>NC_057807.1:200175926-200503990 GCF_018294505.1 Triticum aestivum | reverse complement strand
TTGAGTACATTTAACTTGGAGTCCTCCGGTACTCCAAGATTTGCTACTCAAACAAATTTGGAGTACTTGCACTTGCACACAACACTACTCAGCAATTTTCAATTAATTTTCTTGGATTACTCCATCTTGCTCTGTTAGGTTATCTTGTTTTTCTGTTAATTATTCGATCTTGGATACTTGGAGTACTGATGATGATTGCTGCTGTTATGTTAGGACTTGCAAGCAGTAGTTTTAGTAGTTTAGTGTAGGACTTGCAACAAGAGGAGAGCTACTGTAGTATACTCCTCTTGTGACCTCCATATTCTTGCTCTCTTCTCTCTCTTCCCTCTTCTACAGTAATATGAGCCCTACAGTAATATGACTTGTGACCTTGAATTTTTTTCCATCAGATTGTTTTAAAGAAGGGCTATTGAAAAAAGATGTGTGAGGGCATCAGTCACTCTCATGCCGGCATGCCGCACTTTCAGCTAGCAGGTTGGTATCTCAACATTTCTCCATTCAAGTCATTTCCCATAGTGTTTTTTTCGAAGCACTAACTGCAAATTTGCATACTAATAATGACCGGAGTATTTTATTTACATCAAATTATGTCAAACACTTTAGATTGTTCAGTCATACCATAGTGTTTAAAAGTTTGGACATTCTGAAGATTCAAATAAAAATAGCCATGTGCACAGTTTACTTGATCATGTCAAGTTACAGGTGAAAGAGACCCTCTTATGGGAATAATGGAGTACAGAAATGATAGTGGGTTCAAAGTAAGGCTGAGGTAAAATTTTCGGAGGCCATGCTCTATGTTTTACCACTACCCTTCTTGGTATTCATGCTCCTGATATTCATACTCCTATTCCTACTCAATTTTACCTGAAATGAGAGTAGCAATTATTTTTGCCCATTAATTCATACTCCTACTGATTTGGAGTACTGATGAAACTAAGAAGTCCAAACCTGTGTTAAATTGACAGTACATGCTCATTTTTTGTATTGACAGTACAAGTCCAAACTTGTATTGACAGTACATGTTCTACTCAGTGTTCATCTTTCAGTGTTCAATATCACTGTTCAGTTTCAGTGTTAAATTTCAGTATTACTCCAAGATTGTACTACATGCAATTATTCAAATTATTTAAGACAGATGATTACATCAAGTTTATGATCATCAAATTGTTTACTCGGATGATGCAGAGGGAGTAATGGGCGAGGAGATGAACCTAGGAGAGCAAAATTGAGAACTCCAGCTAAAGCAGCTCCTGCCCAGCGGCGAGGACTTCAGCGGCAGCAGCACCTGTGCATGGGGAGGAACAGCCCTTGGGCGCGCGTAGGCAGCAGCTCGCCTCCACTAGCGGGCGGCAGCAGAGCACCAGCTCGCCTCCACCAGCGGCCGGCAGTAGATCAGCACCTCGTCTCCACCAGCGGGCGGCAGCAGAGCACCACCTGGGCGCGCGGGGGCCGGGAGGAGCCCCTGGCGTGGGAGAGGAGCGCGGGGGTGGAGGGCAGGTGGCGGAGCCGCGGAGGCGGAGGTGGAGTGCCGGGGCGGAGGTGGAGGGCGGGTGGCAGAGCCGCGGAGGCGGAGGTGGAGTGCCGGGGCGGAGGCGGAGGTGGAAGACGCTGAGGAAGATGACGGACAGATTCAAAGTTTGAACTGGGGGCATAAAGGTCCATTTGCCCATTTTCACCTGGTCGGAACATATTCCCCAGCGACATACATTTCGGAACAGAGGGAGTAGTATATAAGTTATCCTACAGTAGTAGTACTTAAGACCATGAAATTGCAGCCAATGGTGGAATCAAGGGCAGCCTCACCGGCATCAGCATCGGCGTCGGTATCACGGCCACGCAGAAGGTGTGGCGCAGCCTGCAGGCATTTGGCGACATCGCCTTCGCCTACTCCTTCTCCAACATCCTCATAGAAATCCAAGTACGTAAAAGCCATGACCGAGCTGTCCTCTGCTCAGTGAGTGTAATTCCTAGTTTTGCTCTGCTTTTGTTATCGTTGGCTGACATAAGGGTACTTCTCAGGACACGATCAGGGCGCCGCCGCCGTCTGAGGCGAAGGTGATGAAGCAGGCGACGCGGCTGAGCGTGGCGACGACGACGGTGTTCTACATGCTGTGCGGGTGCATGGGGTACGCGGCGTTCGGCGACGCAGCCCCCGACAACCTCCTCACCGGGTTCGGATTCTACGAGCCCTTCTGGCTGCTGGACATCGCCAACGTGGCCATCGTCGTGCACCTCGTCGGCGCCTACCAGGTCTTCTGCCAGCCCATCTTCGCCTTCGTCGAGCGCTGGGCTGCGTCCACATGGCCCGACAGCGCCTTCATCTCCCGCGAGTTCCGGGTGGGGCCATTCGCGCTCAGCGTGTTCCGACTGACATGGCGGTCGGCCTTCGTCTGCCTCACCACCGTCTTCGCCATGCTGCTCCCGTTCTTCGGCAACGTGGTGGGACTCCTCGGCGCCGTCTCCTTCTGGCCGCTCACCGTCTACTTCCCCGTCGAGATGTACATCAGGCAGCGCGGCGTGCCCGGCCGGAGCATGCAGGGTATCTGCCTTAGGATGCTCAGCGTCGGATGCCTCATCGTTTCCATCGCCGCCGGGGCGGGCTCCATCGCCAACGTCATCGAAGCTCTCAAAGTGTACAAGCCGTTCAGCGGCTGATTTGCCGCACGTGCACCAACTTAGTTATAACCGCATGCTATACATACATACTACACGTTCGCCGAGAGGCCCTTGTTGAACCTAGTTATTGCACCTAACGGATTAGGCGGCCTTTGGTTGCATACCTCGGAAAATGAGGGGCCTAAGCAGAACGGCAGGAGGTGCTCTTTGTAATGAAGACTAAGAGCGTAGGGTGCCTTATGCAAAATAGCTCCTTTTTTGTCAAGGGGACCTAATTTTTGTTGTACAATCTGGTGTACCGGAGGAAAAAAACATCCAGGAGGAAAAAAACATCCAGTATATACGCGTGAAGACAAGATAAAACTTTCAGATTTGCTAAATCTTAGTTGAGTGAAACTTAGGTATATCTTGTTTGATGCTATATTCATGAGATCTTTATGCGAATGTTTCAATCGATTGAGACCTAGCCCCCCCCCCCCCCCCAAAAAAAAATATCTTTGTGCCTCAGTTCTCGTGACATTTATATATATGGTCCTTATATATATTGTTAGGAATACCTGTAGTCTTCGAAATCATGATAATTATCCATTGTTGTTTGAACCATACGTGAATAATTTTGGGGTTCACTGAAATCAACGCAATATCCGCAATCTCAACCAGATGTTTTGAACCTTGATGAAACCATTAGAGAGGTGCAAGCCTATGTTCTTGAGCTTACAAAAAATGTCAAGTTATCTTTCTTTAACTTGTACCCCACAAAAGGAAATGGTCCAACGTTTTTGAAACAAATAATTGCGGGACACTGTTTACAAGAGAATATCTGGATTAGCAAGTGGGGAATCTTAGGTAGATCATTGATGATAAGCTCTTTTCTCTCATCCAAAGAAGAAATGGGTGGACAGCCAAGTAGGATGGGTACACAGGGTACTAGTCACGAAAGCGCGCTCACATGGACCATTTATGTTGCTTTCTTTATTTTCTTTGCGGGTATGGAAAATGAAAAAGAACGGCCAAGCAAACTTGGAATCCTTGCATTTGCTTCTTAGATATTTGTTTGTGATAATTGGTGATTGCATTATAGGAGTATGTAGCTGTCCTGCTCTGTTTAGCTGCTAGCAGCACGGGGGATATGCCAAATCTGGCCACACAAAATTAATGTGTTTAAACTTCAACCAACACGACCCTCCGAAAAAGAAGCGTTTGTTTTCTTGCATTAAGAGATAGGCAATAATAGCGCCAATAATAGTGTGTGTGTGTATATAAGCCGATCGATCTACATAATCCAACATGTATTTTTAGAAACACAACCATATCCTATGGTTCGTTCCTTTTCTTTAAGTTCGTTTCGCAATAGGCGAAAGGGAGGTGAAGAAGTTCCCTCGGTTGGCCGCCGACCAGGCCATTGGCTCCTCCCTGTAGAACGAGAAGAATAGACTATGCAATTGCAATGAATTGATCGGCGCACCATGCACGTATATATGAGTACAAAGGGGGGGCCACAACCTCGACTATACAGAGAAAATAGGAGGTGAGCCCAATGCACAATACACACGTACACAATATACTCAACACCCCCCCTGCCGCAGTCGAAGCGGCGCCAGTGACGCAGAGACTGGAACGAAACTCCTCGAAGATAGAAATTGGCAGTCCCTTCGTCATCACATCGGCGAATTGTTGTGCAGTCGGAACATGGAGGACCCAAATACGTCCATGGGCCACCTGCTCGCGCACAAAGTGAATGTACAGCTCAATGTGCTTAGTTCGGCGATGATGAACGGGGTTGGCGGAGAGGTACACCGAAGAGACGTTGTCGCAGTAGCCAACCGTAGCCTGGGAGACATCTTGATGCAGCTCCTGAAGTAACTGTTGTAGCCAGGTGCACTCGGCAACAGCGTTAGCCACAGATCGGTACTCAGCCTCCGCGCTGGAGCGCGAAACCATGGGTTGTCGCTTGGACGACGACGAGACGAGTGAAGGATCAAGGTAAACGCAGTAGCCAGAGGTGGACCGACGGGTGTCGGGGCAGCCAGCCCAGTCCGCGTCGGAGTAGGCCACCATTTCCAAAGAAGTGGATGCCGTGAGGGTAAACCCAAGAGTCATCATGCCGCGAATGTAAAGGAGGAGCTACTTCACGAGAATCCAATGGGAGTCACGAGGGGCGTGCATGTGGAGACACACCTGCTGAACAGCATACTATAGATCCGGTCGGGTGAGAGCCAGATACTGAAGAGCACCGACAATGGACCGGTAGAAGGGAGCATCCGACGCTGGCAAGCCCTCAAGAGCAGAAACCTTGGCCTTTGTGTCAACAGGAGTAGCAACAGGGTGACAGTTGAGCATGCCAGCATGCTCAAGGAGCTTGTGCGCATACTTCTGCTGATGAAGAAACAAGCCATCCGGTCTCCGAACAACCTCAATGCCAAGGAAATAATGTAGAGCACCCAAGTACTTGATGGCGAACTCGTCACGCAGCCAGAGAGTAATCTGCTGATGAAGAGTTGCGGAGGAGGCCGTTAGGATAATGTCATCGACGTAGACGAGCAAATATGTAGTCATGTCACCATGGCGATAGTCAAACAGTGAGTTGTCCGGGCGAGTGAAGCTGAAGCCCAGTGTTTGAAGAAACCCAGCGATCCGCTAGAACCAGGCGCGAGGGTCTTGCTTGAGCCCGTAGAGAGACCGGGACAACAAACACACATGGCCAAGAAGAGATGCGTCGATGAAACCGGTGGGCTGCTCACAATAAACCTACTCCTCAATATGGTCGCGGAGGAAGGCGTTGGAGACATCCATCTGATGAACTGGCCAGCCTCGGGACATCGCAAGCTGGAGGACGGTGCGGATCGTGCCCGGTTTGACAACCGGTGCAAACGTCTCAGTGAAGTCAACTCCAGCGCGCTGTCGAAAACCACGAACCACCCAACGAGCCTTGTAGTGCTCAAGTGTACAATCGGAGTGGGTCTTGTGGCGAAAGACCCACTTGCCATTGATGACATTGGCGCGAGGAGGCCGGGGAACCAGTGTCCAGGTGCATTCCGCTGGAGAGCGTCCAACACTTCCTGCATCGCGGCAAGCCAGTGAGGATTACGAAGGGCTGCGCGAGCGGATGCGGGAAGAGGAGACGGATCCGCGGTGGAGGCGGCGAGGAGGTACGCTTCACTCGAGTATCGCAGACTCGGACGGTGAACGCTAGCTCGGGCCCGTGTGACGGGGTGAGACGGCAATGCCGGAACGTCCGGCGAGGCAGGCAGCAAGACGGTCGACGTGACAACCGGGGAGGCGACAGCTGAGCCCTCGGCGCCTGAGCCCGCGGCACCCGAGGCGGGGGCAGCGGGTGAAGGGGAGCGCCGGCCGAGGCGTCGAGGTCGGCCGATGGGGCATGGTCGGCGGAGGAGGCCGAGGAGGCAGGCACTGATGTGGGGGCGCGAGGCGCAGCTCGTCCCACGGTGCGAAGACTGCCAAAGCCTGGAGGCGATCCTAGAGCCGAGCGGGGCTGTCCACCCGACAGAGTCACCGAAGGGCCGCCGGTGGCCGGCGGCACGGGGCAACAAGGAGTACCTGCTGCTGAAACGGAAACACCTTCTCATCAAAGTAAACGTGCCGGGAGGTGAAAACACGATGGGAGACGGGATCGTAGCAACGGTAGCACTTAGTTAGGTGGGTAGCCGAGAAAGATGCAGGCGACGGAGTGGGGTGCAAGCTTATGAGGCGCAGTGGCGGTGATGCTAGGGTAGCAGAGACATAGCCGAAGATGCGAAGCTCATCATAAGAGGGTAGTGCACAGAAGAGGAGGTGATGAGGTGCAAAGTTCCCGCGAGTGTGACATGGACAGATGTTAATGAGGAGTGAAGCAGTGGCGAGAGCGTCAAGCCAAAAGCGCGGAGGCACATTGGCGTGAAAGAGGAGAGTCCGCAGTCGTAAGAGTGCGAAGGACATGCTCAGTGCGACCGTTCTGCTGCGAAGTGTACGGGCAGGTGAGACGAAAAGTCGTGCCATGTGTGGTGAGGAGAGTACGAACAGCTAGGTTCTCAAACTCCTTCCCGTTATCTATCTGGAACGCAAGAATGGGACGACCAAACTGCATGAGAACATAAGAGTAGAAGGCCGCGAGAGTGGATATAACATCCGACTTGCGACACAACGGGAAGGTCCACACATAATGCGAAAAACCATCAAGTATGACAGGATAATAAAGATATCCCGTATTTCTTGCAACAGGAGAGGTCCAAACATCACTTTGAATTAACTCAAACGGGTACGATGCAACATGAGAAGATGCCCTAAACGTGGGACGAGCATGTTTGCCGAGGCGACATGCATGACATGAGTGATCCTCGTTCTTATTACACGTGAAAGAAAAACTCCGAAGTATATGACGAAGAGTAGCGGGATTGGGATGACACAAGCGAGCGTGCCAAAGATCCACTCCGGTGGCGAGAGCGACAGGGGCGGCGGAGGTGGTGGATGTGGCGGAGTGAACCGGGTAGAGCTCGTTGGGGCTGTCACTTCGGTGGAGTACCATCCGGGTGCGAGCGTCCTTAACAGAAAACCACATTCGTCAAACTTAACGGTAACGGGATTTTCATGTGTAAGAGAACGAACAGAAACAAGATTTTTAGTAAGCTCAGGAGAAACTAAGACGTTAGACATGGATATTAGAGTGGAATTAGACGGAAAATATGCATGTCCTATGTGAGTGATGGGAAGGGAGGAACCGTCACCGACGGTGATGCGAGCGGAAGTGTGGAAGGGATAGGAGGTGTGGAGGTTACCGGGATAGGCGGCCATATGCGCGGTAGCGTGTCCATATACCAGTCGCCACTGCCGGTGTAGGTGGACGGTGAGGGGGCGGTGTGAAGAGCCGCCAGAAGATCCGGGTCCCACGACATCGACAGGAGAGCATGCGGGTGCGGCGGGGCTGTCAGGGGCAGCAGCGGCAGCCCGCCTGGCTGTGGCTACTGACCATAGGAGAGGGGCCCGTAGGGCGCGGCGTAGGCCTGCGGCGCGGCGTAGAACGTCTGGTGAGACGGTGGCCGGGCGCCGAGAATACTCGGGGCAGGGGCGCGTGGAACCGCATGGAGTAGGCGTGCACAACGCCGGTCCATGGGTTTTGGCCAGCGTACCACAGGGCCGGCTGGTAGGGCTGCTGGGGCGGGCGGGCTGCTCCTCCCTGAGCGCCCGCGCCCCCTGCTGCTTGTGGCCCCCACGGCGGCCGCCGCGACGCCCCCCCATTGGCAGCCGACTGGGACGGCGGGAAGGGGGCGACCGGGGCGGTCGGGAAGGGAGCCGGGAAGGCGGGTGCCGGCAACAAGGGCGGTGTGGGTCGCGCGAGTCCGCGCCATCCGCATCTAGCTTGAGGCACGCCACCACCTTAGCGAAGGTAGGCTCCGGGATGAGGGTGAGGTTGGAGGCGGCGTTCCCAAAATCCTCGTTGAGGCCGGCGGCGAGGGTGCTGATGAGGAGCTCAGCGCCAACCGTCTCCCCGAGATCGCGGAGCTCATCGGCAAGCTTCTTGAGGCGCATGCAAAAATCATCGATGGACGAGTCAAGCTGCTGGCACCCGTAAAACTCGCCCTAAAGAAGGACCTTGCGCTGCAGCTTGTTGTCGGTGACGAGGACGTTGAGCTTGGTTCAGATGGCATATGCATCGTCGTCGTCATCCACCATGGTGTGGAAGAGGTAGCTGGAGATGGTGAGGTAGAACCAGCGGATGATGGTGGTGTCGAGGATCATCCACTCCTCGTCGTTGATCGTGAGGGTCGAGTCCATGGTGCCGTCGACGTGGCCATGAAGGAGGTACTCGCGGAACACCAGCGATAAATACCGCTTCCAAGCGGAGTAGGAGGCGGTGGATTGATCAAGCTTCACCGGGGCACACTCATGGATGTTGAGGTCGCGGACGAGGGTGACGTCGGGACCAGCGAAGGGGTTGGAGACGGTGGAGGAGGAGGAGCTCATGGCGCGATGGAGGGGTGGAGGTGCGGCTAGCGGCTAGGGTTTTGGTGCGGCTAGGGTGTCGGGTGGACTAGGGTTCGACGCGACAGGAGGTGGAGAGGCGGGTTCGGCGCGGCAGGGGTGAGAGGAGGAGGGGATGGTGCGGGTTGGTGGGGTGTGGAAGCGGGCGATCGGGGGCGGCGGCCGACAGCGCGGTGGTGGGAAGCGGCAGCGACCGAGGGAGCAGTGGCGGCGGCGGCGGCTGGCGGCAGCGGCGGCGGGTGAAGCGGTGGCGGCGGCTAGGGTCAGGACCGTGTTGCAGTAGATACCATGTAGGACGAGAAGAATAGGATGTGCAATCGCAATGCATTAATCGGTGCACCAGACACGTATATATAAGTACAGAGAAAATCGAAGATGGGCCCACTACACAATATACACGTACACAATATACTCAACACTCCCCTCTCCGGCAGCCGCTGCGGTCGCAGAAGAGCTGGGGAGCCCCGGATTTGTGCCCTTGGTCTGTACATGATAGGGGATAGACTTTCAAGTGTGGGTGTTTGGATGGTGGTGGCGACGGCATGAGAAATAGGTCTTCCTCGACCTCAGCCTTATCTCGGGATTTTCCTCGGAGGTGGCGACAAGGTCGGCGGAAGGTGGTGCAGCGGTGTGTTGGCGTTCGACGTCGGCGGGCTTCTCCTCACTCATGTAGACGAACCCTGGTTGCGGAATCGCACACGGCATGCGCGAGCGGGTGCATTCCGGCCCTGGACGTACTATAGCTAGTGCGTAGTGGCTAGTGGGCTAGGAGGAGAGGTTTTGATGGTGCGTGTGAAGATCCATATCGGATCAGTGATAGCAACAACACACGACCATCACATGCAACACCTCCGCCACTTCCCCACAGCCTAGGGCCGGCCACGGGTCATTTTGTGTCTAGATTCACGCAAGAAAAGTGCACTTAAAATGTTATCATAGGGCTATCTTTAAATGATTATCTTCATGTGCCGCAGCATTACGGACAGTTGCTTCCCATGCCTTTGGATGTATCACACTTTCCGCACTGCCTTGCTAGAGCTAAGCTAGCCGGCCGGATTGTGTGGGAATCCGGCCCCATGCATGCACTCGAAATCTCTATGGAGGTCAACGCGTTGCCTTTAGTTTGTTTTGCTCTGCTTCTCTTCTCGTGAACGCACTAGCTAAGCTATGGCCGCAACAAATTCGTGAGTCAACTGCCATTGATGGTGGTCCGGCTAAGGTTGATGTTGGAAGGATTTGTAGTTGACAGGGTGCTCCTTCGATCAACTCGTCAGTGTGCAAATGAAAACCAACTTCGGAGGAAAAAGTCTAACATAAACCTTCAACTTGTAGACAAAAGCTAAATCGAACCTTAAACTTACAATTCCAGAAATCAGCACACCAAACGCTCTGATCCCGGTCTATTTTAAACCTTGAGGGTGTTTAACTGGTATTCGCTGACGTGGTAAGGTTAGTTGACCGGCTGGCCGGACATTAGGACGAATTGCGCTGGCCCATTAACGCAGTTGCTTGCACGCTCATTCATTTTTTATTTTCCATTTTTGTAATGATAATTTATTCTTTTAAATTTTTGTAATGAAAATAAACTTTTTTTTTGCGAACGCACTTGTCTTCTACAAGCCAACCGCAACTCAGGTAACGAACGTTGCGCTAATTTTCGTGCCGAAACGTTAGACGCGAGATATTATATGGGAATGATGGATTATTAGGAGCGACAAAACTTAGAAGCGGCCACAAAAATTGAGGTTGACAATACTTGAACTCAGGACGTCGCACTCGCAAACAATACTTGACAATCCCTGTTTGGGAACGTTGTCAAGGTTTAAAATAGACAGGGATTAAAAAGTTCGGTGTGCTGATTTCCGGAATTAAAATTCAAGGTTTGATTTAGCTTTCGTCTATAAGTTGAAGGTTTGTTTTGAACTTTTTTCATGGTCAGACGACTCCACATATCACTCTTTTCCTTTTTTGAGAAAGAGAATTTCTTCTCCGATTTTATTTAATTGAAATCATCTTGGCTTTTACGTACATACTACTATCAAAAGAAAATCTTTCCCTAATAATAAATCACGGATTGACTCCTTGGGTTCACCGTCACAATACGCTTCTTCCCATGAATTTACGCTTTCAGTTTTTTTTTACCTATATTATTTCCTACATCCGAGGTGGTACTATTTTATCTGCATATCTAAACAGCCGACAGACTGGGCCGGCCCTAACCTTCTTAGTATTCAACCCGCAGTTCACGTACAGAAAAATTCGTTGGTCGGGCCGTCCATGCACAGTTGGGGCGCACGCAGCTCATGGAGAGCAGCAAAAAATAATTTGATTAAAGCAAAGTTCAAACTCACGACCTACACAGTTGTTTCAAAAGGCACAACCAACTCCTAGCTTCTCCTTTTGTTAGAAAAAGTGATATAACGCCTAATAAAATAGTCCCACCTTGCTCTTTTGCTTAAAATCTCATCGGTTTATATAGGTGTTCAAGTTGTCGTAGAATCAACCAGCTGCCTGAAGAATTAACGAACGGTGGGTGAGGTGTTGGCCCTACATATCATAGGGAAACGAAGAAATTAAAACTTCAGAAATCAATTGGTGTGTGGCTGCATGTGACAAATAAGGAAGTGGCTAATTAAGCCAAGCATGCTCGTGAGATGTGTTGGAGCGGTTAATTAAGGCCATGCTTGGATCCAAGGGACTATTTTTAGTCTGACTAAAACTAGTCTTTTTTAGAGGCTAAAGTTCTAATCACCCCTGACTAAAGAGAGGCTAGAACAGTCTTGAGACTAAAAAAATTTAGTCAAGGGAATCCTACTAAAATGTGGATTAGTCCTCTTTCTCCTCATTTAACTCCTCTCCTTTAACACATGCGAGTTCGGGATTGGAGGGTTTGGAGGATAATAAATGCTCATTAACACATTTTAGTCTATTTAGTATTTGTATCCAAGCATGGGTGAGGCTAGCAAGTTTTAGTCCCACTACTTTTAGTCATGGGACTAAAACGTATCCAAGCACCCTCTAAGTCAAGCATGTTGCTTGGCCAATCAAAGAGGCACATGCATTCAAGGGAGCATGGCAGTGCATCGCTTCTGGCCGGCTCTAGGGGCGTGTCGCTCATGAGGTCCGGGTGCAGCAGCCAGTCCTACTGAAAGGCAGCGGAAGAGGAGGTGGAGGACCAAGAGGAGAGAGTGACGCTGCACAACCATGGCTTTGGACTCTGGACATGGACGAGATCAGTAGTAGCGCCAGATGATGTGTTTCTTTTTTTCAGCCGAAGAAGATGATGGACTTTGCTAACAGAAGAACTGGATGTGAAATCGCCTCGGGGTTAGGCCGAGGCATCCCGGAGTGTGTGCAACTCCATAGATGGCACTCCCATGTGTTCTATATAGGAGTTCACATCTTGAGCATGGATGACCCTGCTTCTGTGTGATCAAAGGACGCCACGCCGGCAGCCACGTGCATTTCCAATAATCCCAAGGTGATTTCACATCATTTATTATGCTTCTTCAAAGGAAAACAGATGTTGCTTTGACCTAATTTCTACCTGTAGGTATATGGTATGAAATGAACTAGGAAGAACCAACAATCTCTATCTCCTTCTCTTCTCTACCTGCATCAAGCCCTAACACTACGTGCTAGCTCCAGGAGATCGAGAGCATCAAAATGGTTGCATGGACGGCCCAGGAGATGATCGAAGGAGGAGCGAGAGATGTATGCCCCCGTTGCAACGCACATCCTTTTTTAGTAGATATTCATGCACCGGTGCAACGCACGAGCATGTTCGCTATAAAAGTAAAGAGTACAAATGTCCAGTTAGATTTTGATTTTGCTTAAAGAAAAGAGACACCACCGGGTGCTAATAGTACACATGTACTATAGCACGTGTCGGAACCAAGCGGTCTCTTGTGAAAATATGAGTCGGACTCAGAGGTCTTGAGCCATTAGAGATGTGATTCTTCTTCTCCCGTTGCAATGCACGGGCATGTTTGCTAGTAAAACTCAAAAGCGGACAGATCACCTAGAGAAAAACCTTAAATCTCATGATTTTGGCGTCCACAAGCTGGATCCTCAGTGACGGCGTTAGTCTCAGGCAGTAACTTCATGTTGTGGAGGGCCCTTGCCCTTCCCAACTTCGCCGGAGTTCGCCTCCACGGCTTCCTCGACGGCTCGGCCAGGGCGCCGGTGCCGGCCGTGACGACAGGCACCGGCGAGGCCGCCAGCACCTTGTCCAACCCTGAGTACGAGCAGTGGTGGATGCTGGATCAGAAGGTCCTTGGCCATCTCCTCGGTTCGATGAACGTGGAGATCTCTGCGCAGCTCATCGGCTACAGGACGGCGGCCGCCGCCTGGGCGGTTGTGCACACCATGTTCGCCGTCGAGAACAACGCCGGCGTGCGTAACCTCTGGCGCCAGATCCAGGCGCAGAGGAAAGGAGATCGCCCTGCCGGTGAGTATATGCAGAAGGTCAAGGCCCTTGCTGATTCGATGGCCGCCACAGGCTCTCCTATTCGCGATGATGAGATCATCGACTACATGCTGACCGGGCTCGGCTCAGGGTTTAACCCCATCGCTGCTTCGATGAACTTCACAGGCGTGCCTATCATGTTTCCCGCGTTCTACTCAAGTGTCCTTCACTACGAGGCCCTTCAGCAGGAGCAATCGGAGCTTGAGGATTGGAAATCCTCCGCCAATGCCGTGTCCCGGCCGGTCTACCACACCACCTCCGGCCGTGCGCCCGACTCTGGACGCCCGAGTGGCAGCCGCTCCTTCCCGCCAGGCTCAAGCAGCTACGGCCCCAGCCAGGGCAGCGCCCTTGGCCACACCAACAACAACAACGGCGGCAATAGCCGCAACGGAGGAGGCAACAAAGGAGGCAACAGGGGCGGCCGCAACCAGCGCTGGCGTCCCCGGTGCCAGATATGCAAGAATTGGGGTCACGAGGCGAGCGACTGTCCTAGCCGCTATGATCATGACAACCCCGCCGCGAACTCCGCGTCCATATCCTCCTCCCATGAGCCGCCGCACTGGATCCTGGACACCGGTGCGACGGACCACCTGACGAATGATCTTGATCGTCTACACTTCCATGAGCGCTATGGGGGGAAGGATCAATTGCAAGTGGCAAATGGTGCAGGTTTGTCTATTTCGCATATTGGTCATTCCACTATACCCGGTTCATCTCTCTGTTTACGCAATATTCTTCGTCATCAACATCTCCTATCCGTTTATCATCTTGTCCTTGACGATGATGTTTTTGTGGAATTTCATCGTTTCCTTTTCCTTGTTAAGGACACGACCACGAAGAAAATTGATGTAGGGCGGTACCCTATGGGACCGATCTTTCACATTTGGAGAGGATCCCTACGAGGAACACGAAGAAGGCGCGGAAGGAAACGAGGGAAATCACGGTGGAACACAAGAGAAAACACTCAACCAACACGAATATGATCACACATGTGCTAGATCATCGAGGCACAGAGTAACACGAGATCCAAAGTCAACAAGGGACGATACAAAGGTAGCCGTTCTTCTCCGTGAGGAGGTCTTGATTGTCTTCTCTGGGTGGAGGTCTTGAATCCGGGTGGATCTTCTCCGAAAAGGTGTGGTCCCTCATGAGGAGTAGATCCGTACGGATGAGCAATGCTCTATCTCAAATGAGCTAAACCAATGCTAATCTTATAAAGGATGAGGGGGAGGTCTATTTATAGTCTAAGCCCTCGAAGGGGTAAGAAAGGGGCGAAATGAGTACATGGGCCTCGGCCCGGATACGCTGCACACAGGCAGGGCGATAGTACCGGACCCTCGGGCGGTAGTACCTCTTGTAGAGCTTCAGCGGTAGTACCGCTTGGAGGGGGCCGTAGTACCGCTCTGGCGCCGTTCGATCACCGGAGTTTGTCGGGTTCAGCGGAAGAAGGGTGGATGTAGGGCGGTAGTGCCGCTTGGCTGGGATCAGCGGCAGTACCACTTGGCATGGGCGGTAGTACCGCCTGTTCCTGGCTGGGCAGCTTCTCCTCTTGCTCTCGACATCCATCTTGTACCGTAGCTTCTTCTAGGTTGGTTCCTTGGTACCTAAGCACACAAAGCATCTCCGTTTGAGGTAGTAGCCATGTCTCAAGTGGGTCAAAGGGAAGTTCAACAAGGAGAGAGTTAACCTCGGATTGAATAGCACGTGCTCGAGCTCTTGTCATGGGTCCAGTTGGATCTTGTATAGTCGAAGTAGTGTCCATGGGGATGACCGTAGGATGCTCCGCATCATCTCCCCTCCCTTGGGAAAGATCCGACCTCAGATCGAAATCCTCATCACCATGGTACGGGGAGAGATCTTTGATGTTGAAGATGTCCCTCACGGAGTATTTTGTCGCGTGGGAGGTCGATCTTGTAAGCGTTGTTGTTGTAGCATGCTAGCACCTTGAATGGTCTATCGGCTCGAGGTAGAAGTTTGGACTTGCATTTGTTGGGGAAGCGGTCCTTGCGAAGGTGTAGCCACATGAGATCACCAATGTTGAAGATCATGGGTTGCTTGTTGACGTTGAGCTTGGTCGCTAGTCATTGTACTTGGCGCTCAATGGTGTGCCTTGTATCTTCGTGCATCTTCTTGAGATAGCTTGCGCGTGCACTCGCATCCATGTTGGTGCGCTCTTGTGGTGGTAGAGGTAGAATGTCCAATGGGGACAATGGGTTGAAGCTGTAGACGACCTCGAAGGGGGACTTGCCGGTAGTCGAATGTCTTGCACGGTTGTGGGCGTACTCGGCGATGGGTAGACACGCCTCCCACTCCTTGATGTTCTTTTTGATCAACATGCGAAGTAGAGTGGAGAGTGTACGGTTCGTCACCTCCGTTTGGCCGTCGGTTTGAGGATGGTATGCCGACGAGAACAAGAGCTTGAATCCGAGCTTGGCGCATAGCGTCTTCCAAAAGTAACTCAAGAACTTGACATCGCGGTCCGAGACGATTGTCTTTGGTACTCCATGGAGTTGCAATATTTCCCTACAAAAGAGATTGGCGACATCTGAAGCATCGTCTATCTTGTTGCAAGGAATGAAATGTGCCATCTTAGAAAATTGGTCCACAACAACAAACACGGAATCCTTTCCATTTTGAGTTCTAGGCAAACCAAGTACAAAATCCATGCTAATGTCTTCCCAAGGTTGATAAGGAATAGGAAGAGGCATGTAAAGACCATGGGATTGAGCTTTAGACTTAGCTTTGCGACATGTAGAGCATCGGTTGGTGAAGCGTGAGACGTCTCAGAACATCTTGGGCTAAAATTAGTTCTTGGAGAGCGTGGCGAATGTCTTGTCGCGACCAAAGTGTCCCATGAGTCCGCCTCCATGAGCCTATTGCAAAAGGAGCAACCGAAAAGAAGACTCGGGAATGCAAATTTGTTAGCTCTCAAAAGATAATCATCCTTGATGTAATATCATTCCCAAGATGTATGCGTCAAACACTTAGAATATGGAGTAGCAAAAGATGGGTCATTAGCATACAAGTCTTTGATGTGCTCAAAGCCAATAACATTCAACTCAAGTTTAGTGACAAGCGTACATATGCGTGAAAGTGCATCCGCAACTACATTTTCCTTACCCTTAATGTACTTGATCACATAGGGTAAAGATTCAATAAATTCACTCCATTCGGCATGACACTTGTTCAACTTAGTTTGACCTTTGAAGTACTTAAGCGTTTCATGATCGGTATGTATGACAAACTCATGAGGTCTAAGATAATGTTCCCAAACATATAGCACACGCACTAAAGCATACAATTCTTTGTCATAGATAGGATAGTTAAGTTGAGCACCGGAGAGTTTTTCACTACAATATGCAATGGCTCGTTTTTCTTGCATCAAAACTCTGCCAATTCCGGTACCACTTGCATCGCAATGAACCTCGAAAGTTTTGTCAAAGTTGGGCAAAGCGAGAATGGGAGCATGAGTAAGCAAAGATTTGAGCTCATCAAAAGCGGTGGATTGCAAGGTCCCCAAACAAAAGGAGCATTTTTCTTACTCAAAGCATGCAAAGGTGCGGCGATAGAAATCCTCAAGGCCAAGAAAGCTATGCACTTGTTGCAAATTGGTGGGTTAGGGCCAAGTTTTAATTGCTTCAATTTTAGATTCATCAACATGGACACCCTTGGAAGAAACGACGAAACCCAAGAAAATGAGCTTGTCAACACCAAACATGCACTTTTTCATGTTGGCATAAAGACGTTCCTTGCGAAGAGTTTGTAAAACAGCCCTAACATGCTTTAGATGCTCTTTCATGGATTTTCTAAAAACAAGAATGTCATCAAAGTAAACCACAACAAACACTCCAATATAAGGTCGAAGCACAAAATGCATAAGACGCATGAAAGTTCCGGGAGCTTCCGATAAACCCACAAGCATAACCAACCACTCGTACAAGCCAAATTTGGTTTTGAAAGCGGTTTTCCATTCATCACCTTCTTGTGTGCGGATTTGATAATAGCCACTTTTAAGATCGATTTTTGAGAAAATGGTGGCACCGCTAAGTTCATCAAGCATATCATCTAGGCGAGGAATGGGATGCCTATAGCGAACGGTAATAGCATTGATGGGTCCACAATCGGAGCACATGCGAAAACCGCCATCTTGCTTGGGCACAAGTATAACGGGAACGGCACAAGGGCTTAAGCTTTCACGTACATGACCGTTGTCGATTAGTTGTTGTACTTGCCGTTGGATCTCCTTAGTTTCTTCGAGGTTGACACGGTATGGGGCCTTGTTTGGTAGAGGAGCTCCGGGGATGAGGTCGATTCGGTGCTCAATGCCCCATAGAGGAGGTAGACCCGGAGGTAGCTCATCGGGGAAAACATCTTGGAATTCTGCTACGTCTTGAGCTTGCGTTGGTTTTCCTTGAAGAGGAAAGGGTGATGCAACAATAGTAGCGTAAGTATTTCCCTCAGTTTTTGAGAACCAAGGTATCAATCCAGTAGGAGGCTCCTCAAAAGTCCCACGCACCTACACAAACAAACAAAGAACTCGCCACCAACGCAATAAAGGGGTTGTCAATCCCTTCACGGCCACTTGCGAAAGTGAGATCTGATAGAGATAGTATGGTAAGATAAATATATTTTTGGTATTTTATAATATAGATGCAAAAAGTAGAGATGCAAATAAAAGTAGATTGGAAGCTTATATGATAAAAGATAGACCCGAGGCTATAGGTTTCACTAGTGGCTTCTCTCAAGATAGCATAAGTATTACGGTGGGTGAACAAATTACTGTCGAGCAATTGATAGAAAAGAGAATAATTATGAGATTATCTAGGCATGATCATGTATATAGGCATCACGTCCGTGACAAGTAGACATACTCCTGCCTGCATCTACTACTATTACTCCACATATCGACCGACTCCTGCCTGCATCTAGAGTATTAAGTTCAAAAAGAACAGAGTAACACATTAAGAAAGATGACATGATGTAGAGGGATAAACTCAAGCAATATGATATAAACCCCATCTTATTATCCTTGATGGCAACAATACAATACGTGCCTTGCTGCCCCTGCTGTCACTGGGAAAGGACACCGCAAGATTGAACCCAAAGCTAAGCACTTCTCCCATGGCAAGAAAGATCAATCTAGTAGGCCAAACCAAGCTAAAATTCGAAGAGACTTGCCAAGATAACTCAATCATACATAAAAGAATTCAGAGGAGATTCAAATGTTTCTCATAGATAAACTTGATCATAAACCCACAATTCATCGGATCTCGACAAACATACCGCAAAAAGAGTTTACATCGAATAGATCTCCACAAGAGAGGGGGAGAACATTGTATTGAGATCCAAAAAGAGAGAACAAGTCATCTAGCTAATAACTATGGACCCGAAGGTCTGTGGTAAACTACTCACAACTCATCGGAGGGGCTATGGTGTTGATGTAGAAGCCCTCCATGGTCGATTCCCCCTCCGGTGGAGTGCCGGCGAAGGCTCCAAGATGGGATCTCGCAGATACAGAAGGTTACGGTGGTGGAAATTGTGTTTTGTTGGCTCCTTGGATGTTTTCGGGGTACATAGGTATATATAGGAGGAAGGAGTACGTCGGTGGCCACCTGTGGGGCCCAGGAGATAGGGGGCGCGCCCAGGGGGGTGGGCGCGCTCTCCTGTCTCCTGGCCGCCTCGCAAGCTTCTTGACTTGCACTCCAAGTTCTCCCGATCACGTTCGTTCCAAAAATCACGCTCCTGAAGGTTTCATTCCGTTTGGACTCCGTTTGATATTCCTTTTCTTCGAAATACTGAAATAGGCAAAAAAAAACAGCAATACGGGCTGGGCCTCCGATTAGTAGGTTAGTCCCAAAAATGATATAATTGTGTAAAATAAATCCCATAAACATCCAAAAGGGGTAATATAATAGCATGGAACAATCAAAAAATATAGATACGTTGGAGACGTATCAAGCATCCCCAAGCTTAATTCCTGCTTGTCCTCGAGTAGGTAAATGATAAAAACAGAATTTTTGATGTGGAATGCTACCTAGCATAATTCTCAATGTAATTTTATTTATTGTGGCATGAATGTTCAGATACAAATGGTTCAAGATAAAATCTTATAAAACATAAAAATAATAATGCTTCGAAGCATACTAACAAATAATCATGTCCTATCAAAATAGCATAGCCAAAGAAAGCTTATCCCTACAAAATCATATAGTTAGGCCGTGCTTCATTTTCATTACACAAAATAGTCCCATCATGCACAACCCCGGTTTCATCCAAGCAATTGGTTCATACTTCTTAACGCGCTTCAGCTTTTTCAACTCTTACGCAATAGATGAGCGTAAGCCATGGACATAGCACTATGGTGGTATAAGATGGTGGTTGTGAGGACAAAAAGAGGGAGAAGATAGTCTCACATCAACTAGGCGTATCAACGGGCTATGGAGATGCCCATCAATAGATGTCAATGTGAGTGAGTAGGGATTGCCATGCAACAGATGCACTAGAGCTATAAATATATGAAAGCTCAACAAAAGAAACTAAGTGGGTGTGCATCCAACTTGCTTGCTCACGAAGACCTAGGGCATTTTGAGGAAGCCCATCATTGGAATATACAAGCCAAGTTCTATAATGAAAAATTCCCACTTAGTATATGAAAGTGACAACATAGGAGACTCTCTATCATGAAGATCATGGTGCTACTTTGAAGCACAAGTGTGGAAAAAGAGATAGTAGCATTGTCCCTTCTCTCTTTTTCTCTCATTTTCTTTTTTTTCTTTTCTTTTTCTTTTATTTTTTTTCTTTTCTTTGGCCTTTCTTTTTTGGCCTTTTACTTTTTTTCCCTTTTTTTCTTTTTAAAGTCCAAAGTCTCATCCCGACTTGTGGGGGAATCATAGTCTTCATCATCCTTTCCTCACTGAGATAATGCTCTAATAATGAAGACCATCACACTTTTATTGATTTACAACTCAAGAATTACAACTCAAAGCTAGAACAAGATATGACTCTATATGAATGCCTCCGGCGGTGTACCGGGATATGCAATGAATTAAGAGCGACATGTATAAAAATTATGAAGGTGGCCTTGCCACAAATACGATGTCAACTACATGATCATGCAAAGAGCAATATGACAATGATGGAACGTGTCATAATAAACGGAACGGTGGAAAGATGCATGGCAATATATCTCGGAATGGCTATGGAAATGCCATAATAGGTAGGTATGGTGGCTGTTTTGAGGAAGGTAAATAATGGGTGCATGATACCGGCGAAAGTTGCGCGGCATAATAGAGGCTAGCAAAGTGGAAGGGTGAGTGTGCGTATATCCATGGACTCACATTAGTCATAAAGAACTCATATACTTATTGCAAAAGTCTACTTGCCCTCGAAGCAAAGTAGTACTACGCATGCTCCTAGAGGGATGGTTGGTAGGAATAACCATCGCTCGTCCCGACTGCCACTCATAAGGAAGACAATCAAAAGAGCACCTCATGCAACAAATTTGTCACACAATTTTTACCATACATGCATGCTACGGGACTTGCTAACTTCAACACAAGTATTTCTAAATTTCATAATTACCCACTAGCATGACCCTAACATGACTACCTTTATATCTCAAAACAATTATCAAGATTCGAATTGATCATAGCATCCAATTCACTTCCTATGATAGTTTTTATTATACCCAACTTGGATGCTCATCATTCTAGGACCAAATTTGTAACCAAAGCAAATACCATGCTGTTCTAAAAGACTCTCAAAATAATATAAGTGAAGCATGAGATACTAGCAATTTCTTCAAAATTAAGCCACCGCCATGCTCTAAAAGATATAAGTGAAGCACTAGAGCTAAAACTATCAAGCTCAAAAGATATAAGTGAAGCTCATAGAGTATTCTAGCAAATTCTAATCAAGTGGGCTTCTCCCTAAAGGTGTGTACAGCAAGGATGATTGTGGTAAACTAAAAAGCAAAGACTAATATAATACACGACGCTCCAAGCAAAACACATATCATGTGGCGAATAAAAATATAGCTCCAAGTAAAGTTACCAATGAACGAAGACGAAAGAGGGGATGCCTTCCCGGGGCATCCCCAAGCTTAGGCTTTTGGCTATCCTTGAATATCTTGGGGTGCCATGTGCATCCCCAAGCTTAGCCTCTTGCCACTCCTTATTCCATAATCCATCAAAGCTTTACCCAAAACTTGAAAACTTCACAACACAAAACTCAACAGGAAATCTTATAAGCTCCGTTAGTGAAAGAAAACAAAACCACCACATAAGGTACTGTAATGAACTCATTCTTTATTTATTTTGGTGTTAAGCCTACTATATTCCAACTTCTCTATGGTTTATAAACTATTTTACTAGCCATACATGCATCAAAATATGCAAACAACACATGAAAAATAGAATCTGTCAAAAACAGAACAGTCTGTAGCAATCTGTAACTAACGCAAACTTCTGGAACTCTAAAAATCCTACCAAAATAGGAAGTCCTGGAAAATTTAGCTATTGATCATCAGAAAACAGAATCAACGCAAACGCATGTTTCTGTGATTTAACAAAACTAAATTCGTCCGCGAAAAGTTTTCAGTTTTTCAGCAGAATCAAATCAACTATCATCATAGGTTATCCTATAGGTTCTACTTGGCACAAACACTAATTAAAAGATAAAAACACATCTAAACAGAAGGTAGATGCAAAATTTATTACTAAACAGGAACAAAAACAAAAAACACAAATAAAATTGGGTTGCCTCCCAATTAGCGCTATCGTTTAACGCCCCTAGTTAGGCATAAAAGTGAAGATAGATCTAAGTAGTGCCATCTTTGGCACTAAATTCATAAGTAGCTCGCATGATAGATTCATAAGGTAATTTGACTTTATTTCTTGGAAAGTTCTCCATGCCTTTCCTTAATGGAAATTGGAATCTAATATTCCCTACCTTCAGATCAATAATCGCACCAATCGTTCTAAAGAAAGGTCTACCAAGAATAATAGGGCAAGAAAGATTGCATTCTATATCAAGAATGGTAAAATCTACGGGCACCAAATTTCTATTTGCAACAATGAGAACATCATTGATCCTTCCCATTGGCTTTTTAATGGTGGAATCCGCAAGGTGCAAATTTAAAGAGCAATCATCAAGATCATGGAAACCTAGAATATCACATAAAGTTTTCGGAATCGTGGAAACACTAGCAACCAAATCACACAAAGCAAAACACTCATGATCTTTAATTCTAATCTTTATAGTAGGTTCCCACTCATCATTAAGTTTTTTAGGTATAGAAACTTCCAAATTAAGTTTTTCATCATAAGATTGATCAAGGCATCAACGATATGTTTGGTAGAAGCTTTATTTTGACTATAAGCATGAGGAGAATTAATAACGGATTGCAATAAGGAAATACAACCTTCTAAAGAACAATTATCATAATCAAATTCCTTGAAATCCGAGATAGTGGGTTCAATGCTATTTAAAGTCATGACCTCTCCAATCCCACTTTTACCAAATTTAGCATCAAGATCTAAAAACTCCGAATTATTGGGACGCCTTCTAACTAAAGTTGAATCATCTCCAGTCCCATTATTATCAAGATTCATATTGCAAAACAAAGATCTAATGGGAGACACATCAGTAACTTTAAGATCTTCATCATTATTTTCATTGAAACTAGAAGCACACGCCTTTACAAAGCAATCTTTCTTAGCACGCAATCTAGCGGTTCTTTCCTTGCACTCATCAATGGAAATTCTCATTGCTTTGAGAGACTCATTGATATCATGCTTAGGAGAAGAAGATCTAAGTTTAAGAGAATCAACATCAAGCGAAAGTCTATCAACATTCCTAGCCAAATCATCAACTTTGAGCAATTTTCTTCAAGCAAGGCATTAAAATTCTTTTGAGAAATCATAAATTGTTTCACACTATTCTCAAAATCAGAGGGCATATTATTAAAATTACCATAAGAATTATTGTAGGAATTTCCATAATTATTAGAGGAGTTACTAAGGAACAGTCTAGAATTAAAGTTTCCTCTATAAGCATTGTTTCAGAAACTATTCCTACCAACAAAATTCACAACCATAGATTCAATATTATTCTCAATCAAAGTAGACAAAGGCATATCATTGGGATCAAGAGGAGTATTTTTAGTAGAAAACAACTTCATAAGTTCATCCATCTCTCCACTCAAAACATTAATTTCTTCTATAGCATGTACTTTTTTACTAGAAGATCTTTCGGTGTGCCATTGAGAATAATTAGCCATAATATTATCAAGAAGTTTTGTAGCATCTCCTAACGTGATTTCCATAAACGTGCCTCCCGCGGCCGAATCTAAAAGATTTCTAGAAGCAAAGTTCAAACCGGCATAAAATTTTTGTATGATCATCCATAAATTCAAACCATGAGTAGGGCAATTGCGAATCATCAATTTCATTCTTTCCCAAGATTGGGCAACATGCTCATGATCAAGTTGTTTAAAATTCATAATATCGTTCCTAAGAGTGATAATCTTAGCGGGAGGAAAATACTTAGAGATAAAAGCATCTTTGCACTTGTTCCAAGAATCAATACTATTTTTAGGCAAAGACGAAAACCAAACTTTAGCACGATCTCTAAGTGAAAACGGAAATAACTTCAATTTAACAATATCATTATCCGTATCTTTCTTCTTTTGTATATCACACAAATCAACAAAGTTGTTTTGATGAGTAGCGGCATCTTCACTAGGAAGGCCGGCGAATTGATCTTTCATAACAAGATTCAGCAAAGCAGTATCGAATTCACAAGACTCAACATCATTAAGAGGAGCAATCGGAGTACTAAGGAAATCATTATTATTGGTATTGGAGAAATCACACAATTTGGTATTATCTTGCGCCATGGCAACAAGTAATCCAACACACAAGCAAACAGAAAAAGGCAAGCGAAAAAGAGAGGGAAGATTGGGAAAGAGAGGGCGAATAAAACGGCAAGGGTGAAGTGGGGGAGAGGAAAACGAGAGGCAAATGGCAAATAATGTAAATGCGAGGGAGATGAGTTTGTGATGGGTACTTGGTATGTCTTGACTTGAGCGAAGACCTCCCCGGCAACGGCTCCAGAAATCCTTCTTGCTACGTCTTGAGCTTGCGTTGGTTTTCCATGAAGAGGAAAGGGTGATGCAGCAATAGTAGCGTAAGTATTTCCCTCAGTTTTTGAGAACCAAGGTATCAATCCAGTAGGAGGCTCCTCAAAAGTCCCACGCACCTACACAAACAAACAAAGAACTCGCAACCAACGCAATAAAGGGGTTGTCAATCCCTTCACGGCCACTTGCGAAAGTGAGATCTGATAGAGATAGTATGATAAGATAAATATATTTTTGGTATTTTATAATATAGATGCAAAAATTAAAGATGCAAATAAAAGTAGATTGGAAGCTTATATGATAAAAGATAGACCTGGGGTCCATAGGTTTCACTAGTGGCTTCTCTCAAGATAGCATAAGTATTACGGTGGGTGAACAAATTACTGTTGAGCAATTGATAGAAAAGCGAATAATTATGAGATTATCTAGGCATGATCATGTATATAGGCATCACGTCTGTAAGTAGACCAACTCCTGCCTGCATCTACTACTATTACTCCACACATCGACCGACTCCTGCCCGCATCTAGAGTATTAAGTTCATAAAGAACACAGTAACACATTAAGAAAGATGACATGATGTAGAGGGATAAACTCAAGCAATATGATATAAACCCCATCTTTTTACCTTCGATGGCAACAATACAATACGTGCCTTGCTACCCCTGTTGTCACTGGGAAAGGATACCGCAAGATTGAACCCAAAGCTAAGCACTTCTCCCATGGCAAGAAAGATCAATCTAGTAGGCCAAACCAAACTAATAATTCGAAGAGACTTGCAAAGATAACTCAATCATAGATAAAAGAATTCAGAGGAGATTCAAATATTTATCATAGATAAACTTGATCATAAACCCACAATTCATCGGATCTCGACAAACACACCGCAAAAAGAGTTTACATCGAATAGATCTCCACAAGAGAGGGGGAGAACATTGTATTGAGATCCAAAAAGAGAGAATAAGCCATCTAGCTAATAACGATGGACCCGAAGGTCTGTGGTAAACTACTCACAACTCATCGGAGGGGCTATGGTGTTGATGTAGAAGCCCTCCGTGGTTGATTCCCCCTCCGGCGGAGTGCCGACGAAGGCTCCAAGATGGGATCTCGCGGATACAGAAGGTTGCGGTGGTGGAAATTGTGTTTTGTTGGCTCCATGGATGTTTTCGGGGTACGTAGGTATATATAGGAGGAAGGAGTACGTCGGTGGCCGCTTGTGGGGCCCAGGAGATAGGGGCGTTCCCAGGGGGGTGAGCGCGCCCTCCTATCTCCTGGCCGCCTCGCAAGCTTCTTGACTTGCACTCCAAGTTCTCTGGATCACGTTCGTTCAAAAAATCACGCTCCCAAAGGTTTCATTCCGTTTGGTCTCCGTTTGATATTCCTTTTCTTCGAAATACTGAAATAGGCAAAAAAACAGCAATACGGGCTGGGCCTCCGGTTAGTAGGTTAGTCCCAAAAATGATATAATTGTGTAAAATAAAGCCCATAAACATCCAAAAGGGGTAATATAATAGCATGGAACAATCAAAAATTATAGATACGTTGGAGACGTATCAAATTCCTGCAAAAGAGAAGAGAACACTAAAAGTAGATCATGAGAGGTGTTAGTTTTGTGCTCTCCATCCTTGCACACAAAGACAAAGTGCATGACACTTGATGGGTTCTCACACACTTCTCTCATCTCTCTTTTGGTAGCAAATAGGACTAAGTTTTTCTTGTCGCTCATCGTGGAGGCACTCGGTTTTGGCTTGTGGCTCTCACTCTCTTTTGGGTGGATCACTTTCTCACTCTTCTCTCCATGATGGGTGGCTTGCTTGTCGGCTATCACTTGACTAGGAGACATAGGTCGTAGCACATACTCCTTACCTTTCATCTTGAAGCTATAGTGATTGGTACGCCCATTGTGGATGACGCCGTGGTCGAATTGCCATGGTCGACCAAGAAGGAGGCGGCAAACGGACATCGGGACGACATCACATTCCAAAGTGTCCTCATATGCGCCAATCTTGAAGGATACTTGGACCGTATGCTCAACCTTTATAGTGCCGGAATCGCTTAACCATTGGACCTTGTATGGGTGCGGGTGCTTCATCTTGACTAATTGTAGCTTGGAGCGTAGTTCTTCACTTGCCAAGTTGTGGCAACTACCTCCATCGATGATGACCTTGACGGACCTTCCATTGATGCCGGACTTAGTGTGGAAGATGTGGCATCGTTGGTCTTCTTCTTGTTGATGTCGAAGAGTCAAGACTTTGGAGACAACGAGAGCGGGGCTCGAATCCTCATCACAAAAGACTTGATCATCTTCGTCCTCGTACACACGCCGGTGCATGGCCACTTGCTCAAGGGCTTCCATCTCCTCGTCACTCATAGAGTCATAGGCTCCGTCGTCGTTGAGGATCATGGTGCGCTTGTTGGTGCATTGGAAGGACTTGTGGCCTCGGCCGCCGCAAGTGAAACAATTGAAGGAGCTTGTCTTGACGATCTCATCGGTTGGAGTAGATGATGAAGCGCGCGGCTTGTAGTTGCTTGTAGTAGGAGGAAGACGACTTGAGCTTGTCGAAGTTTTCTTGTAACTTGACTTGTCGTCGTTGCTTGTAGATGGCTTGGTTGAGGTAGAAGTTGGAGGAGTCCTTGAAGCTTGGTTGTTGGAGAAGCCATAGGTCTTGGACGAGTACTTGGCGTACTTGAAGTCATCTTGCACTTGGCGTTCCGCTTTGGTAGCTTGATGCACGAGCTGGATGAGGTTGGAGTAGGGTTGGAAGTCGACAATCTTCTTGATGGGATGATTGAGGCCGTTCAAGCAGCGTGCCATAGTTTGCTCATCATCGTCCATGACATTGGCTCGAATCATGGCTATCTCCATTTCCTTGTAGTATTCTTCAACACTCTTTGTTCCTTGCTTGAGGATTTGGAGCTTCTTGAAGAGATCGCGGTTTTAGTAGGTGGGCACAAAATGTGCTCGCATGACATCTTTCATTTGAGCCCAAGTGGTGATTGGTGGTTCACCTCTTGCTTCTCGGCGCTCAAGGACTTGTTCCCACCATATGAGCACATAGTCTTGGAACTCAAGTGATGCCATAGCGATCTTCTTCTCTTCCTCACAGTTGTGCAAACGAAAGATTTTGTCGACCTTCAATGCCCATGAGAGGTACTCTTCGGGATCATTGCTTCCATTGAACTTGGGCATTGTGAATTTTAGCTTGCCATAGCGTTTCTCTTCATTGTGTTGTTGTCGAGGGTGATGATGACGCCCTTGACGTGGAGGATAATCAACCTAATGTTCCTCTAGGCGTGGAGGAAATCCATGATCAACTTGCTCTTGGCGTGGGGGAAGTCCATGATCATCTTGCTCTTGTTGAACTTGAGGTTGAGGAGGAACTTGTCGGGCTTGTGGAGGAGCTTGAGGAACTTGACGTTGCACTCGCGGTCGGTAGTTCCGCTCTTGGATTTCTTCTCGAGGTGCTTCCTCTTGATTGTGCCGATCTCGGTTGCGGTTGGCGATGGCTCGACTTGATTCTTGAAGGGCACATTGCGCCTCAAGAGCTTGTGCTTCACGTTGTTGTTGTTGAAGACATTGAGCCTCGGCGTCTTGTTCCTCTTGGTGTAGACATGCTCGTTCTTCCTCTTGGCGATGTTGACGTTGGCGTTCTTGAGCTTGTGCAAAAGCAACTTGGTGTGGTTGAGGACAAAGTACTTGCTCGTCGACTTGCTCTTATGAATGTTTGTCATGTAGAGGATTGCGAGATGCATGACGGTCTTGACGCGTGGCTCGTCGAAGAGTGTTCAATGTCGGTGTACTTGAGCCGGAGAAGGTGTCGTCGGAGTGTCTACTTGAGCGGCTCTGTCTTGAGTATGAAGAAGTAGAAGGAGGACGGTTCACCAACAAGGCGCAGATCTCATCCATTCTTGCATCATTCTCTTGCTTGTGAGCGTCGAGCTTGTTGTCGAAGTAGTCCCTTGTACGTTGCTCGGAGAGTCGCAAGTCGGTGGCGAGGTTGTCGATGCGGTCGGTCATCGCTTGTTGCTCTTGATGCAATGCTCGTTGTGCACCAAAGAGGTGGCTCTTGGTGACAAATGATGACATGTCGTCGTCTTGCTCGATGAAGAGTGGGTTGGTAAAGGAACTTGGCCTATCCATCATTGCAAGCAAAATGTGAGTGGTAGAAGGATAAGAACTTATACCAAATGTACCTTGACCGATGTTGACAATGAATCAAGTTCACTCAAATGCAGACAATGAAATAGCACAATTGGTACCAATTCTTGTCGGTTCTCACGCCTACACAAGTAAAAGCTTATGGTGGAGCTTGGTTAGGATGGTGGCACAAAATTTGATGTAATTGTTAGTTTGACTCAAAGATGTTGAAAAAGATTCGCAAATTCGCAAATGCAACAAGTAGACCAAGCAAGTAGTGGTACACGGAAACACACACGCAAATAGATAAGTGGGATTGTGCAAACCAAAAATGAGCCAAAATGTGGAGTCCATGAAAATGCTATTGTTGCACAATACTAGAGAGACGCTAGCACGATTGCACAATAGGCGGATACGGAGCTTGTGCACAACCTACTAGGCAAAAATGCAACGATCTCTATCCCAAGTATGCTATATGTATGGTATGTCGGTGATATGGTCCAAGATGATCGGATATGTCAATCTTAATGAAGTATGATGCTATGGTTCTTGCTCATAAGCTCTTTGCTTATCTTTCTCTTTTTGCTTAAAAGCTTGTGTGGCTCTTTCACATTTGAGCTCTTTTCTCATGCAAAACTTCACGAAGCAAGATAACAATTGTGTATGAGATGACAACTTTGTGACACAAGAGATGATATGGTATGTATGCTTATGGAGAGTATTATCACTAATGTGCACAAGTCACGTTGCCGGCAATACTCAGTGGCTAGTCTCGATGGGTAAGCAACGCAAAAGTAAGTCTATGTGGTTATCAATGTTATGGCATGTGTCGGTGTCAAAACCGGCGGATCTCGGGTAGGGGGTCCCGAACTGTGCGTCTAGGCGGATGGTAACAGGAGACAAGGGACACGATGTTTTTACCCAGGTTCGGGCCCTCTCGATGGAGGTAAAACCCTACTCCTGCTTGATTGATATTGATGATATGGGTAGTACAAGAGTGGATCTACCATGAGATCAAGGAGGCTAAACCCTAGAAGCTAGCCTATGGTATGATTGTTGTAATGGTTGTTCGTCCTACGGACTAAAACCCTCCGGTTTATATAGACACCGGAGAGGGCTAGGGTTACACAGAGTCGGTTACAATGGTAGGAGATCTACATATCCGTATCGCCAAGCTTGCCTTCCACGCCAAGGAAAGTCCCATCCGGACACGGGACGAAGTCTTCAATCTTGTATCTTCATAGTCTTGGAGTCCGGCCGATGATGATAGTCCGGCTATCCGGACACCCCCTAGTCCAGGACTCCCTCAGTAGCCCCTGAACCAGGCTTCAATGATGATGAGTCCGGCGCACATATTGTTCGGCATTGCAAGGCGGGTTCCTCCTCCGAATAATTCATAGAAGATTGTGAACACCAGGATAGTGTCCGGCTCTGCAAAATAAATTCCACATTCCACCGTAGAGAGAATAATACGCACACAAGCTCAATCTGCTGACGTGTTTTGTGGCGTGACGTCATGCCACTACCAGGCCTTTACTTGAATCGTTTTTTATTATACCACCTCAGCGCGTTTAGCGAAGCGGTTTCCTTGGCACGTCTTGTCGAAGCAGAGATCGTGTTCTCCTTATTCCGGGATTCTCATCAATACGGACGTGGGTAACCCAACCGCGCCATTGATGGTGGTGCTTGGGAGATAAGCGAGTTTTACCAGGCCGGTGGGGACGCATAGTCTTCGTCCGTCCATATATAAGGGGATAAGGATCCACCTTTTTTACCTACGCCTTCTTCCTCCTTTGCTTATCCATCTCCGCGCACTCGAGCTCCAGCGCCCAAGTCCGCACATCTCGTCTCAACCTGCTCCAGCCATGTCCGGAGCGGGAGGCAAGTGGATGACCTCCTCCGTTACGGAGGAGCACATCGAGAAGCTGCGCGGCGCCGGATACCTATCCAGTGACATCGCGCACCGGCTGCCCGACAAGGGGCAGCTCATCCCCACCCCCAGGCCCCATGAGAGGGTCGTATTCCTTCCCCACTTCCTCCGCGGACTGGGCTTCCCACTTCATCCCTTCGTCCGGGGGCTCATGTACTACTATGGCCTGGACTTCCACAATCTGGCGCCAAACTTCATCCTCAACATCTCGGCGTTTATCGTCATGTGTGAGGCCTTCCTCTGCATCCAGCCCCACTTCGGCTTGTGGCTAAAAACCTTCAATGTCAAGCCGAAGGTAGTGAAGGGCGTCCAAGCGGAGTGCGGAGGCGCCATGGTGGGCAAGATGCCCAACGTCCTCTGGTTCGAGGGCGCCTTGATGGAAACCATCAAAGGGTGGCAATCGGTGTGGTTCTATATCACTGAGCCGCGTGACCCTAAATGAGCTGCGGCCCCCGAGTTCAGATCTGGTTCCCCCATGCAGCTCACCTCCTGGAAAGAGAAGGGCTTGCTATGGGGCAGTTCGGAGGAGCTGACCGGACTCCAGTCCTGTCTCCAGACCTTGGTGAACAAGAAGCTCAAGCTTGTCAACGTGATCCAGGTCATGCTCGTCCGCCGGATTCTCCCCTGCCAACAACGGGCCTTCAACCTGTGGGAGTTCGATCCGGCACAGCACCAGACCCTGAGCGGGCTCTTCGACATGACGTACAAAGCTGCCTGGAGGGTGCTGTTCAAGGGGGGAGAAGCCCCCGCATCCGCGACTGAAGATCGCGGGTTCAGCACGAAACGCCCGGCCGGTGCGGTAAGTTATCCTTTATGGGACACGTATTTCTTTCATAGTTTGACTCTATGTGGGATCTAAAATTCCCAATGCCTTTAACAGGACTGGCAGAGGACGTCTGGACAGGTTAACTGTCCCTCTCCCCGAAGAACCAGCGGATGCCCGTTTAACGGGGCTGCTAGTCCCGGCACTCTATGTGGTGCCGGAGAAGAAGGCCAAGAAGAAGGCCACGGGAACCCAAAGGAGTTCCCGGCGCCAGGTGGTATCGGACTCATCGTCCGATGACCCCGAGGCGGACTCCTCCCCCGAAGGCGAGGAGGAAAAAGAAGACTCTCCCCAGGAGGGGGGAGAGAGGAAGAGGAAGGCTTCCCCAACAGGGGAGGCCGAGGGGTCCAAGAGGGGAAGGACCCTTCCTCCGGACAGCTCCGCCAACGCCAACGACGTCGACGAGGAGTGGCCCTCAAGGGCCAAGCCCCTGGCAAGATCGTAAGTATCCGGACTCCTGAGTGATTTGTAATTTCTTTTTCGTGCCACGTAGTGTCCTTCTCATGCCGCATACTATCTGTAGCCCGACCGAGGAGGATCTTCCTGCTTCATCCAGCGGGTCCTTGGCCCCGTCGGATGTAGATTCCATTCCGACCGCCTCCACCCCTCGCGATGCTGAGGACGCCGAGGTGGGATCCCAGGAGGGGACCCGCCAGGAGGGGGAGGCTCTGGAGGTGCCACAAGGCAACCTCCCGGACTTCGTGCCGGACTCCGCGCCGGAACCCGCAGTGGTTCCGGAGTCCGGCAGGCGGCCCCTTCGTAAGAAGGGCAAGACCGTGACACCGGCAGCCTCCGTCCAACCAGAGGCGCCGGACAACTTGTTGGAGGCGCTCAACGGCGCTTCCATCGAGGAAGAACACCGCACTATTATGAGTGCGGTGATTCAGAAGGTTCAGCTTGCCAAGAGCGGGCTGACCGAAGCTTGCAGCAGCCTTCTAACAGGCTTTGAGGTAAGAAGCTTTAAAATATGCAATGTAATACCGCATAGACAGTAGCCCCTGATGCTCGGTTCGGTGTTCGGAAAGAAAAACCGAACTGAGGATCTAAAAAAGATATACGCAGGAGTTCTAAAAATTATGTCTATATGGGTTTGCAGGCTGCGCTGTCGACCTCTGCCGCATTGACTGCGGAGGTCGGTGCTTTGAAGCAGGACCTCGAGCGGACCGAGAACGAGCTCGGTCTTGCCAAGAAGCAGCTCGAGGACAAAGAAGGTGAGTACCACCGTATTAAATTTGTACCTTACAGAAAAGGATTTTTGTTGCAATAGAAATAACAAGGATAACATGGGTACTGCAGGGGCCACGAACGAGGTGGCGACCCTGAAGGAGGCCGTGTCCGCGGCCGAACGCAATGCGGCCGCGGAACGAGCGGAGCGAGAGAAGCAGGAGGCGCGGGTGGCGGAGGTGCGGCAAGAGCTCCAAGCTCTCATGAAAAAGCATGAGAGTTTGGAGCGCGACTCGAAGACTCGAGAGTCCGAGGTTGCCTCGGCTCTTGAAAGTGCCAAAGCCGCTAAGGCCAAGGCCCATAAGGCCCTCCAGGAGATTAATGCGGTGAAGAAAATAGCGGCGGGTAAGGCATTTTTCATGCAAAGCAAGCATGTGAATGTAAATTACGTGTTACTTACCCGGATTCGGAGCTCTCCAGGAGCGTTTGCAGATCTGCCTCGCAGCGTATCCGATGCCGCCGCATTCTACCGGGCCGAGGAGGGGAGTTCGACGGAGAAGGTCTTCTGGTCTCAGTATGCTGAGGCCGGACATCCGGTGCCCCCTAGCGACCAGCTGAAGCAGCTGGTCGAGCTCCACAAGGTAGCCGAGCAGGCCATGAAGGGCCTCATAGTCCGGCTGTGGCCTGGAGAGGCCATGCCTGGGAGCTACTTCGGCCTCGTGCGGCGGCTGGTGGATGCGTGCCCCTGGGTGGAGGTCATCAAGCGCTCCGCCTGCATTGAAGGTGCCCGTCGGGCCCTTGCCCGCGCAAAGGTGCACTGGGGCAGGCTGGATGCTGAGAGGCTTCTGACGGACGCGCCGCCGGCGGGCAAGGAGTATCGTACGCCCGAAATGTACTATAAGACTGTCCTGAAGGGTGCCCGCAAGATTGCGGATGAGTGCCCCAGAGATGTAATTTTTGAGTAGACTCGCAATGTGTTATCCTGTGCGCTGAAAACTTTGTTCATATGCGCTAAGCAACGCTTATTTGATTTAAAATATTACCTTCTGTGCGGCCGTTTATCAAATCTGAGAGATGGCAAGTCGTCGGCTTCAGCCCCCATGCCACGAGTGCTGGGGTGTTCGGGATAAACTTGAGCGCTCTTGTTCCCATTTTTGGGTCCATCTAGGGAGGCGCTCAACACAACGAACAAGGCAACCGGACTTATAATGCTTGAACACTCTCACTTAGCCATAGAATTCTATAATTTTAAATTTCGGCGAAGCCCCTAGTGTTCGGAAGACCGAGTTCGGGGCGCTATCCACGCCTGGGCCGGACACAGCCGGTTCCTCGCTCTAAGCGGCATAAGTCTTTAGGGACTCGAAAAGACCTCTCGAACAGCGACCAGCTCTCGCCTTATCATGACGGTCAGTTTTAGCTTTCTCCACTGAGGCGCTCGCCCAGCTCAACCGGGGCGCAATCGCAGTGGTTCTCCCAGTGCTACCTTAGCCGATAGAACGGAACGTAAGGTACCAAAACATGGGAGCCGGGCAAACCCAACTATTGACCCAAGACATGATTCGGAGCCGATGCATATAGTGCTATAAGTTCGGGGTGCCGCACTTGTGAAAGTGTTCGGACTTTCACACCATAATGCGGGGAACATAAGCCCCTGGTGTATTCGGCCGTACCAAATTGTACGGATGCAAGATGTCATAAATGAACATATATATAAAGAAAGGAATGCAATTATAAGCGAAAAATGATGCATTGTTTATTCAAGGAATTCTGCTATGAGTGCAGAACGATACAAATAGTGCGGTAAGCAAGGGTTTGGACTATTAGACATGTCCCCCTCCAGGGGTAGGCTGCGGAATGGTGTAATAAACAGATTTAATGCTCGTAATGGAGACCACCTGAGTGTTCGTCGTAGCCATTGTTCCTCCCTGGCTGTTGCATCGTGAGTTCGGCAGATCTACTGCCGGACAGGGCCTCTGGTAAACGGAGTCCTGTGGATAAAATAAAAAAGGAAAAGAAAAAGAGCGACACACTTGGGAGCCCCTGGTGTGGTTGAGCCGCACTCTGGGCCTGTCGTGGTCGTGCCCCTCCCCCTATGCCCAAGGTATCTCCAGAGCGTAATGATGTACGCGGAGAGCTTGTCTTGCAATCATGCAAGGGCTGGGGTTGGGGCCGCATTGCTACGCGTGCTCGGAACGTGCCAGGTGGTCTTGATGTATGTTACTCCGGGCGCGTTTAATCATGTCCGGTCTTTTAACGGCCGGACTCAAAATTGCCTTAAGAGGCTGCTCTGTACTTCTGCCGCGAGAGCCGCTGTGTGTTCCTCCGTTCGGAGGGAGCGTTCAGTGTTTCCGTTGACCGTGATGACTCCACGAGGGCCTGGCATCTTGAGCTTGAGGTATGCATAATGCGGCACCGCGTTGAACTTTGCAAACGCGGTTCGTCCGAGCAGGGCGTGATAGCCACTGCGGAACGGGACTATGTCGAAGATTAACTCCTCGCTTCGGAAATTATCCGGGGATCCGAAGACCACTTCCAGTGTGACCGAGCCTGTACAATTGGCCTCGACACCTGGTATGACGCCTTTGAAGGTCGTCTTTGTAGGTTTAATCCTTGAGGGGTCTATGCCCATCTTGCGCACTGTATCCTGATAAAGCAGGTTCAGGCTGCTGCCGCCGTCCATGAGGACTCTAGTGAGGTGAAATCCATCGACGATTGGGTCTAAAACCAATGCGGCGAATCCGCCATGGCGGATACTGGTGGGGTGGTCCCTTCGATCGAAAGTGATCGGGCAAGAGGACCATGGATTGAACTTCGGGGCGACTGGCTCCATCGCATATACGTCCCTAAGTGCACGCTTCCGCTCCCTCTTGGGTATGTGGGTTGCGTATATCATGTTTACCGTCCGCACTTGTGGGGGGAAACCCTTCTGTCCTCTACTGTTCGGCGGCCGGGTCTCCTCCTCGTCATCGCTATGCAGCCCCTTGTCATTGTTTTCGGCAATTAACTTGCCTGCCTGCTTGAATACCCAACAATCCCTGTTGGTGTGGTTAGCTGGCTTTTCGGGGGTGCCATGTATCTGGCAAGAGCGGTCGAGTATTCGGTCCAAATTGGACGGACCCGGAGTGGTTCTTTTGAATGGCTTCTTCCGCTGACCGGGTTTAGAGCCTCTGAATCCGGCGTTGACTGCCGTATCCTCAGTGTTATCGCCGTTGACACGGCGTTTGTTTTTGTTGTGACGCGACCTGCCATTGCGGTCCTTGCTGTCCGGACTGCCAAATTTTTGCTGAGGTTGTTACTGCGAGCTAGCCAGCTGTCCTCTCCCGCACAGAAGCGGGTCATGAGTGATGTGAGGGCTGCCATGGATTTCGGCTTTTCCTGTCCTAGGTGCCGGGCCAGCCACTCGTCGCGGATGTTGTGTTTGAAGGCTGCGAGGGCCTCTGCATCCGGACAGTCGACGATTTGATTTTTCTTTGTTAAGAACCATGTCCAGAATTATCTGGCCGATTCGTCTGGCTGCTGATTATGTGGCTTAGGTCATCGGCGTCTGGTGGTCGCACATATGTGCCCTGGAAGTTATCAAGAAATGCGGCTTCCAGGTCCTCCCAACACCAAATTGACTCTGCTGGCAAGCTGTTAAGCCAATGCCGAGCTGGTCCTTTAAGCTTGAGTGGGAGATACTTGATGGCGTGGAGATCATCACCGCGGGCCATATGGATATGAAGGAGATAATCTTCGATCCAAACCGCGGGGTCTGTTGTGCCATCGTAGGATTCAATGTTCACGGGTTTAAACCCTTCAGGGATTTGATGATCCATTACTTCATCTGTGAAGCATAGTGGGTGTGCGGCGCCTCTATATTGAGCAATATCACGACGTAGCTCAAGAGAGTTTTGTCTGCTGTGTTCGGCCCGGCCGGAGTTGCTGTATCCGGCGCGACGGTAGTCGTCGTGGGTCGTGGGGCGCCCGCGTGATCCGTAGATAGATCTTGATTGTCTTGCCTTATCCTCCTATATATCCCGCAAGTCCGACGCATTCCCCCGTGGCTTCGTGCTTTTCGAGCGGTGCCGGGGTACGGCTCTGTCGGAGGGCTTGGATGCCTCTCTGTCGCGGCCATGAGGTGCTCGGTCTGCCGTATTGTGCGCTGGTGATGAAGGTTTGTATGCTTCCTCCTCTAGTCGGGGGAGCAACTTGCGTTTTGGGTAGCTTTTGGAGGGGCGTTCGAGTTCATACTCTTCGGCCGCGAGGACCTCGGTCCATCTGTCGGCCAGCAGGTCTTGATCAGCCTGAAGCTGTTGCTGCTTTTTCTTTAGGCTGTTCGCCGTGGCCATTAGCCTGTGTTTAAAACACTCTTATTCGACGGGATCCTCGGGCACGACGAATTCGTCGTCATTGAGGCTTGCCTCGTCTTCGGAGGGAGGCATGTAATTTTCATCCTCCTCGTCTGCCGCTCTCTCCTGAGGGCTGGCTACTCCGTCCTCCTGTGCTGAATTGTGCTGGAGGGGGTTGTCTTCGGCACTCTCTGGGGTGTTATTATCTCCGGTGCCGGAATCTCCATTCTTGCTGTGGCGGGATTTAGAGCGGCGCCGCTGACGTCGGCGCTTGGGCTGTTTCTTAGAGGAATCTGCCTCTGCTGCTTCTTCGCCGTCCCCATCCTTTGGGGTGTCCACCATGTATATGTCATATGACGAGGTGGTCTTCCAGTGCCCTGTAGGCGCTGGTTCTTGATCGTCTCCGGCATCGTCGTCCATACCGTCGATGTCTTCGGAGTCATAGTCTAGCATGTCGGTTAGATCGTCGACAGTGGCTACAAAGTGGGTGGTGGGTGGGCTTCGAATTTCTTCGTCGTCCGCATCCCAGCCATCCTGGCCGCAGTCCGGCCAGGGCTCTCCTGATAACGAGAGATACTTTAGCGAATTCAGGATGTCGCCAAAGGGTGAGTGCTGAAAGATGTCCGCAGCGGTGAACTCCATAATCGGCGCCCAATCGGATTCGATTGGCAGGGGCGCCGGAGGTTCGGAGTCTGGCAAGGAGTCCGGCACCTCGGAGTCACAAGCTTTGTAAGGGACAAGGTCGGTATTCGGCTCTATCGCCGTAGAAGTTGCAGCCCCCGAGGCGGTGTCCAACCACCTGTCCTCAATCTGCGCGGTCGGCTCCGAACTATGGGTCAGAGCGGACTTGTGTGCGGCCTCCAGGGTACTGTCCGGCGGCAGAGCTAGATCATGCCCATCGTGACAGTGCGGCACGCTCGGCTGCGGCTCGACTCCATCGAAGATCAAGTCCCCGTGGATGTCAGCCATGAAGTTTAGGCTTCCAAACCTGACCTGATGGCCAGGGGCGTAGCTTTCGATCTGCTCCAGACGGCCAAGTGAATTGGCCTCCGGCGCAAAGCCGCCGAACATGAAGATCTGTCCGGGGAGAAAAGTCTCACCCTGGACGGCGTTGGTGTTGATTGAAGATGACATCAAGCCTATCGGTGACGATACAGAGGAACTCTCAATGAAAGCACCAATGTCGGTGTCAAAACCGGCGAATCTCGGGTAGGGGGTCCCGAACTGTGCGTCTAGGCGGATGGTAACAGGAGACAAGGGACATGATGTTTTTACCCAGGTTCGGGCCCTCTCGATGGAGGTAAAACCCTACTCCTGCTTGATTGATATTGATGATATGGGTAGTACAAGAGTGGATCTACCACGAGATCAAGGAGGCTAAACCCTAGAAGCTAACCTATGGTATGATTGTTGTAATGGTTGTTCGTCCTACGGACTAAAACCCTCCGGTTTATATAGACACCGAGGAGGGCTAGGGTTACACAGAGTCGGTTACAATGGTAGGAGATCTACATATCCGTATCGCCAAGCTTGCCTTCCACACCAAGGAAAGTCCCATACGGACACGGGACGAAGTCTTCAATCTTGTATCTTCATAGTCTTGGAGTCCGGCCGATGATGATAGTCCGGCTATCCGGACACCCCCTCCCTCAGTAGCCCCTGAACCAGGCTTCAATGACGATGAGTCCAGCGCGCATATTGTTCGGCATTGCAAGGCGGGTTCATTCTCCGAATAATTCATAGAAGATTGTGAACACCAGGATAGTGTCTGGCTCTGCAAAATAAATTCCTCATTCCACCGTAGAGAGAATAATATGCACACAAGATCAATATGCTGATGCATTTTGTGGCACGACGTCATGCCACTACCAAGCCTCTACTTGAATCGTTTTTTATTATACCACCTCAGCGCGTTTAGCGAAGCGGTTTCCTTGGCACGTCTTGTCGAAGCAGAGATCGTGTTCCCCTTATTCCAGGATTCTCATCAATACAGATGTGGGTAACCCAATCGTGCCCGTTTCCACGCCCCCTCTATCGAAGGCGAGTCCCGAACGGTCATGGGGACGGCTCTTGGTATTCTCCCCCTTTATAATGGGACCAAGGCTCGTTTCTTTTCTTCAATCTTCAATCGAATCTGCTCCTTGCCCCGAGTTCCAACTCCCAGAGCCCCAGATTCGAGCGCTTCAGACCTTCAACAATGTCTGGCTCCGACCTACAGGGCCGGTGGATGCCCTCCTCTGTCACGGAAGAGGACGTGCTAAAGCTGCGAGAAGCCAGGTACCTAACCTATGAGATTTCGCATAGGTTGCCTGCCAAGGGGCAAGTCATTCCTACTCCCGATCCCGGCGAGAGCGTCGTGTTCGTGTCCCACCTCCGTCGGGGTTTAGGCTTCCCGGCGGATCCTTTTGTGAGAGGGCTCATGTTCTACTACGGGTTGGAATTCCATGACCTGGCTCCGGAGTCCATCCTCCATATCTCTTCATTCGTTGTCGTCTGCGAGGCCTTCCTCCGCATTACCCCTCGCTTCGGCTTATGGCTCAAGACCTTCAACGTGGAGTTGAAGATGATCGTGGGGCGTCAAGCAGAGTGCGGCGGGGCGGTTGTGAGCAGAAGGGCCGATGCTCCATGGCCCAAGGGCTCTTTCCAGGAGGAGCTCGGCCTGTGGCAACAGGAGTGGTTCTATATCACCACTCCTAGGGGCAGCAAGCAGAAGCCACCGCCCATCTTTCGCTCGGGCCCTCCACAACGGCTGATGTCGTGGGTCAACCAAGGGCTCAACTGGGGGCTGTCAAAGGACGTACCCCTACTGCAGGGCCGGATTCGAGACCTCCAAGAGAGGGAGATCAGTCTGGTGACGGTGATGCAGGTTATGCTGATTCGGCGCCTCCTGCCCTGCAAGCGTCGCCCCCTCCGTCTATGGGAGTTCAATCCCGAGGGGCCGCGAGCTCTCCGACACTTCATGGGTACGACACCCGTGGAGATGTATAAATTGTTCTTCAGATCACAAGAGATGTGTCCGGAATTGACCGAGGACTCCGGCCTAAGCTGCAATCGCCCGGATACTCAGGTAAGTGGTCCCGCGTCTGAACACATCGCTTGTTTACGCCTTCTTGAATTTGCCTTTTAACCCACCGTCTCTTGAATAGGAGTGGATAGCGCAAGCGAAACTGATACGGTGTTCGGCCCCCCTCCCAAAGACCGTGCCGGATCCCGTGCTGGTCAGGATGCTGAAGGTTGCGCTTTCAGAGGAAGGCGAAGGGGCGAACAGGGACACCACCGCCTCTACCAAGGAGGCTTTGGAGGAAGGGGGAATCAAGAATCCCTCCTTCCAAGGGGAGAAGAGGACCGCCTCCGAAAACCCGGAGGCCAAGGCCTCGAAGCGGTGGAAGAGATCTTCACCAGAGGGTCCTGCGTCCGGGGAGGCCCCGACCGCACTATCTCCCCTAAGGAATCAGCCCTCTAGCGAGCCGTAAGTAAAAAAAGGGGGGTTCTGTAATAAGAGACATCCCTATGTTTGCTTCTGAGGATAACCGAAGTATTTACCTTGTAGTTCGGATCTCCATCCTTCTCAGATGAGCTCATCTTCGGGGGGCCTTCGTTCGGAGATGGTGGAGAGCGAGACGCCTCCATCCGCCGCACCATCAGGCGGGGCGGACGAACCTGAGGTGTCATCGTGGAGGGTATCCCCGAGTCCGGCGGGGCCGAAGAGTTCGGCACCGGATGGTGTGCGGCCAGGGGAGCTGAAGGATCTGCTTGAGAGGGCGTCTATCCCAGAAGATCATCGTACATTGATGAGTATGGTGATTGGAAGAATTTCGTCCGCCGTAGGCGGGTTGCATGATGCCGTCAGAAGCTTGTTGGCGGGGTTTGAGGTACGTAAAAATGGCGTACCTTTTGACACTTTGGCACATAAAAGTGCACCCTGTATAGATAGTAGCCCCTGAGACTCGGTAGGTTGTCAAGAGCGACAGCGTGCCGAGGATCAAAATCGCTGGTATTGATTTTTGCCTTTCCCATGCAGGTGGCGGATAGTCCGGTGGCCAGCCGGACTGATGGAGTTGCCGAACTAAAGCGGCAACTTGACGTTGTGGATGCGGACATCGTTCTGGTCAATAAGCGACTTGACGAGTCACAAGGTATGTTTTTTCTCCGTGGTCACCTAGTAAGGGAGCCGAAGCCCACTCCTTACAACATGTGTGCTCAATGCAGATGGTGCCGCTGTTGTGGAGAGCCTTCGGGCCGAACTTGCTCGAACCAAGGAGCAGGCCAGAAGGAGTGATGCGGCTGCCTCGAGGGCGGCCGAAGAGCTAGAAGCCGAGAAGGCTGCTCACTGCCGAAGCAGGGAGGAGATGGCCGAAATGGCCTTGAAGTTGAAAGATATTACCGACCGCTATGAGGTTCTTGAAAAAGAACACCGAGCAGAGCAGGAAGGCCTGAAGAAGGCCACCGCCGAAGCCAAGGATGCCCGTTCTGCAATGAGGGCTATAAAGGAGGAGCTGCGCCAGGCCGGAGATATTGTGGCTGGCAAGCCCTTTCTGCTGCGCAGGCGGTTTACAAATCCGAAGTATGCTCAGCTTGGCCAGCTGTGGGGTCCAGAGGATCCGTATATGGACTTAGCGGCGAGTGCGGCAGATGCTGTTGTGCACTTCCGAAATCAGAAGGATCACGAGACGGAAGAGCTTTTTTGGTCTCAATTCCATAGTCTGGAGCGTTCACTCCCGCTGACCGATCGGTTGGCCGAGTGGGCTGAGCTGAATAGACTGTCCGGACTCGCCATGACAGATATCGTGGCTTATGTCTGGCCGGATAGTCCCAAGCCGAAGAGTTATTTTGGCTTATTACAGCGATTCCTTTGGCCGGTGCCGCATGTCAAGGCGATGAAGCGGCCGGCCTGCATAGAGGGTGCAAGGATGGCCCTCGCCCGAGTGAAGACACACTGGACGGAGATGGATGCCACCGCTGTTGCGACCCAGGGTTCGGACGAGAGCCGGTTACCCGCCGAGCACTATTTTGGGGAAGTTCTGCGTGGTGCTCATGTAATAGAGTCGCAGTGCTCGAAAAATGTTATGTTCAAATGAACTTTGTGATTTATAAAATGATGTTTATAGTATAAGCGCTTTTTTGTACTTGTGCGTTCAAGTATTGAAATATCTCCTGTGCGGCCGTTAATGTATACTTGTGTATAACCTGAAAGATGGCAGTCTTCGGCTTCAGCCCCCACGCACATAGTGCGGGGGTGTTTGCGAAATAGCGCATTTTCACACTTAATCCAACGTCTTGGTCCTGTGAAGGAGGTGGTAGCGTAGCAAACGAGGCAACCGGACTATAATGCTTTATCACTTTCACTTAGCCATAGGAGTTCGAAGGTGGGGCTACGATATAGCCCCTAGGGGCACCGCACTCTCCGTATTTGGGGCGCGTGTGTGCCTGACCGGGAAGCGGTCCTTCGTCAAAGTGGAGGAATTCTAAACATTCCAGAGGTCGATTGAGTGGTTGACCAGTCTCCCGCTACATCATGACAGTCAGTTTTCGGCTTTCTCTACTGAGGTGATCACCCGGCCGAACCGGGGCACAATCGCAGTAGTTCTCCTGGTGCCGCGTTAGCCGATGATACGGAATGTAAGGCAGCAAAACACAGGAGCCGGGCAAACCCAACATTTGACCAAAGACATGATTTGGAGCTGATGCATATAAGGCCTAACTCGAGACGCCGAACACTCCCTGAGGTGTTCGGTCTTTATGATGATGGGCAGATCAATGCCCTAAGCCCCTAGTGTCCAGGTACACGCAAGGTCCTCTGACGCGGCTGATGCCAAAACGTCAACCTCCTCTCTGGCTATGATGAGAAACCAGGGGATGTATAGCAACAAGAGACAGTAAAAAAGGTTTACGCGGGGTCTTAATCTGAAAAGAATCCTTGCAACGGGTCCCTACTGCACGTTTGCGCCTGTGTCTCCGTTGTGCTGTATCCTGGACGGGTGTAACACGCTGTTCATCTGTAGAAGAGAGGAAAGTAATCATGTCAAAAAATGTATTTAAAACAAAGAATGAATAAATGAATAATGTTGAGCTTTTATTGGCTCCTTATTGCTCATACGCATGGTCCCTTGTAAAGGGGTGTGCGGCTAGGGAGCCCCTAGCTTATTTATGCTGGACTCGTCTAGCCGTGTCCGGGGTCTTTAACGACCTTTTAGTGAGATGATGGCACGTGGACCGGGCATTTTAAGTGTAAGAGATGCGAAGTGTGGTATTGCGTTAAAGCGGACAAAAGCTTCGCGCCCCAATAGTGCTTGATGGCTACTTTTGAATGGGGCGACATGAAAGATTAGCTTTTCGCGTCGGAAGTTGTCGGGTGACCCGAACACAACTTCTAGTAGTAAGGAGCCTGTGCACTTGGCGTAAGGGCCTGGTGTCACTCCTTTAAAGGAAGTGCGGCTATGGCGAATTTTAGTACGGTCTATCCCCAACTTGCGAATTGTGTCTGGATATAGCAGGTTTAAATCGCTGCCGCCATCCATTAGGACTTGCGTAAATTGTAGTCCGTCAATTGTAGGATCCAATATTAGAGCAGTCCATCCTGCGTTTCGAATGCCCCTGGAATAGTCCAGGTGGTCGAAAGTGATTGGTTTTGACATCAACTTTCGAGGTTCCGCTGGGGTGGACCGTGCGACACCTACTTTGGCAGGTGCCGCACTGTTGTTCCGTATTATCACATGAAGTGAATTTACTGTTTTGACTTGTTGTGGGAAAGTCTTTTGTTTTCCGGCGCTCTGCTGGTGGGGTTCATCATCATCGCTTGGCGTGTCGAGCCCCTTGTGTTCGGCGTTGAGTCGGCCGGACTGTTTGAAGACCCAACAATCTCGGTGGGTGTGGTTTGGAGGCCTTCCGGAGGTACTGTGGATTTGACATATCTGATCCAAAATTTTGTTTAAGTTGGATAGCTCGTCACTGTTGTCCTTAAGAGGCAGTGTTTTGTTGTTCGGCCGCGAGCTTTTAAATCCAGCGTTGACCGCCGTGTTCTTTTGGCTTATTTCTTTATTTCAGCGCTGATCCTTTCTGCGTCGTGATTTTCCGTTTCCATCTCTTATCTCTGATGTACTCGGGTCGCTGGTGCTGCATCTTGCTAGCCAGCTGTCCTCCCCCGCGCAAAAGCGGGTCATGAGGCTTGTTAGTGCAGCCATTGTCCTCGGCTTCTCTTGGCCGAGGTGTCTGGCGAGCCATTCGTCTCGGACGTTATGTTTGAAAGCTGCTAAGGCTTCGGCGTTCGGACAATCGACTATTTGGTTCTTTTTGGTAAGGAACCTGTTCCAGAATTTGCGCGCTGATTCTCCAGGCTGTTGAGTTATGTGACTTAAATTGTCTGCATCCGGAGGGCGGACATAAGTCCCCTGAAAATTTGCTTTGAACGCGTCCTCGAGCTCTTCCCAACTTCCAATGGTATTTTCTGGGAGGCTTTTGAGCCAATGGCGAGCTGGCCCTTTGAGCTTGAGGGGTAGATATTTTATGGCGTGGACATCATCTCCTCTAGCCATGTGTATGTGCAGGATATAATCCTCAATCCAGACTCCGGGGTCTGTTGTTCCATCGTATGCCTCTATGTTTACGGGTTTGAATCCCGCTAGAAATTCATGATCCAGCACCTCGTCTGTGAAACATAGTGGGTGTGCGGCACCCCTATATTTAGGCGTGCCTTTATTTTCGAACATGCGACGTGTTGTATTGCTTCCTAGGGCCCTCTTTTTTGGCCCGTAGATGGACCTGACCGGACCATCCGTTTTGCGAGGATATTTGTATGTGTCATGTGCTGGCTTATGTGCGGCGCCGCTTGCCGCTCCTGGCCTGTCATCTGGTCGTCTATCCGGCCAGGCGGCCTCTTTGCTTTTTGCCTATGGGGGCTCTATGGCCTCTTCGTCGAATTCTGGCAGCAGCTTGCGCTTCGGGTAGCTCTTTGTTTGGTGGCCATTGCCATATTTGTCCGCGGTCTTGAGTACTTTGCTCCACCTCATTCTGAGTATGTCATCCGCTGTTTTGAGCTTCCGTTTTTCCTTCTTCAAACTTCTTGCAGTGGCGACAAGACTTTTTCGAAGATTCTTGTGCTCCGGTGGGTCCGGCGTGAGACCGTCTGGACTGTTGTTTTCGCCGGGGGTGGATGGATTATCCGATTCCTCCTGCTCGGATGGTTGCCTGGTTGCATGTTCGTCGCCCGCTGGCTTGCCCTGCTCTATGACTGGGTCATTATGGGTGCTGTTGTTATCGAGGTGGGACATGGGGCGGCGCTTGCGTCGCCGTCTTGGTTGTTTTTCGGGGGAATTATCCTTTGCTGTGTCCCATTGTTCCTCGTTATCGCTCCCTTTTGGAGTATCTACCATATATACATCATGAGCTGAGGTGGCCTTCCAGTGCCCCGTGGGCGCTGGTTCTTGATTGTCTCCGGCGTCGTCGTCCATACCGTCGATGTCTTCGGAGTCGTAGTCTAGTATGTCGGTTAGATCGTCGATAATGGCTACAAAGTGGGTGGTGGGTGGGCTTCGAATTTCTTCGTCGTCCGCACCCCAACCATCCTGACCGCAGTCCGGCCAGGGCTCTCCTGATAACGAGAGATGCTTTAGCGAATTCAATATGTCGCCAAAGGGTGAGTGCTGAAAGATGTCCGCAGCGGTGAACTCCATAATCGGCGCCCAATCGGATTCGATTGGCAGGGGCGCCGGAGGTTCAGAGTCCGGCAAGAAGTCCGGCACCTCGGAGTCACAAGCTTTGTAAGGGACAAGGTCGGTATTCGGCTCTATCGCCGTAGAAGTTGCATCCCCCGAGGCGGCGTCCAACCACCTGTCCTCGATCTGTGCGGTCGGCTCCGAACTATGGGTCAGAGCGGACTTGTGTGCGGCCTCCAGGGTACTGTCCGGCGGCAGAGCTAGATCATGCCCATCATGACAGTGCGGCACGCTCGGCTGCGGCTCGACTCCATCGCAATGTGCACAAGTCACGTTGCCGGCAATACTCAATGGCTAGTCTCGATGGGTAAGCAACGCAAAAGTAAGGCTATGTGGTTATCAATGTTATGGCATGGTATGACAAAGATGTCGTCGAGGTTACCGTCCTTGGCGATGATGAGTCCTTGGAGAAGATGAGCGGTGGTGATATTGACGTCGAACCATACCTATATAGCCGAAACACAATAGGACATGGGAACCACAACCCAAAATCTCAAAGACCAAAATGTGTCAAAATCGTCATAGGAGGTAGCAGTGAGCGGTGGTAGTGTTTGCTAAAAGTGGTGGTGGTATGCGGAAGTATGCGTGGGCACCGGTGTAAAAAATTGGCGAAATTAGGCGGAAAAGGGCGTGTGGATGGAGTTGTAGCTGCCAGGAGTGGAGCAGTAGTGCCGCTTGGGAGGGCGGTAGTACCGGTTGTGGTGCTCAGCGGTAGTACCACTCGTGTCGAAAAAAATTCGCAAATCAAAAATCAAGGCGAATTTAGGGCGGAAAAGAATGATTTCGGGGGCAAAATTGGTTGGATTTCGTGGATGGAAAGAGGTGAAACTTGGGGAGATGCTAGATCCACTCGAAACCAAGCAAATCCACGGATCAAAATCAACAAAACATCATCAAAACCAACAAATCACAAAAAAAATTGGAGTTATTTTTGGTGGGGATTTTCAGATCTAGGACGAAATCAACAAAATCAAGCTAGAAAAAGAGGGGTAGGGGCTACAAAACGTGATCAACGTGGCTCTGATACCAAGATGATGTAGGGCGGTACCTTATGGGGCTGATCTTTCATGTTTGGAGAGGATCCCCACGAGGAACACGAAGAACGCGCGGAAGGAAACGAGGGAAATCATGGTGGAACACAAGAGAAAACACTCAACTAACACGAATATGATCACACATGTGCTAGATCATCGAGGCACAAAGTAACACAAGATCCAAAGTCAACAAGGGATGATACAAAGGTAGCCGTTCTTCTCCGTGAGGAGGTCTTGATTGTCTTCTCCGGGTGGAGGTCTTGAATCCGGGTGGATCTTCTCCGAAGAGGTGCGGTCCCTCACGAGGAGTAGATCCGTACGGATGAGCAATGCTCTATCTCAAATGAGCTAAACCAATGCTAACCTTAGAAAGGACGAGGGGGAGGTCTATTTATAGTATAAGCCCTAGAAGGGGTAAGAAAGGGGCGAAACGAGTACATGGGCCTCGGCCCGGATTCGCTGCACACGGGCAGGGCGGTAGTACCGGACCCTCGGGTGGTAGTACCGCTTGTAGAGGTTCAGCAGTAGTACCGCTTGGAGGGGGCGGTAGTACCGCTTTGGCGCCGTTCGATCACCAGAGTTTGTCGGGTTCGGCGGAAGAAGGGCGGATGTAGGGTGGTAGTGCCGCTTGGCGTGGGCGGTAGTACCGCCTGTTCTAGGCTGGGCAGCTTCTCCTCTTGCTCTCGACGTCCATCTTGTACCGTAGCTTTTTCTAGGTTGGTTCCTTGGTACGTAAGCACACAAAGCATCTCCGTTTGAGGTAGTAGCCATGTCTCAAGTGGGTCAAAGGGAAGTTCAACAAGGAGAGAGTTAGCCTCGGATTGAATAGCATGTGCTCGAGCTCTTGTCATGGGTCCACTTGGAGCTTGTGTAGTCGAAGTAGTGTCCATGGGGATGACCGTAGGATGCTCCACATCAAAAATCCTTCTTCATGGTAGATGTCATGGCGAACTCTACCCCATCCCGTTTAGTCGCGCATCGTCCTCCTCGACCCGCCAAGCGTCTCTCAACGCCAAGACCCCCCCGTCCCACTTGCACCAGTGTCTCGGTCATCCCTCGAATAATATTGTTCAAAACATTGTTAGGAATAATGATTTAGTGTGCTATTCTGAGAGTGATGCGTGTCAACGTGCTAAGAGTCGACAATTGCCATATAATTTATCTCATCATGTTTCCATTGTGCCTCTTGAGTTAATTTATTTTGATGTTTGGGGGCCTGCTATTGCCTCTTTCGGAGGTTATGCGTATTATGTGAGCTTTGTTGACGATTATTCTCGCTTCTCTTCGATTTATCTCCTCAAGCACAAGTCTGACATTGAGCAAGTGTTTTATGCTTTTCAGGCTCATGTTGAGCGTCTTCTCCACACTAAAATTATAGCCGTTCAGTCGGACTGGGGTGGCGAGTATCATAGACTACACCGTTATTTTCAATGCACTGGGATCTCTCATCGTGTGTCTTGCCCGCACACCTGTCAGCAGAACGGGATTCCTGAATGCAAACACCATCATCTTGTAGAAACAGGTCTTGCCTTGCTGGCTCATTCTTCTCTCCATTGCATTTTTGGGATGAAGCGTTTCTTACTGCGTGCTACCTCATTAATCGCATGCCCACACCTATTCTTCAACAAAATACACCCATATATCGTCTCCTTAAGGTGCAACCCGATTACAAGTTTCTTCGCACTTTTGGGTGCGCTTGCTGGCCCAGTTTGTGCAAATATAACGCACACAAGCTTGCCTTCCATTCCACCATGTGCGTTTTCTTGGGCTATAGTCAGATGCATAAGGGATACAAGTGTCTTGATTGTTCCACGGGACGTATTTACATCTCTCGTCATGTTGTTTTCGACGAGTCTATTTTTCCTTATGCCACCCCTGGGGTCACTGTCGATGTCTCTTCTTTGGCTGATGTTCTCTCTTTTCCTCGCAATGAACCGGCTACGGGTGACCATATGCGCAAATACGATTTGTCCTATTTGTCTACCGACACGCCTGTTTCAGGCCATGTTGCTCCTGTGCAGGAACCTTCGGCTACTCCCTCCCTGGCGCTCGACGTGCATGGGCCATGCACGTCCCCTGGACCGTCGGCTGCCGCGTCGCCCGGGCCGACCAGCCCGTCAGCTGCCGCTCCACCCGGCTCGACCGGCCTGTGTTCGGCCCCGGCGGCTGCTTCGCCCGGTCCATCGGCGGTCTCCTCGCCGCGCGCTGACACGCCGTCGTCTGCTGCGGTGATCGAGGATGCTGCTCCACCATCGCCACCACAGCTCGGGTCGCCTTTTGTTGAGGGCAGTCCTGATCCCTCGACTGCGCCACCTCTAGCTACCCCTGCACACACCATGGTTACACGCACCCACGATCATACTCGTCGTGCTCTTGTTCCTACTGATGGGACCATCCGATATGATCCCCGTCGCCGCGCGTTTCATGCGGCGCCTGTTTTTCATCGTGCTATTCTCCGTGAGACTGCCTGGCGTACAACAATGATTGATGAGCCCGCTGCCCTTCACCACAACAAGACTTGGGTTCTTGTTCCTCGACCGCGTGGAGTCAATATTGTTGGGAGCAAGTGGATCTTCAAGACCAAGCACCATCCAGATGGCTCTATTGATAAGTACAAAGCTCGACTGGTTTCTCGTGGTTTCACCCAGCAGCTTGGCATTGACTATGGTGATACGTTCAGTTTGGTTGTCAAGCCGGCCACCGTTCGACTGGTTCTTGCCCTGGCTGTGTCTCGCGGTTGGAGTCTTGGGCAGATTGATGTCAGCAATGCTTTCCTTCATGGGTATCTCTCAGAGGACGTCTATATGCAGCAGCCACCTGGCTTTGAGGATGCTCGGTTTCCCTCGCATGTGTGCAAGCTACAGCGCACTCTCTATGGACTCAAACATTGCCCTCGTGCATGGTATGCTCGGCTTAGTGCCCGTCTTCTCGAGATGGGTTTCGTCACCTCCAAAGCAGATACATCTCTGTTTTTCTTCCACTATCGTGATGTTTAGATCTATATGCTTGTCTATGTGGATGATATCGTCATTGCCGGATCTTCTCCAAGAGCTGTTGATGGTCTTGTTCACTCCCTTGCGGCCAGTTTTCCTATCAAGGACCTTGGGCCGTTGGAGTGCTTTCTTGGTCTGGAAGCATCATACAATTCAGGGGGATGACATTGACTCAACGGAAGTATGCCTTGGATCTTTTGCACCATGTGAGCATGGATAATTGTAAGCCTACTTCCACACCGCTGTCTACTTCCGATCAGCATGCATGAGTGTCTGGATAGCCTCTCAGTACTGATGATTCTTTCCTGAATCGCAGTGTTGTTGGTGGACTGCAGTATTTAACACTCACTCGTACGGATATTTCGTTCGCAGTGAACAAGGTGTGCCAGTTTCTCTCATAGCCCACCGATGTTCATTGGGAAGCTGTTAAGCAGATTTTGCACTATGTAAAAGGAACGTTGCACACTGGGCTGAAGTTTCGCAAGGCTGTCTCCACTAGCATTAGTACTTTCACTGATGCAGATTGGGAAGGATGTCCTGATGATTGTCGATCCACTGGAGGTTTTGCCATCTTTGTTGGACCAAACCTCATTTCCTGGAGTTCGAAGAAACAACCGACAGTGTCGAGATCTAGTACAGAGGCTGAGTACAAAGCGTTGGTGAATGAAGCTGCTGAAGCCATCTGGGTAGAGTCACTACTCAAAGAGCTTGGAGTATCTCAGCAGCGAGTTCCTGTTCTACACTACTAGGGAAAAGCCTATACACAGAGGTATAGCAGTAGCGCTGGTTAAAATAGGGCGCTACTACTAATTTGTAGTAGCGCGTTCATGCAAAGCGCGCTATAGCTCAAACGTTAGCAGTAGCGCATGTTCGGAAACAAGCACTACCACTATAATTCCCACGGCTTAGCCGATAGGCTACACATAGTAGTAGCGATCCATATAGAACCGCGCTACCGCTACTTCCTTTGTAGCAGCGTGTTTTCTTATAAACTCGCTACTGCTAAAGGATATAAAATTAAATGGAAAGCAAATAGAAAAGTAATTGAAAATGAAAGAAATAGAATAAGGTGAAAGGAAAAAAAATAAAATGTGAAGAAAAATAAATGAAAAAGGGAAAAAAGAGAAAGGAGTAGCAGTAGCGTGTATACCAGAACGTGCTATAGCTAACGTAGCAGTAGCGCGCTTTCCGGAATGCGCTACTGCTACTTCTAAATTAACCACCCGCCGGCTCAAAATTTGGCTAAGTCCTCCATCCCCCCTTTCCCCTACTCCTCTGTCGCCGCCGCCCGAGCCTGCCTTCACTGACGCTGCCCACCCTCAGCCTTAGCGCCGCCGCCAACCGTCGCTCTCGACCTCGCCGTCGTCGCCCTCGACCTCACCGCCGCCCCCGATCCCGAGCCCGCTCTCGCTGCCCCAACATCTCTGTCGTCGAGCACCTCCCCGCCATCGTCTCTCCCCTCTCTGTAAGCCCCCACCCCTCCCCACCCCCTTTCTCTCTGCTTAATTAGTTAGTACTAGATGTTTTTTAGTAGTAGTAGATGTTAATTTAGGGTTCATAGATAATGATTTTTAGTAGTTGAACTAGTTTAGTTTTGTTTAGTTTTAGTTGAACTAGTTTAGTTTTAGTTGAACTAGTCTAGATTTAGTTGAACTAGTTTAGTTTTAGTTGAACTAGTTTAGTAAGTAAATTAATAAACTAGTTGAACTAGTTGAATTAATAGAACTAATGTATTTTTAGTAAGTAAATTAATAAACTAGTTGAACTAGTTTAGTTTTAGTTGATCTAGTTTAGTAAGTAAATTAATATAACTAGTTGAACTACTTTATTTTTAGAAAGAATTTGTTTTTTTTCTATTTATAGTAAGTTTATATTTAGTAAGAACTAATTGAATTAATAGAACTAGTTGAACATGTCATATTTGTTGTTATTTTTTTAGTTTAAGCAATTATTCAGGATGTATTAGTGATAACTTATAGGGTTTTTGCTTTTGCAGAAATCAAGGAGCCCCTCCATCATCCCCGCTGTCGTCCCCGTCACCGACCCCCTCCAACCTCGAGGTGAGACCTGCCAAATCTCCATGTATATCTTGTGTTGCTCATATAGGATATGTGGTTGCCCAAGTGGCCGGTCATGTTCAGGTTAAACCTCCGAGTGGCCTATGTTTTGCCGGAGTGTTGATTAATTTCCGTTCCGGCAAATTTCAGGCGCTCGATATGTCCTTTTTTTAGAAAAGGTCATGCCGGATTTTTCCGTGAATTCTGGCATGACTTGTGCTAGAATATGTACAAGTTTAATCTTTGAATTATGAACGTAGGAAATGTCGTACTCGGACGACAACAATCTCCCAGGGGAGTGCAGCTGGTGCCACGATGATCGAGGTATGTGCGACAGGTTCGTTGAGCTGTACGAAGATCGGGCTTCAGCATTAAGCTCGAGGAGACATTCAATGTTGAAACGGTACGCAAGCAATGACAAGTGTTTTTTTGTAATTAAGCATGACTTCAACTATTTCAACGTCTAATTTTCATCTTTTACAATTCGACTAGCTTATCTCATGCCATGCAAGACGCTATGTCTTGGAGAGGATGGGTTTTGAAGACCATGAAAATTTTGAAACAAAGAAAATACACCTAAGGACCCATCATGATATGGATTTTGAAGTAAATATGTGCAATGCTTAGAGCATAACCCATTTTGGTTGCCAAAATTGGGAAGCACTTTGCAAAATGTATGGTTTTATGAGGGTATGATTATCACCATGGATCTTGGTGATCCTGACATTGAGCAACACAATATGGACATTTGGGTCCTTGTTGATACACTTCCGATTCTACCGCAATTTGAGTTTCTCAAACATAGTTATTAACTAATTTATATTGTTTATTTCAAAATAGTTGACAGCTTATTTCCATTGACAGCTTATTTTGATTCTTCAAAGAATGTGCGGAAGATGGTAGACAAAACCCACTACACTGATGGCTCCGAATTAACTTATAAGGAGAAAAGTCATCTGATCGCTTATTGTAATTATCTTGAGGATTACAATACGTATTATCGAACTCCTCCAAATTATGGTGAATACGTGCCACTAGTGCACGTGTTGAACCATGGTAACATCTATGGAGATACCCTGGTAAGATTTTTTACTATTACGACATTCGTGCATCTTTTGCATACTTCTAAAAATAGTACATCATTGCTAACTACGAAGTTATTACTTTGTTTTTCAACAGAAAATCCTGATGGATTGTGTGCCTCATCTGATGTATCTGAATGGTCACCTTAGATTCTGAACATACTACCAGGTCAATCTAGGGAGCTCACCTGTGCATATCGGATTTCTAAAACCGGTGATCACATGCTCATCAAAGAATGGAAAAAATGTTTGGACATTCGCATGGAGGTTCTTGGAAGTAACATTAAGCGAAAGGCAAGAATTGGAGACAGGATAATCTCCATTCTCCATAATGGAGAGTCAGGGGCTATCTTGTTTTTTGCTATTTTACCTTAGAGAATGTAGTAGGTCCTAAGACAATGTAGTAGGTCCTATGAGGTACAATATGTTTATTATGTGGTATAATGTGTTAGAATTGATGATGAGGAGTATTTGTGATTACGACTAGTGACGAATTTGCTATGTGATGTCATTGATGAAAACAATGATCTTGAGGAGGTGTTATATGACAATGATGTATTATGATGATAAGTTGTTAATGATATGATGATGATGATGATATTTATTATATCATTGGGTGAAAGAACCGGGGATTAGTTTCAAGTGGATGGACATCCACTTGAAACTAGTCCACAGTTCTTTCACCCCGTGATGTAATAACTCATTATGATGTAAAAACAATCTCTAAATTCCTGTTGTATGAAAACTTGTGTAAAGGTGTATGAATACAACATGAAATAAAAAAGAAATAAAATACGAAATAATAGTAGTAGCGCGGGCAGGGAGAAGTGCTACTACTAATTACCAGTAGTGCTCCTCTAGGAAATCGCTACTACTAAGTCGATTTAGCAGTAGCGTGGGTTGAGGCACGCTACTGCTAAGCTTTAGATGTAGCGCCGTATCAGTAGCGCTCCTGCCGGCGCTACTGATAGGCCTAAAACCCTCGTTGCTGCTAGGCTTTTCCCTAGTAGTGCTATGGTGTGATAATTTAGGGGCCACGTATCTGACTGCCAACCCAGTTTTCCATGCGCGTACCAAGCACATCGAGATTGATTTCCACTTTGTGCGCGATCGTGTTGCTTTTGGAGCTCTTGAGGTCAGGTTCATTTCTTCTAATGATCAGCTGGCTGATGTGTTTACTAAACCAGCCACCCAACTGATGCTAGACCATTTTAGTACTAATCTAAATCTTGTACAGAGTAGAAGTTCAGATTGAGGGGTAGTGTTAAGATAGGTCTAGCATGTTGTGCACACATGCCTTGTACGTATGTAATTGTATATGCTGATTGTTATATATAGAAAGGCGTGGAGAGGCTTTGCCCCACGGAAAACCCTAAACCCTATTCTCAAACTGCTTCATTAGATTTAGCAGGAGAGAATACAAAGTTTGGTCAAAACGATCAGAACGATAAAATAGAAATAAGGTTTGTTCGAGGGGGGTTAGCTTTCCACACCCCTCCCCAGGGATTCTAAGCATCTAGGTTTTATCTCGCGCGTATATTCCCAAACGGGGTCTCGATGGCCTTGGCTCTCGCAAGGCGCCATTGTTCCATGTTCTCCCTAATCGCCATGATGATCTGAGTTGGCTCTGCTTCCATGGCTCTGAAGACACAGTTGTTCCTCGCGTTCTTGAGCTCCCACGTTGTTGCCATGATCATGGTTCTTATGCTTTTCCTCCCCTCCTTGCTCGTGCGTGATATGATCTGCTTGGCCGCCGAGGTTGTGGATGTCTGTTCCTTGTGATGAGGAGCCAGCGAAGCACAACCTTGCATGTTGCAACCTCGGTCCACACTACCGTCGATACGTGGCAATTCCAAAACAAGTGGACTGATGTTTCCAAGTTTCTTCTGCAGAAGGAGCAGAAGAGTGGTTTGGCCATCCACGCCGTTGTAATCTATCATTGCACTAGAGCTTATCTAAGTGAAGCAACTAGGAGAAGATTTTGACCCTTGCGGGAGCCCATGCTTTCCAAATTGTGTTCTTCATGTGTGTAGGAGGGGAGCCATTGAATTGTGCCTTGTATGCCAAATCAGTGGAGTATATGCCTTTTCCGCTCCCCGTCCAACTGATTTCGTCTTGTTGCTGCTCTACCAAAGCTTGACCATGCTCTCTGATTTTTCTCGCCAACGTAACCACCTCGGTGACAATGTGTTCCTAGTTTCCATGTCGCAGGTCTCTGATCCACTGCTTGTTTTGAAGTGCATTGGCCACCATCCGTGTTTTTCTTCTCGAGTGCCTGAACAGTACGGGGAAGGAGGTGCAAAGTGGTGTACCTCCTAGCCAGTTACATGTCCAGAAGCTTGTCGTTTTTCCATCGCCGATCGCAACGCTGATGGCTGAAGCAAATAGTTGTTTGTCTTCCTCATTGCATGGTGTGGGAAAGTCTTTCCATGGCCTGGATGGATGTGTCCAGGCCATCCAGAGCCACCGTAGCCGAAGAGCTCTGCCGAAACACTGAAGATCTTGTATTCCAAGCCCCCCCTTCTCGATTGGTGAACATACTGTCTTCCAATTCACTTTGCACTTCCCTCCCGACATCTCTTCTTCTTGTGCCCATAGGAATCTATGCCTTGTCTTGTCTATTTCTTTGAGAAGCTTCTTGGGTAGACGTAGAGCAGTCATGGCGAATGTGGGCATTGCAAAAAGCACACATCTTACCAGAATCCTCCTCCCAGCCATGTTCAGGAGTTTTCCCTTCCAGCCTGCCAGTCGAGAGCGAATTCTATCTAGAATGAATTGCAGATGAACTATCATAATTCTACCCGTGGAGATTGGGAGGCCCAAGTATGTCATCGGGAAGCCAACTATAGCTCCACCAAAGTTTTGTAAGATATTGTCGAGGTCTAGATCGTCGCATCTAATTGGTGCTACTGAAGATTTCTCCTGGTTCAGCCGTAGGCCAGTTGCGTCTCCGAAGAGATGGAGGATGCTGAGCAGCGTTTCCACCTCCTTCTTGTTGGGGTTTGCGAAGATGACGGTGTCGTCGGCATAAATACTAACTCTCATGCTAATACCCCTACCCGGGAGAGGCGCTAAGATGCCCTGAGCTGTAGCCGCGGACAGCAGGCGATGGAGCGGGTCGATCGCCAGAATAAAAAGCAACAGTGATAAAGGTTCTCCCTGCCGCGGTCCTTGGAAATGGGTGATAGATGGCCCGGTATCTCCATTTAACAATCAGGAGGATAGATCAGAGGATAGTAGCAGCGAGATCTAGTCCCTCTAGCGAGGGCTGAAGCCCATGTGTTGTAGAAGTTCCAGTAGGTAATCCCAGGATATTGAATCGAAGGCTTTCGCAATGTCTAGCTTAAACAAGAGTGTAGGTTTTCTATTTCCGTGCAGGGCCTTGACGCAGCCTTGGACGTATAAATAACTATCATGCATGCATTTTCCCTTCTGGAAAGCAGATTGCGCTGGTGATATGATCTCAGGGGTTGACTTTGCGAGCCTCATTGAAAGCACCTTAGTGATGAGCTTTGACACTGAGTTGATCAGGCTGATCGACCTGAAACAGTTCATTTCAAGCGTCGTTTCCTTCTTGGGCAGTAGGGCAATGAAGGCTTTGTTGATGTCATGGAAATTGTCTCCAGCAAGGTTGTAAAATTTGTTGAAAACCGCCATTATGTCATCTTTGATGATGCTCCAGTTTGCTCTGAAGAACTGGTCGGTGAAACCGTCAGGCCCAGGTACTTTTTAGCCGATGAAGCAATGATCGCGTCCCAAACTTCACCTTTTGTGAATGGAATATCCAAACCCTGCAACATGATCATTGGGATTTGCAGCTCTTCCCAGTTCAGAGTATGCTTGTGTTGTGTTCTCGTGCCCAGAATCTCAGTGAAATGCTTGCTTATTTCTTCAGTTTTTGCTGCATGCTCTGTCACGATTGCACCTTCTCTTGTCCTGATCGCGTGTATGTGGTTCTTTCTCCTCCTGGCATTGCATTTTGTGTGGAAAAACTTGGTGCTTGCGTCTCCCTCCCTGAGCCAAGTGACCCGTGATGCTTGCCTTTTCCTTGCTCTCTCAATCGCTGCAAGTCCCAAAACTTGAGCCTTCAAAAGTTTTCTGAGGTTGAATTTTGCTGTAGTTAAGGTGCGTTTCTCCTGAGCAATATCCATGCGCAGAATGACCTCATTTGCAATGTGAAACTGCATCTTTGCTTTGCTGAACAATGATCTACTCCATATCTTGAGATCCTTTGCTGCTCTATGCATCTTGATTTTTATCCTAACAAAGGGACAATCATGGTTGACAGGCCTATCCCAGGCATGCTGGACAGTTTCAGAGTAGTGGGGGTTTTTGGGCCAGAAATTTTCAAATCTGAAATGGGCCTTGTGCGGCTGATTTTCACCACGGGACAGGATCAATGGGCAGTGGTCAGAGAACGATGTTGATGCTGCATTCAACGTGTAACCGTCATGCAGAACTTCCCAGTCGCTGTTGCAGAAAAATTTATCAATGCTGCAAAGAGTTGGGTTCTCTCTCTCGTTACTCCAAGTGAAGTGCCGGTTTTTGCAATTTATTTATTTTAGCCCTGCAAAATCTAAAGCTCTTCTGAATCTTCCCATCAGCCTCCTATTCAAATTTTGATTGTTCTTATCTCTAGCTTCATAAATCATGTTGAAGTCTCTTGTTATCAGCCAAGAGTCGCCGATCGGTGGGGCATTAATTGTCATTTCTAGGAGGAAATCCTCCCTCATAGAGTCGTCGTTTGGACCGTAAACTGGGGTGAGCCAGTACTGCACACTTGTTTCCAACTCTTTTACCTTGGGGTGAGCCAGTAATGAAAATAAACTTTTTTTTTGCAAACGCACTTGTCTTCTACAAGCCAACCGCAACTCAGGTAATGAACGTTGCGCTAATTTTCGTGCCGAAACATTAGACGCGAGAGATTATATGGGAAGGATGGATTATTAGGAGCGACAAAACTTACAAGCGGCCACAGAAATTGAGGTTGACAATACTTGAACTCAGGACGTCGCACTCGCAGACAATACTTGACAATCCCTATCTGGGAACGTTGTCAAGGTTTAAAATAGACCGGGATTAAAAAGTTTGGTGTGCTGATTTCCGGGATTGCAAGTTCAGGGTTTGATTTAGCTTTCGTCTACAAGTTAGAACATTTGTTTTGAACTTTTTCCATGGTCAGACGACTCCACATGTCACTATTTTCTTTTTTTTGAGAAAGAGAATTTCTTCTCCGATTTTATTTAATGAAATCATCTTGGCTTTTACGTACATACTACTATCAACAGAAAATCTTTCCCTAATAATAAATCACGGATTGACTCCTTGGGTTCATCGTCACAATACGCTTCTTCCCATGAATTTACGCTTTCAGTTTTTTTCACCTATATTATTTCCTACATCCGAGGTGGCACTATTTTACCTGCGTATCTAAAAAGCCGACAGACTGGGTCGGCCCTAACCTTCTTAGTATTCAACCCGCAGTTCACGTACAGAAAAATTCATTGGTTGGGCCGTCCATGCACTGCTGGGCGCATGCAGCTCATGGAGAGCAGCAAAAAATAATTTGATTAAAGCGAAGTTCGAACTCACGACCTACACAGTTGTTTCAAAAGGCACAACCAACTCACCTAGTTTCTCCTTTTGTTAGAAAAAGTGATATAATGCCTAATAAAATAGTCCCACCTTGCTTTTTTGCTTAAAATCTCACCGGTTTATATACGCGTTCAAGTTGTCGTAGAATCAACCAGCTGCCTGAAGAATTAACGAACGGTGGGTGAGGTGTTGGCCCTACATATCAGAGGGAAACGAAGAAATTAAAACTTCAGAAATCAATTGGTGTGTGGCTGCATGTGACAAATAAGGAAGTGGCTAATTAAGCCAAGCATGCTCATGGGATGTGTTGGAGCGGCTAATTAAGTCAAGCATGTTGCTTGGCCAATCAAAGAGGCACATGCATTCAAGGGAGCATGGCAATGCATCGCTTCTGGCCGGCTCTAGGGGCGTGTCGCTCATGAGGTCCGGGTGCAGCAGCCAGCCCTACTAAAAGGGGGCGGAAGAGGAGGTGGAGGACCAAGAGGAGAGAGTGACGCTGCACAACCATGGCTTTGGACTCTGGACGTAGACGAGATCGGTAGTAGCGCCAGATGATGTTTTTCTTTTTTTCAGCCGAAGAAGATGATGGACTTTACTAACAGAAGAACTGGATGTGAAATCGCCTCGGGGTTAGGCCGATGCATCCCAGAGTGTGTGGACCTCCATAGATGGCACTCCCATGTGTTCTATAGGAGTTCGCATCTTGAGCATGGACGACCCTGATTCTGTGTGATCAAAGGACGCCACGCCGGCAGCTACGTGCATGTCCAATAATCCCAAGGTGATTTCACATCATTTATTATGCTTATTCAAAATAAAATAGATGTTACTTTGACCTAATTTCTACCTGTTGGTATATGGTATGAAATGAACTAGGAAGAACCAACAATCTCTATCTCCTTCTCTTCTCTACCTGCATCAAGCCCTAACACTATGTGCTAGCTCGAGGAGATCGAGAGCATCAAAATGGTTGCATGGACGACCCAGGAGATGACCGAAGGAGGAGCGAGAGATGTATGTCCCTGTTGCAACGCACATCCTTTTTTAGTAGATACTCATGCACCGGTGCAACGCACGAGCATGTTCGCTATAAAAGTAAAGAGTACAAATGTCCAGTTAGATTTTGATTTTGCTTAAAGAAAAGATACACCACCGGGTGCTAATAGTACACATGTACTATAGCACGGGTTGGAACCAAGCGGTCTCTTGTGAAAATATGAGCCGGACTCAGAGGTCTTGAGCCATTAGAGATGTGATTCTTTTTCTCCCGTTGCAACACACGAGCATGTTTGCTAGTCATGATATAAGGAAATATAAATAACAACTTTATTATTACCTCTAGGGCATATTTCCTTCAGTCTCCCACTTGCACTAGAGTCAATAATATAGATTACATAGTAATGATTGTAACACCCATGGTGTCTTGGTGTTGATCATGTTTTGCTCGTGATAGAGGTTTAGTCAACGGGTCTGCGACATTCAGATCCGTATGTATTTTGCAAATCTCTATGTTTCTCTCCTTGACTGGATCGCGGATGGAATTGAAGTGTGTCTTGATGTGTTGGGTTCTCTTGTGAAATCTGGATTCCTTCGCCAAGGCAATTGCTTTAGTATTATCACAAATGATTTTTGTTAGACCCGATGCACTAGGTATTACACCTAGATTGGATATGAACTCCTTCATCCAGACTCCTTCATTTGCTGCTTCTGAAGCAGCTATGTACTCCGCTTCACACGTAGATCCCGCCATGACGCTCTGCTTGGAACTGCACCAACTGACAGCTCCACCATTCCATATAAATATGTATCTGGTTTGTGATTTAGAGTCATCCGGATCAGTGTCAAAGCTTACATCGATGTAACCATTTATGACGAGTTCTTTGTCACCTCCATAAACGAGAAACATATTCTTAGTCCTTTTCAGGTATTTCAGGATGTTCTTGACCGCTCTCCAGTGATCCACTCCTGGATTACTTTGGTACCTCCCTGCTAAACTTATAGCAAGGCACACATCAGGTCTCGTACACAACATTGCATACATGATAGAACCTATGGCTGAAGCATAGGGAATGACTTTCATTTTCTCTCTATCTTCTGCAGTGGTCGGACATTGAGTCTGACTCAATTTCACACCTTGTAACACAGGCAAGAACCCTCTCTTTGACTGATCCATTTTGAACTTTTCCAAAACTTTATCAAGGTATATGCTTTGTGAAAGTCCAATTAAGCATCTTGATCTATCTCTATAGATCTTGATGCCCAATATATAAGCAGCTTTACCGAGGTATTTCATTGAAAAATTCATATTCAAGTATCCTTTTATGCTATTCAGAAATTCTGTATTATTTCCAATCAACAATATGTCATCCACATATAATATTAGAAATGCTACAGAGCTCCCACTCACTTTCTTGTAAATATAGGCTTCTCCAAAAGTCTATATACAACCATTTGCTTTGATCACACTATCAAAGCGTATATTCCAACTCCGAGAGGCTTGCACTAGTCCATAAATGGATCGCTGGAGCTTGCACACCTTGTTAGCACCTTTTGGATCGACAAAATCTTCTGGTTGCATCATATACAACTCTTCTTTAAGATATCCATTAAGGAATGCAGTTTTGACATCCATTTGCCAAATTTCATAATCATAAAATGCAACAATTGCTAATATGATTCGGACAGACTTAAGCATCGCTACGGGTGAGAAGGTCTCATCGTAGTCAACTCCTTGAACTTGTCGAAAACTTTTCGCAACAAGTCGAGCTTTATAGACAGTAACATTACCATTAGCGTCAGCCTTCTTCTTGAAGATCCATTTATTCTCTATGGCTTGCTGATCATCGGGCAAGTAAAACAAAGTCCACACTTTGTTCTCATACATGGATCCCATCTCAGATTTCATGGCCTCAAGCCATTTCGCGGAATCTGGGCTCATCATTGCTTCCTCATAGTTCGTAGGTTCGTCATGGTCAAGTAACATGACCTCCAAAACTGGATTACCGTACCACTCTGGTGCGGACCTTACTCTGGTTGACCTACGAGGTTCGGTAGTAACTTGATTTGAAGTTTCATGATCATCATCATTAGCTTCCTCACTAATTGGTGTAGGAATCACTGGAACTGATTTCTGTGATGAACTACTTTCCAATTCGGGAGAAGGTACAATTACCTCATCAAGGTCTACTTTCCTCCCACTCACTTCTTTTGAGAGAAACTCCTTCTCTAGAAAGGATCCATTCTTAGCAACGTATATCTTGCCTTTGGATATGTGATAGAAGGTGCACCCAACAGTCTCCTTTGGGTATCCTATGAAGACACATTTCGCCAATTTGGGTTCGAGCTTATCAGGTTGAAACTTTTTCACATAAGCGTCGCAGCCCCAAACTTTAAGAAACGACAGCTTAGGTTTCTTGCTAAACCACAATTCATATGGTGTCATCTCAACGGATTTAGATGGTGCCCTACTTAACGCGAATGCAGCCGTCTCTAAAGCATACCCCAAAACGATAGTGCTAAATCGATAAGAGACATCATAGATCGCACCATAGCTAATAAAGTGTGGTTACGACGTTCGGACACACCATTATGCTGTGGTGTTCCAGGTGGCGTGAGTTGCGAAACTATTCCACATTGTTTCAAATGAAGACCAAACTCATAACTCAAATATTCACCTCCACGATCAAATTGCAGAAACTTTATTTTCTTGTTACGATGATTTTCTACTTCACTCTGAAATTCTTTGAACTTTTCAAATGTTTCAGACTTATGTTTCATTAAGTAGATATACCGATATCTGCTCAAATCATCTGTGAAGGTTAGAAATAACGATACCCTCCACGAGCCTCAACACTCATCGGACTGCATACATCAGTATGTATTATTTCCAATAAGGCAGTTGCTCTCTCCATTGTTCGGAGAACGGAGTTTTAGTCATCTTGCCCATGAGGCATGGTTCGCAAGCATCAAATGATTCATAATCAAGTGATTCCAAAAGCCCATCAGCATGAAGTCTCTTCATGCTCTTTACACCAATATGACCTAAACGACAGTGCCACATATATGTTGCACTATCATTATTAACTTTGCATCTTTTGGCTTCAGTATTATGAATATGTGTATCACTACTATCAAGATTTAGTAAAAACAGACCACTCATCAAGGGTGCATGACCATAAAAGATATTACTCATATAAATAGAACAACCATTATTCTCTGATTTAAATGAATAATCGTCTCGCATCAAACAAGATCTAGATATAATGTTCATGCTTAACGCTGGCACCAAATAACAATTATCAGGTCTAAAACTAATCCCGAAGGTAGATGTAGAGGTAGCGTGCCGACGGCGATCACATCGACTTTGGAACCATTTCCCACGCGCATCGTCACCTCGTCCTTAGCCAATCTTCGTTTAATCCGTAGCCCCTGTTTCAAGTTGCAAATATTAGCAACAGAACTAGTATCAAATGCCCAGGCGCTACTACGAGCATTAGTAAGGTACACATCAATAACATGTATACCACATATACCTTTGTTCACTTTGCCATCCTTCTTATCCGCCACTTGGGGCAGTCCCACTTCCAGTGACCAGTCCCTTTGCAGTAGAAACACTCAGTTTCAGGCTTAGGTCCAGACTTGGGCTTCTTCCCTTGAGCAGCAACTTGCTTGCTGTTCTTCTTGAAGTTCCCCTTCTTCCCTTTGCCATTTTTCTTGAAACTAGTAGTTTTATTAACCATCAACACTTGATGATCCTTCTTGATTTCTACCTCCGCGGCCTTAAGCATTGCGAAGAGCTCGAGAATCGTCTTGTTCATCCCTTGCATATTATAGTTCATCACGAAGCCTTTATAGCTTGGTGGCAGTGATTGGAGAACTTTGTCAATGACACAATCATCTGGAAGATTAACTCCCAGCTGAATCAAGTGATTACTGTACCCGGCCATTCTGAATATGTGCTCACTAACAGAACTGTTTTCCTCCATCTTGCAGCTATAGAATTTGTTGGAGACTTCATTTCTCTCAACTCGGGCATTTTCTTGAAATATGAACTTCAACTCCTGGAACATCTCATATGCTCCATGACGTTCAAAACGTCTCTGAAGTCCCGATTCTAAGCCGTAAAGTATGGCACACTGAACTATCGAGTAGTCATCAGCTTTGCTCTGCCAGACGTTCAGAACGTCCGGAGTTGCTCCTACAGCGGGTCTTGCACCGCACCTAGCGGTGCTTCCAGGACATAATTCTTCTGTGCAGCAATGAGGATAATCCTCAATTTACGGACCCAGTCTGTGTAGTTGCTACCATCATCTTTCAACTTAGCTTTCTCTAGGAACGCATTAAAATTCAAGGGAACGGTAGCACGGTCCATTGATCTACAACAACATAGATATGCAAAAACTATCAGGTACTAAGTTCATGATAAATTAAAGTTCAATTAATCATATTACTTAAGAACCCCCCTTAGACAGACATCCCTCTAGTCATCTAAATTATCACGTGATCCATATCAACTAAACCATGTCCGATCATCACGTGAGATGGAGTAGTTTTCAATGGTGAACATCACTATGTTGATCATATCTACTATATGATTCACATTCTACCTTTCGGTCTTATTGTTCCGAGGCCATATCTGCATATGCTAGGCTCGTCAAGTTTAACCCGAGTATTCAGCGCGTGCAAAACTGGCTTGCACCCGTTGTATGTGAACATAGAGCTTATCACACCCGATCATCACGTGGTGTCTCAGCACGACGAACTGTAGCAACGGTGTATACTCCGGGAGAACACTTATACTTTGAAATTTAGTGAGGGATCATCTTATAGTGCTATCACCGTACTAAGCAAAATAAAATGCATAAAAGATAAACATCACATGCAATCAAAATATGTGACATGATATGGCCATCATCATCTTGTGCCTTTTGATCTCCATCTCCAAAGCACCGTCTTGATCTTCATCGTCACCGGCTTGACACCTTGATCATCATCATAGCATCATTGTCGTCTCACCAACTATTGCTTCCACGACTATCGCTACCGCTTAGTGATAAAGTAAAGCAATTACATGGCAATTGCATTTCATACAATAAAGCGACAACCATAAGGCTCCTGCCAGTTGCCGATAACTTTTACAAAACATGATCATCTCATACAACAATTTATATCTCATCACGTATTGACCATATCACATCACAACATGCCCTGCAAAAACTAGTTAGATGTCCTCTACTTTGTTGTTGCAAGTTTTACGTGGCTTCTACGGGCTTCTAGCAAGAACAATTCTTACCTACGCATCAAAACCACAATGATTTTTTATCAAGTGTACTGTCTTCACCTTCAACAAGGATCGACCGTAGTCAAACTTGATTCAACTAAAGTTAGAGAAACAGACACCCGCCAACCACCTATGTGCGAATCATCAATAGAAACAGTCTCATGAACGCGGTCATGTAATGTCGGTCCGGGACGCTTGATCCAACAATACCGCCGAACCAAAGTAAGACGTTGGTGGTAAGCAGTATGACTATTATCGCCCACAACACTTTTGTGTTCTACTCGTGCATATATCATCTACACATAGACCTGGCTCTGATACCACTCTTGGGGAATGCAGTATTTGAAAAAAAATCCTATGATCACGCAAGATCTATCTAGGAGATGCATAGCAACGAGAGGGGAGAGTGTGTACACGTACCCTCATAGACCGAAAGCGGAAGCGTTTAGTAACGCGGTTGATGTAGTCAAACATCTTCACGATCCAAGTACCGAATGTATGGCACCTCCGCGTTCAGCACACGTTCAGCACGATGACGTCTCTCGAGCTCTTGATACAATTGAGGAAGAGGGAGAGTTCCGTCAGCACAACGGCGTGGCGACGGTGATGATGATGTTACCGGCGCAGGGCTTCGCCTAAACGCTACGACGATATGACCAAGTTGCATAACTGTTGAGGGGGACACCGCACACGGCTAAGAGGAGACTTGTTGTGCCTTTGGGATGCACCCTTCCCCGTATATAAAGGAGGGGGGAGGAGGCCGGCCGGCCCTAGGGGGTGCGCCAAGAGAGGGAGTCCTACTAGGACTTCCTAGTCCTAGTAGGATTCCTCTACAAGGAAGAGAGGGGAAGGAAGGAGAGGGAGAGGGAGTAGGAAAGGGGGGCGCCGCCCCCTTCCCCTAGTCCAATTCGTACTGCAAGGGGGGCGCGGGCCAGCCCCTTGTGGCCCTCCTATCTCTCCACTAAGGCCCATGAAGGCCCATTAGTTCCCCTGGGGGGTTCCACTAACCCTCCGGCACTCCGATACTTATCGGGTACCTCTCGGAACTCTTCCGGTGTTCGAATAACATCATCCAATATATCATTCTTTATGATTCGACCATTTCGAGACTCCTCATCATGTCCGTGATCTCATCCGGGACTCCGAACAAACTTCGGTCATCAAATCACATAACTCATAATACAAATCATCATCGAACATTAAGCGTGCGGACCCTACGGGTTTGAGAACTATGTAGACATGACCGAGACGCATCTCCGGTCAATAACCAATAGCAGAACCTGGATGCTCATATTGGCTCCTACATATTCTATGGAGATCTTTATCGGTCAAACCGCATAACAACATACGTTATTCCCTTTGTCATCGGTATGTTACCTGCCCGAGATTCGATTGTCGGTATCATCATACCTACCTCAATCTATTTACCGGCAAGTCTCTTTACTCGTTCTGTAATGCATCATCCCATAACTAACTCATTCGTCACATTTCTTGCAAGGGTTATAGTGATGTGCATTACCGAGAGGGCCCAGAGATACCTCTCCGATACACGGAGTGACAAATCCTAATCTTGATCTATGCTAACTCAACAAACACCATCGGAGACACCTGCAGAGCATCTTTATAATCACCCTATTACATTGTGATGTTTGATAGCACACAAAGTGTTCCTCCAATATACGGGAGTTGCATAATCTCATAGTAAGAGGAATATGTATAAGTCATGAAGAAAGCAATTGCAATAAAACTAAACGATCATTATGCTAATCTAACGGATGGGTCTTGTCCATCACATCATTCTCTAATGATGTGATCTCGTTCATCAAATGACAACACATGTCTATGGTTAGGAAACTTGACCATCTTTGATTAACGAGCTAGTCAAGTAGAGGCATACTTGGGACACTCTATTTGTCTATGTATTCACATACTAAGTTTCCGGTTAATACAACTCTAGCATGAATAGTAAACATTTATCATGATATAAGGAAATATAAATAACAACTTTATTATTGCCTCTAGGGCATATTTCCTTCACTTGTGAGTTGTGGCCACCTCTCTAATCGTTGCCCGCTTTGCCAGAGCGTTTATGCCTCTAACATTCCGTGACATTATGTTACGATTGCTGCTACTCATGGGGGCACCTCAGTTTGCTCTGTCAACTAACAATTCTATTGCATGAACAATCAAGAGTACAACACACCACCAATCTTGCGGGAGGGGGGGGGGGTGCCGGCCACCAACAGGCCCAAAACCCCGTCATTGTCTAACTAAGAGCGCCATCCTGAAACTACACATGATAAATAAACATAACTCTGAACTGGCATTCAGCCAGCCGTCGACGGAGACTACATTAGAACCTAACATGGAGAAACTACTCATCCGCGATGGCTGCACCATCCGGGCCCTACACACCTGCAGCGATCTTCAGGGCGGTGACGTCGAGGTTCCTCAGTCTTGCAATCGTTAGGATGTCCGTCTCTGATAGTGGCTCGTCGAAGCACTTGATTAGTCTTGCTGCAGCCTCCAGGGTCATCTTGTCGTTGGGGTCCAGCTTTCCGAGCTCCTGGGCGAGATGCAGCGCCTCCCTCTGCGACACCGGGATGGTGGAGTTTGTCGCGACCTGCCATGCACTACGCCTGGAGGGGACAGAAGAAGGACGAGACTTGGGAGGAGCAGACATGCGCTTCGGCTTTGGAGTAGCAAGGATGGGGGCCTGAACATCGCCGAAGAGCTGGAGCACCTCCGGAGCGGCCTGGATCTGCATGTGGTTGACCCTCTGTGTTACTGCCTCCATCTCCTAAACCTCGACAGCTGCGGCGGGGGGTTGTGCGATGCAAGGCATGATGTTGGGGAGCAATGCCATGTGCACGTCTGTTTGTGGTGACACCCGAGGGGACGGCGGGGGACTGAGCCCCAGCGCGTCGTCGGAGTTGAAGTCGAGCGGGCTAGACAAGGCTTCAAGCATTGCGTTCTCGAACTCTAGCTGCATGCAGTCGGTGCGCGGCGGCGGCGAGAGGGCGCGTCCCGAGTCAGAGAAGGAGAAGAACTGGGCGACCAGATCAAGCTCAAGGGGAGGTTGTGGAGCGTGCGGCAACAGCGGGAGGGGTGGAGTTGCGCGGAGTGTGGATGCGGCAGGAGCACAGGAAGAAGTGCACTTGACGGAGCGTCCCCGACCGGCGTGACGCTGGCGGGAGACGGGCGTACGGCTCCGGTGTCGGGGCGCCTCAGCAGTAGGCACTTTGCTCCTGGAGGTCCTGCCGCGGCCCAGGAGCGTGTCCCTCCAGGATCAGCCTCCATGGTTGCCTTGGTCCCGCTGGTCTCTCAGGATGGGGAAGCTGCTGCAGCCCGCCGAGGTGACGTGAATGATGTTGCGCCTGCTCTTCCCCTGCCCATCTTCGAAGCCCCCCATCCAGGTGCCTGCTTCAGTCCGCGACATTGGGCGGTCGTCCTCCTGTCCTGAAGACGGGAGCCCGCTCTAGCCGGAGTGCGAGGATCGCGGCGAGAGCGGGGTCCAGTCCCCCACCCTATCGACGTGGATGAGGAGGTCGTAGCGGTGGACATTTGGCGGTGGAGGTACGCTGAAGTCCGGCGGGGAGAAACCAAGGATCTGGTCAACAAGGCCAGCGCCCCACTTCAGCACCCACAACGCCCTCTTCATCGGGATGTGCGCGACATCCCACCCCTACAGCCAGCACGCGAAAGTTTTGGTGTCGCCGAAAGCCTCATCCGCCCCCTCCAGGCTCCAGAACTGCATGGGGAGGTTCTCGACGACGATGCGGACGTGGAGCGAGAGCTTGAGGATGGGTGCATGATCATTAGGGTGCCACACGCGGATGAAGTACTTGCCGCCGTCGACCTTGAGGACTCCACGACGGACGGCGTTGTCACGGTGCGCCGGTAGGTCGAAGTGCACCAGGAAGGCCTTCGGGTGGTGCGCCGTGACCCGGAGCTGGTGCGGAGGGGTGCGGAGCTGCTCGTCGAGGGCCTTGCCCACCGCCATGGGAGTCATGGTGTGCGCACGGTCTGCTGCGGAGAGGGCCATTGCGTGCTGGCGCAAGATGTACTCTGCATGCTCGATGGTCGGGGAGGATACCACCATCTTGTTGCTCTCTTGCGGCCTTCTGGACGGGTCGGTGTGGGAGAAACGCTCCATGGATGGGGCCGGTGCAGTAGTGATCGTGGCCGGGGAGCGGGGCGGAGGGTCGAAGCAGAGGCGCTCCTTCATCGGCAGACGGACGCGCAACGGCAGGATTCTGGCGTGGGCAGCCCCTCCCGGGCCGCCGTTGCGTGGATTTTGCGGACACTCACGGCCAAAGTGGCCTTGCAGCTCACAGATGATGCATCTCAGTGGATCTTGATAGTCTTTGCGCCGGTGGTGCTCGCTCAAGCAGCAGAAACACTTGCCCTTGAACCGGCTTAAGAAGGACTCCCGCCCCGGGGAGGAGGTGTGGCCGTAGGCACGGTCCAAGCGGTGCGCCTAGCGGCGCGCACTGTTGCCCGCCGGTCCCTTGCTTGGACGCCGGTTTTTCCGCGACTGGACCGCCGTCCATCCCTCCTCCACCTCTGAAGGGGAAAGACACAGCTGACTTTCCGGGGCGACCACGATGGATTTAAGGCGATGTTGCCCGACGGAGTCGAGCGCGCGCGACCCCCGGTCCGGAGAGGGGGGCCGGGCTGGATGTCTCTCCCCGGAGCAGGATTCGCGGCGGAGGCGGCGGAGGCGGCGGATCTGGAGATCGTGCGCCCGGAGAAGGAAGCCTGCGGACCGGAGCAGGCGACTGACTGCAAGGCGAGGCCGACCCTCGCCGGACAGAGGGCTGCTGCCCCTACCGCCGCTGGATCTACGGCTGCGGGCCATAAAGGCGGGCAGGCTGGTGGGTGGCCGCCGTGGCCGGAGCGGCCAGCGGCGCGGAGGGGAGCGTGGCTAACCTAGGCGCGGAGGAGAAAAATTTAGGGGTTGTTTGGTTTCCAGCCACATTTTGCCACACTTTGCACACCTCACCTTAGGCAAATTTGATCAAGTTAGGTGGGTGTTTGGTTCTACCTACACCTAAAATAAGATTTTTTTTTTATGAGAAGTGAACCCCACATGTTATAGACACAAAAAATATGGCAAGATTCACTTAGGCAAGCTAAAGTGTGGCCAACAATTTAAGCAATTGTGGCAACTGTGACAAAGATAATGCGGCAATATATGGCAAACGTAGTCACAATTCAAACAGCCCCTTAGACCCTCTCTGTGCTTTTTTCGTCCGCCTCCAGGAACTATTGCCTCTAGGAAAATGTAAGATAAATTCACGCTAGAGACATGTTCACACGCGAAAGTGGTGTGTGTACGTGTCGTCGCAGTCATGCGCTGGCCTAACGTTAGGTTTCATTGCTTCCTTCGTTCGCTCGAAATGATAGATTTCTAGCTAGCTGGCTAAGCTAATGAGCTTTGGCAACATGATTAGCATGTAAACTAAGCACACAATCATGTTGGTCAGCCTCTCGTCTCATGTGAGAGGAGCCGTGTGGCTCATGGAGATAACGTCCGGACGCCCCCATGCCGCTCGCCCGCTCACCTTTTTGGCAGAATCTTCCCAAAGTCTGGACCGGCCGAGATACGGACGGGACGTCTCACCGACGACGACGACCGCTGTGGGTGCTGGCTGGCGACGCCTGGCGACGCCGCTCCCCTGGCGCCCATATGATGAGAGGAGCTGCGAGCGCACGGACCAGCGAGTCAAACACTAGGACTACGGTGGTACTCGTAGTAAGAAAAGTCCACGCATGCCTCGTTGGTTGGGCCCACACGATAAACGTCCTCACGGTGGCGGGTCGCGACGAGTAGCTTCGTACGCTACAACCGTGGATCAGTGAATGAATGCTGCGATTCTCCGCTACCTAGGGACCATATGCTCGTCTCGTGGATGTGCAAGTGGCGGGAGAAACGGAGAAGCCGGGTCGTGTAAGCTACCATAGCCATGCTCCTTTTTTTGCGGGGTCGTAGCCATGTTCCTTGTTCTGGCGTCTTGTTAGCTCTCGACTGAGGTCCCGGCCTACATTTGTTCCCTCCCAAGCAAAAACTGTACGCACTCCAACCACCGTTTGTACGTGTCATTGTCGAAGTGAGAAAACCCTACTACTTTACTAGCTTCTACAAGTATATATGCTTAACTTAATTCTTTTTCAAAGATGGATGATGAAAGGGAATAATTAATGCACCCTTGCGATAAGATCGCATAAGAAGTTCGGTTTGTGAACTTCGTTTGCTCCCAGCACACAACAATACAAGTAATCCCTTCATTTCCTTATACAAAAGCACAAACTCAAATTACAGGTAGCAAGATAAAATTTAATGACTGCTTTGCAAACCAACTTTTCTTTTCGTTAACCGGGATCATTAATACACCCACATGCATGCAAAGAAGGAATGAAAAGGAAGTAGCACAGTGTCATTATGATTGCATGCATGGAACTATTAAACACATTGCTAGTATGAGAACATCATTAATTTTTGCCTCGATTACAGTTAGTGGCCTTGTATAGATGCAAAATGTATTTTTCATAATGACCTTGTATAAGGGAAATGGAGGGAGTACAGTATCTTGAGACAATGAAAGGACAAATTTTTTGAGGCCTCAACAAGGGAATGATGTACACGGCAAAAAAACCTAACTGCGCGATGCATGAAGACTTGGTGTTCATATTGGCTTACAGAACGGCAAAACATGCCAGACAGTCGCAGTACGTGTCCTGCATGGGCGGGAAATCCGCTACCCACTATGCTAGTAGTGCATCTGCCTCTACAACCTGGATCACACCAGGTAAAACGCAACTCCCCCTGATGTAGGGTAGAATCCTATGCGGCCGATCTTTCACGAAAGGAGCGGATCCCACGATGAACACGAAGAACACAAGTGGAAAACACAAGGGAAACACGGGGAAAACACGGGAGAAAACACTCAAACCAACGAGATTAGGTCACACATATGCTAGATCCGAGTACACATAGAGATCACACGGTCCAAATCCAACAAGGGACGATACATAGGGTAACTGATTCTTCTCCGTGAGGAGGTCTTGAGGTCTTCCCGTTAGGGGTCTTGAATCCAAGTGGATCTTCTTCGAAGAGGTGACGGTCCTTCGCGATGGAGTAGATCCGGATGGATGAGCGAGGCCCTATCTCTAATGAGCTATCACAACGCTAACCCTCAAATGGTGGAGGTGGAGGAGTATATATAGTCTAGGGCCACGAAGGGGTAAGTGAAGAGCGAAACAGGTACATGGGCCTCGACCCAGAGACTTTGCGCGCAGGCAGGCCGGAAGTTTCAGGCAGGGATGGAAGGTCCGGGCTCCAGAAGTTCCGGGCATGGTCCGGCCTATCTAGAGAGTTGGCACGGTCCGGGACGACGTCGGCGTAGCAGGGCCGGAGGTTCCGGGCAGGCCAGAGGTTCCGGGTTGTGGCCGGAAGGTCCGGGCCTGGCAAAAACTCTGCACAAGTCTTGACGCCGGCTGTTCCTTCTCCTTGAGTCCTTGATTCCTGAGAACATGTAGTGTCTTGGCATTAGGTAGCAACCATGTCTCGGAAGAATGGGAATGGAAAGGAACGAGTTCACCTTTTGTCCAGTGGCGCATGCTCGAGGTCGAGATCTAGTCGTAGTGTACATGGGGATGATCGTAGGATGCTCTGCATCATCTCCCCCCCCCCTTGGGAAATATTCGACCTCAGATCGTGATCCTCATCACCATGGAAATGGTTGTCGTTGACGGACTTGTAGTTGGACATAGATGAAGACATTGCGCAATCCAAATACTCCAAGGTGTCTCTGGTATGTGGCACATGCAAAATGAGCAAACACAAAGTACACTTGGAAATACCATGGTTAGCACACACAAAGTGTCCATCAAGTAAGTATGAGTCTGTTCGGCAAGATTGTTCGTGACAAAGCGCATGAAGCTTATCAAGATGATATAGAATGATATGTAAAGCATTCGTGGGAGCAAAAGCATTCATTGTGTACACAAATATGTCGTGAATATGATCAATGCAACCATTGTGCAAAATGATGTCATAACGGGACGGTGTATCAAAAGCATGAACATGGTAATGGATGCTCAATATGTGTATGTAATCATGCAATTGATGGTTGCAATGTGATCATTATGTATGAATATGCCATCAAGCAAGATCACAACAAATTTGCTAAGGAAATGCACAAGCTCATATATCATGGATGACATGGGATATAAGATGAAACAAAGCAATCATAATGTGAGTCAATCCATGCATAAGACATTTGAACACACAATCAACAAATATGTAGGTGTTGGTGCAATGTGTCAAAGGAGTGTTGATGTACTAATGCTCGATGTCGTGCCATGAGTGGAGTTCCGGAGGTGCATCCAATAAGTCTGAGCATTCCTCAACTTGAAGGTCCAAAGGGTCCATTGCCAATCTCGCTCCTCCATCCAATACATGTATCATGTAGACCAGAAGGAGACAACAATGAAAGAATGACCCGTCCAATGTGCATATTTGAGGATGGCTCAAATGGAAGGAGTTCACCTTTAGGAGTTTCTCAAGAATGTTGGAGTTGCGCATCATGCATGCCTTCACATAACCAATATGTCGCATGATGGCACCACCTTGTGAATCCTTCAAAATGAAAGAACATGAAAAACACTCGGAAAAACAAATGAGATTAGCGTGAATACAAAACCTATCATTTGGGTGGTGAAGTATCCAACAAGTGTTTTCACCATTCTTATCATAAGAAAGTACAAGGCAGCATTTCATAGTATGGAGGCACATGATGCGAGAACAACCAAATACAATAAGCTCAATCAAAAAAGCATGCATCACCAGTAAAGTGCCAAAGTCTCCAAGATCATTATGCATAGTATGGTTGCACTCACTACAAGCGGATATGAGGATTGCAACTAATGAAGACAAGAGACAATGATTGTGACGTCACCAAAATGTTACAGTAAGTCCTACTAATGTTGCCACGTCACCACAATTACTATTAATAATCTCGCGATGATTCAAATCCCGTCCATATTCTAATTTAAAATCAAAATCAAATTTAAATTTCAAGTCAAATTTTTATTTCTCCAAACAGTGAGGCAAAAATGTTCAAGATGTTGCAAATAATCCTCAAGTAATTTTCATGAAGAAATTAAATTAAAATTGTATTTGTATTTAGTCCCTAGCAATAGTTTAGTGAGCCAATAGCCATTTAGCCGACCATTTCAATTTCTAGAAATGTTTAAACGATTCCAAATGTTCTGAGACATTTTGTACAACACCACAATATTGCAATGGAATTAGGTGCCAAGTTTCATATATAACAAAAATCATTTGATGGCCCAACCTAATACAAAATAGGTTCTGAAAATACAAAGAAAAGGGAAAGTCGAAACGGACCTAAACTAAGGTGCCACTGGGCCATAAGTGGCCACACGGCCCAGCCCACCAAAACTTTCCCCTACCTCCTGCTACAGGAATTAAGGGTGTGCGTGGCGCACATCCACGATGGCCATGGCCGTGGATGGCCTCCGCGTCCTCCCCCTCGACCTATAACTATGTCAAACGAAAACCCTTGATCGAGCACGCCCATTCCCCCCTCGATCCCCCATCTTCCCCTCCTCTCGGGCTTGGATTGGAGCTCGTGAGCCTGTGCAGTGAACGCCACCTCATCGCAGTTGTCGTGACCACCGACGTCTCCGGCATGCGGGGACACGCCCAGGAGATCCACCGCGGCCGGCTTCATCTGTCCTGAGCACCAATTCGAGACGATGCGGCCTGTGCGCTCGCCATCGAGGCCATCTGTGTCGCGTACATCTCCGGCGTCCCGCGTTGATTGCCGCCACTCCAGTCCACCTCCGGCGTCCCCGACCTCGCCTTCGTGCTCACTGTGAGCTCCTCCCTCGATTCCCCTCCTCCCCATGCTTGAGTTCCTTCTGTAGCGCCGTCCCCATGTGTTGCCACACCACCGTCCGCCATGGCTGGACCTCCCTTTGCGCGCGCTCGCTTGTGTCGGCTGCCCGCGCCTGCCTCTTCCACGATGCGCCCGCTCGTGCATGCACATGCCCCGCAGTCCTGTACGTGCTCATGCGCATCCACCCATGCTCGTCGTTGCCATCCCGCACTCACCGTTGCCGCGTCCGGAGCTCGGCTCCCGCGCCCTTGGCTGCCCCGCGCACACTCACGGCCGCCTTGCCCACACGCCGCCAGCGCACTGCCGGCTGCTGCTCACCCCGCCACACTCTCCTGCACCCGGTGCGTCCGTACTGCTGCTGCCTTGCCACTGCTGATGCCCTCCTCTTGCTGCTGCTCAACTGCGCCGCTGCTGCCGCTGGTGCTCTGCTGGTCTTGCTCGCTACTGCTTGCTGCCATAGCTGTTCGGTGCTGCTTACTACTGCTCTCTACTGATGCTGCTCTCTGTCGCCATTGCATGCTGATTGGCATGGCCACGTCCAAGGCCAAGCGCCTGTGCTCGCATGTGTGTAGTTGTTTTTAACACAAGGAAGGCGCCATCAAGCGCCACAATTTCATTCAACTCATAGACAATGTACAACATGAATTACATAGCCCTAAATCTGAAAATTGAGAAGGGACTGCAGAAAAGGGCAAGGTACATTGGCATGAGAAGAACGTGAACAACTAAAGACAGGTTCTACTCTCGAGTTGAGAACCTAATGAGCACAATTGTGAGCAATTCCATTGGTATTGCTAGAGATGTGATAAACAACATTAAGAGAATGGGAGATTTGAAAGAACTCGCTAATTGGTTGTCTGCACCTCCAGCTGATGTTGGTGTTATTGATATCTCTTGAAGCAACAATCTTTGCTAATGAAAGATTGTTAGTGAGAAAAGAACCTTGCTGAAGTTGAAGCCTGCAAGAGATTTTAGCAGCAAATAGAAGTGCATAAACTTCAGCAACAAGAGGTGAACAAACATCATGAGTAGAGGCTTGAATCATTATTCTTGAATCAGAACCCTCTTTGGGGAAGAGGATGTGAACACCAATACCAGTAGCCGGATTACCACCATACCCAGGCACATTCTTCTTATGCCAAGAAGCATCTGAATATATTTTGGTACCTAAACTAGGCAAGTCAGATTTGAGGGTGGAGCCTTGCTATACTTGTTCTTGCCCTTGAGAGAGTATAGTTGTAGATTGCTTCTCCTTCGAAGAAGGCAGCTCCCTATTTAGGTGTTCTTGGGGGTCTTGCATATCTTGGACAAAGGCGATGGCTAGAGCAGCTTGGTGAACCTGATGGGGATGTGATTCTTTCCTACAAAAAAGAACATCGTTTCTTGCTTTCCACAAACACCACAAGAAGGTAAATATATTAGGAATAGATGCTTGCGGATGGTTCATGTTAATTAGAACCTAAATAATATCAAGAACAAAATTATGATTGAGAGCAAGAATATCATATCTAAAATACTAGGGGTGCCCGAACCAAGGGGCTCTAGCAAAGTTGCAAAGAAAGAAAAGATGCATTTCATCTTCATCTAAATCACATCTAGAGCATGTAAATGCGGAGAATCCCTCGCTCATCCCCATGGACGTACCTACATCTCCCTCAACACCACTTGGACCCATGACAAGAGCTAGAGCAAAGGCTATCGAAGATAAGGTGAACTCGCTCCTCTCCGAACTTCCTCTCTCTACTCACGAGACTTGGCTACTACCTCATATGGACACTCTGTGTGTGATCAGGTACTTGGAGGAGAGCCACGGGACAGCTACACCCAATGGCCAAGGTGGCAAGGACGCCAAACATGGACATCAAGAAGAAGAGCCGTTTGTGAAGCTACACGTACCGGATGACCAGGCGATCACGGACGTCCGAGCCCTCGGAGGTGCTACAGCAAGGGAAGGAAGGCAGGATAGAGCTATAGGCCACGGACGACCGGCCCTGCCCGGACGTCCGACGACTCCCAGGGCCACGGACGACCGACGCCCTCCAGACGTTCGACAGCTGGGCACCCGAGAGGAAATTAACGGAAGACCGAAGCCACCGGACGACCGGGCGACCAGCACCCGAGCCGAAATTACGGAAGTCCGGCAGCCCCGGACGTCCGGACCGTCCCGAAGCCCCGGACGTCCGACGTCTTCCGGACGTCCGACACCTGAGTGACCGCACCCTCGGGCAGGAGCCCTTGTACCCCTTCACTTTGACTCCGATTTGCACTACGACTATAAATAGGTCTCTCCCACTTCCTAGCTAGGTTTAGCATTGGTTTAGCTCATATTTTGTGTGAGAGCCTTGCTCATCCACTTGGTTACTTCTCCTCGGAGCTCACGACCTCTTCGGAGAAGACCCCCAAGCGGATTCAAGACCCCTTCAAGGGAAGACAATCAAGACCTCCTCACGGAGAAGAACGGTTCCCTTTGTATCCTCCCTTTGTCGATTTTTGAATCTTGTGCTACCTTATGTGTTCCGTGATCTATCCCTTGTGTGATCAATTACTTGTCGGTTGAGTTTCTCTCGTTCCTCCTTGTGTTTTTCCTTGTGTTCTTCCGCTCGTTCGTCGTGTTCCCCATAGGATCCACTCCAAACGTGAAAGATCGTCCACATAGGGCTCCGCCCTACATCATCTTGGTATCATGAGCCACGTTGATCACGTTTTTGGAGTCCCTACCCCGTGTTTGCTAGCTTGATTTTGTTGTTTTCGTCCTAAATCCGAAAATTCCCCACCAAGAATAGCCCCAATTTTTTTTTGTGATTTGTTGATGAGTTGAGATTTTGTTGAATTTGGTCCATGGATTTGAGTTGCTACGTGTGGATCTAGCTTTCCCCACCCTCCCCACCCTTTTCCATCCACCAATCCGCTCGATTTCAACCTCACCATCGTCCTCCACCTCGAAATCGCGCAGTTCATCCCGTGCGGGAATTTCGCCCAGGCACCGGACGACCGGACCCTGCCGGATGTCCGACGACCGTAAAAACCGGACGTCCGTGAAACTCTGACGAAACTGAAAATTTTCAGTTCGGCCACCACCACAACCCCACCTTCCACCACATCTTCCAAACCCACATACACCACCATCTTCCACGATACCTCCTATGACGATATTGACACATTTTGGTCCTTGGGATTTTGAGTTGTGGATCCCGTGTCCTACACGTTGTGGTACGGTTCGACGTCATCATCACCACGGCTCATCTTCGCAAGGGTCTCATCATTGCCAAGGATGGTAACATCAATGACATCTTTGTCATACCTTGCAATTGCATTGATACCCCACATGGCCTTACTTTTTCATTGCTTACCCATCGAGACTAGCCATTGAGTATTGCCGGCAATGTGACTTGTGCACATTAGTGATCATACTCCATAGCATACATACCATACCACCGTGGTGCATATCTTGGCATCAACTTGTGTCACAAAGTTGTCATCGCATACACAATTGCTATCTTGGTTCGTGAAGTTTCGCATAAGAAAAGAGCTCAAAAGTGAAAGAGCCACCCAAGCTTTTAAGCAAAGAGGAAAGATAAGCAAAGAGCTTATAAGCCAGAACCATAGCATCATACTACATTAAGATTGTCATATAAGATCATCTTGGATCATAGCACCGAAATACCATACATATAGCATACTTGGGATAGAGATCGTTGCAATTTTGCCTAGTAGGTTGTGCACAAGCTCCATATCCGCCTATTGTGCAATCGTGCTAGCGTCTCTCTAGTATTGTGCAACAAGAGCATTTTCGTGGATTCCACATTTTGGCTCACTTTTAGTTGGCACAATCCCATCTATCTATTTGCGTGTGTGTTCCCATGTACCACTACTTGCTTGATCTACTTGTTGCATTTGCAAATTTGTGAATCATTTCCAACATTATTGAAGCTCACTTACTATTCCACCATAAGCTTTTACTTGTGTAGGTGTGAGAACCGACAAGAATTGGTACCAATAGTGCTATTTTATTGTCCGCATTTGGGTGAACTTGATTCATCATCAACATTGGTCAAGGTACATTGGTATAAGTTCTTCTCCTTCTACCACTCACATTTTTGCTTGGAAGGATGGATAGGCCGAGTACTTCTACCAACCCACCCTTCATCGAGCAAGACGACGACATGTCATCATACGTCACCAAGAGCCACCTCTTTGGTGCACAATGAGCGTTGCATCAAGAGCAACAAGCAATGAACGACCACATCGACAACCTCACCACCGACTTGCGACTCTCCGAACAACGTACACGAGGCTACTTCGACAACAAGCTCGACACGCACAAGCAAGAGAACGATGCAAGAGTGGACGAGATCCGCGCCTTGTTGGTGAACCGGCCTCCTTCTACATCGTCATACTCAAGACGGAGCCACTCAAGTCGACACTCCGACGACTCTTTCTCCGGCTCAAGTACACCGTCATCAAACACTCTTCGACGAGCCGTGCGTCAAGACTGTCATGCATCTCGCAACCTGCTACACGTCAAACATTCACAAGAGCAAGTCGATGAACAAGCCCCTCATCTACAATCAAACCAAGTCACTTTTGCTCAAGCTCAAGAACGACAACGACTACGGCGCCAAGAAGAAGAAGAACGAGCGCGTCTACACCAAGAGGAACAAGACGCCAAGGCACAACGTCTTCAACAACAACAGCGAGAAGCACAAGCTCTTAGGCGCAACGTGCCCTTCAAGAATCAAGTCGAGCTATCGCCAACCGCAATCGCGAAGGGCCCAATCAAGAGGAAGCCCTTCGAGAAGAAATTCAAGAGAGGAACTACCAACCGCGTGTGCAACGTCAAGCTCCACAAGCTCCTTCACAAGCTCATCAAGCTCCACCTCAACCTCAAGTTCAACAAGAGCAAGTTGATCATGGACTTCCTCCATGTCAAGAGCAACATGAGGATGATTACCCTTCACGTCAAGGGCGTCATCATCACCATCGCCAACAACACAACGAAGAGCAACGCTATGGCAAGCTCAAATTCACAATGCCCAAGTTCAATGGGAGCAATGATCCCGAAGAATACCCCTCATGGGCATTGAAGGTCGACAAAATCTTTCGTTTGCACAACTTTGAGGAAGAGAAGAAAATCGCAATGGCATCACTAGAGTTCCAAGACTATGTGCTCATATGGTGGGAACAAGTCCTTGAGCGTCGACAAGCAAGAGGTGAACCTCCAATCACCACTTGGGCTCAAATGAAGGATGTCATGCGAGCACGTTTTGTGCCAACCTACTACAGCCGTGATCTCTTCAAGAAGCTACAACTTCTCAAGCAAGGAACAAAGAGTGTTGAAGAATACTAGAAGGAAATGGAGATTGCCATGATTCGAGCCAATGTCACGGAGGATGATGAGCAAACAATGGCACGATTCTTGAATGTTCTCAATCATCCCATCAAGAAGATAGCCGACTTCCAACCCTACTCCAACCTCATTGAGCTTGTCCATCAAGCTACAAAGGCGGAACGTCAAGTGCAAGATGACTTCAAGTACACCAAGTACTCATCCAAGACCTACGGCTTCTCCAATAACCAAGCTTCAACAACTACTCCAACTTCGACATCAACCAAGCCTTCTCCAAGCAACGACGACAAGTCAAGTTACAAGAAAACTTCGGCAAGTTCAAGTCGTCTCCCTCCTACTACAAGCAACTTCAATCCGCGTGCTTCGTCATCTACCCCGACCGGTGAGACCGTCAAGACAAGCTCCTTCAAGTGTTTCACTTGCGGCGACCGAGGCCACAAGTCCTATGAATGCACAAACAAGCGCACCATGATCCTCAACGACGATGGCACATATGACTCCATGAGTGATGAGGAGATGGAAGCTCTTGAGCAAGTGGCCATGCACCGGCACGTGAACAAGGATGAAGATGATCAAGTCTTTTGTGATGAAGATACGAGCCCCGCTCTTGTTGTCTCCAAGGTCTTGACTCTTCAACATCAACAAGAAGAAGACCAACGATGCCATATCTTCCACACCAAGGCCGGCATCAATGGAAGGTCCGTCAAGGTCATCATCGATGGAGGTAGTTGCCACAACTTGTCAAGTGAAGAACTATGCTCCAAGCTTCAATTGGTAAAGAGGAAGCACCCACACCCCTACAAGGTTCAATGGCTAAGTGACTCCGGCACTATACGAGTTGAGCATACGGTCCAAGTCTCCTTCAAAATTGGTGCATATGAGGACACTTTGGAGTGTGATGTGGTCCCAATGACCGTTTGCCACCTCCTTCTTGGTCGACCATGGCAATTCGACCGTGGTGTCATCCACAATGGGCGCACCAATCACTATAGCTTCAAGATGAAAGGGAAGGAATATGTGCTGCGACCTATGTCTCCTAGTCAAGTGATAGCCGACAAGCAAGCCACCAATCGAGGAGAGAAGAGTGAGAAAGTGATCCACCCAAAAGTGAGTGAGAGCCACAAGCCAAACTTGAGAGCCACTTCGCCTAGAGAGAAAAACCTCATACTATTTGCCACAAAAAGTGAGATGAGAGAAGTGTGTGAGAACCCATCGAGTGTGATGCACTTTGTCCTTGTGTGCAAGGATGGGGAACCTAAAACTAACAAGTCTCACGAGCTACCTTTAGTGTTTTAATCTCTTTTGCAGGAATTCCAAGATGTTTTCCACGATGAGCTACCACTAGTAGAAAACCACCCATTAGACCCGGTTCGTAAGGGCCTTTAGTCCTGGTTCATGAATCGGGACTAACGGGTCGTTACTAATGCCTCCACCCATTAGTCCCGGTTCAAACACGAACAGGGACCAATGTGCCTCCACGTGGCCCTGTGCGCCGAGCCCAGTCAGGGGGCCTTTGGTCCCGGTTGGTGGCTCCAACCGGGACCAAAAGTCAATTTTTTATACAAAAGTGGCTGCTTTAGGGGTTTTGGGGGTTATTTTTAGGTTGTTATTATAGCTAGCTAATAGAGAGAAGTGTCCTCTCTTATCTTCGTCCTTGGTTTATCAACGCTGCTGCTATGTTTATTGCACCCGCAGATATAACATGCTCATGCATGCTTGCATCATACATCATCATATATATATAATAACAAGTCCTACTAATCATGCATCATCATACAACTTCTACTCGTTATTAATAATAAGTCATACGATCATCATCCTCATAGTCATCGAACCCAACCCTACATAATTGTTCTTAGCACATGATCATCAGTATCAGGTAGGAACTAAACACCCTTAAGGTAAAATAGCATAAAACAATATAGACCCTAACTCTCCATTATAAAGAATGGCAATCATCCTGTCTCCAATTCTTGCCCTTCGCTGCTTATTGCTTCCAAGAAGCTCCTTACGACTGTCCATACATTTTTTCCATTCTTTGATTGTTATGTCTCCACTTCTTTTAGAAACCCGGTATGGACAGTTGAGATTCGTAGGACGATCTGGTTGTATGTTCAAAACATGAAGGCTACCATGCGTATACATCAGATGAGGCACACAATCATCCGGGATTATCTGTTGAAAAACATAGTAATAACTTCATAGTTAGCAATGATGTACTAGTTTTAGAAGTGTGCAAAAAGATGCACGGATGTTGTAGTAGTAAAAAATAATCTTACCAGGGTATCTCCATGGTAGTTACCGTAGTTCAACACGTGCACTAGTGGCACGTATTGACCATAATGTTGAGGAGTTTGATTGTAGATATTGTAATTCTCAAGATCAGTACAAAATCCGACCAGATGATTTTTCTCCTGATAAGTTAATTCGGAGCCTTCGGTGTAGTACGTTCTGTCTACCATCTTCCGCACATTCTTTGAAGAATGAAAATAAGCTGTCAATGGAGATAAGTTGTCAACTATATATTTTGAAATAAACAATATAAATTACTTAATAACTATGTTTAGCTCACATGAGGGAAGAACTGGAGGTGTATCCACAAGGACCCAAATCGAAGGTGTCTCTTGCTCGATTGTAGGATCACCAAGATCCATGGTGACAAGCATACCCTCATCAAGACCATACATCTTGCAAAATGCATCCCAATTTTTGCAACCAAAATGGGTTACACTCTGAGCATTGTACAGCTTTACTTGAAAATCCACACCATGATGGGTACTTAGGATAATTTTTTTGGTTTCGAAACTTTCATGGTCTTCAAAACCCATCCTCTCCAAGACATAGCGTCTTGCAAAGCATGGGATAAGCTAGTCGAATTGGAAAAGATGAAAAATACACGTTAAAATAGTTGAAGTCGTGCTTAATTACGAAAAAAACTATTGTCGTCGTTGCGTACCGTATGAACATCGCAGGTCTCCTCGAGCTTAATGCTGAAGCGCCGATCTTTGTCCAGTTCAATGAACCTGTCGCAGATACCTCGATCGTCGTGGCACCAGTCGCACTCCCCCGGGCGGTTTTCGTCGTCCGATGAGTACGACATTTCCAGCCTACGTTCATAATTCAAATATTAAACTAGATCATTATTATTAATCACGGGTTGACTATCGATGATCGATGTACGTAGCTCCTCTTTCATTCCCGAATGCATTATTATACCAAATTGTCTAGCACACGGGAATGAAGGAGAACTTATCCAATATGAGCATTCAATAAGCAAAATCAAATCATAAAATAAGCAAAACCAAATCATAAAATAAAGTATAGTATTCAAATTAGCATGCATTCAATAATTATAAGCAAAAGTACATCATCTCTTGGTGTCCGTACATCGTCGAATATTATCACTAATACAACTAGAACCGTAGCGCCCGACGGGTATCGACGCGGGCGGTGGACACCCAAAGATAAAGAACCATCACAGGATCATAGCTCCAGTGAGATCCCTGAAGAACCTGCCAGGTATTGTCAAACCTCCCCTCCAATGCAACCATGTAGCGACGGACGTGCTCGTCCTCCTCACTGACACGGTGACGTACCACCTCCGCGGTGTCCGGATACCTCACCACCGTCACTGGCCCACGCGACCGCCACCAAACAAGGATCGGGTCAACAACGGGCTGCCTCCTCACCAACCTACGTCCCCCGAAAGGTAGCACCTCCCAATACCAACCCGGCGGAGCCCAGTCCCGAACATGGCCCTGATCAAGCAGGCCTCCACCGCCTAGTCGACGACGATGAGGATGCGGGATAGGCATCGCCGACGTCGACGCGGGAACTACTTCTATATATATAGTTAAATAAAAGTAGTTTTATTAGTTAAATCAACTATCTAGTTCAACTACTAAGCACTTACTATAAATAAATAAGTAGTACTTACAAAAAACAAACAATTCTATATATAGTAAAATAAATTAGTTTATTAAATCAACTAGCTAGTTCAACTATATATAAACTACTTCTTATTTTTTTCCTTTTTCTAAATACTATGAACAAAAAAATCATTAAAATTCTATGAACAAAATTAATTACACAATATAAATATCACCAAAAAAATCTATTAACAATAATATCACCAAACATGCATATTCAATAATAATATCACCAAAAAAATCTATTAACAGAAAAAAATCTAACATAATATGAACAAATTAATTACTACACATATCTAATCTAACCAAAAAAAATCTAATTAATCTAACAAAAAAATCTAACATAATATGAACAAATTAATTAGTACACATGTAATCTAACAAAAAAAAATCTAATCTAACAAAAAAATCTAATTAAATCAACTATCTAGTTCAACTACTAAGCACTTACTATAAATAAATAAGTAGTACTTACTAAAAACAAACTACTTCATTATATAGTAAAATAAATTAGTTTATTAAATCAACTAGCTAGTTCAACTATATATAAACTACTTCTTCTTTTTTTCCTTTTTCTAAATACTATGAACAAAAAAATCATTAAAATTCTATGAACAAAATTAATTACACAATCTAAATATCACCAAAAAAATCTATTAACAATAATATCACCAAACATGCATATTCAATAATAATATCACCAAAAAAATCTATTAACAGAAAAAAAATCTAACATAATATGAACAAATTAATTACTACACATATCTAATCTAACAAAAAAATCTAATTAATCTAACAAAAAAATCTAACATAATATGAACAAATTAATTACTACACATGTAATATAACAAAAAAAATCTAATCTAACAAAAAAATCTATGAACTACATATCTAAATTACTACACATCTAACCTAACAAAAAAAATCTATGAACTACAAAAAGAATCTAAAAAATCTAACAAAAATAAAAAAATGCTCACGTCGGCGTCGAGGCGGCGCGTGGCAGGGGCGACGACGGGCTCGGGGCGGCGCGGGGCAGGGGCGACGAGGATGGCGGGCTCGGGGCGGCGACGGGGACGGCGGGCTCGGGGCGGCACGGGGCAGGGGCGACGACGGGGGTGGCGACGACGTCGGGGCGGCACGGGTGCGCGATGATGGGGCGGCGCGGGACGCGGGCGGCGATGGGGGCGGCGACGACGTGCGCGGGCGACGACAGCGGGATTGGGGCGGCGACGGGGACGGCGGGCTCGGGGCGGCGCGGGGCAGGGCTCGGCGGCGACGGCGACGAGGAGCAGAGGCGTCGGGGCGAGAAAGAGATGGGTTTTGGCGAAAACTGCTAAGTCCAGTATATATAGCAAGAGCATTGGTCCCGGTTGGTGGCTCCAACCGGGACTAATGCCCCCTTTAGTCCCGGTTGGTGCCACCAACCGGGACCAAAGGAACACCTTTGGTCCCGGTTGGTGGCTCCAACCGGGACTAAAGATGAGCATTCGTCCCGGTTGGTCCAACCAACCGGGGCCAAAGAGTGGCATTGGTACCGGTTGGTGCCTTGAACCGGTACCAATGGACCCGTGTAACTACTTTTTTATTTTCTGTAGCTATTTTTTTGTTGATTCTTCCTGCAGCTGTTTTTTTAGTCCCACCTCGCCAAGCGAGAGGCACTCACAGCTGTTTATAAGCCCTGAGTGCAGAGACGATGACGAAGAGGCTCAATGCCCCTGCACGTTGGTTAGCTTCAAGTCTTGAGGAATACGGTAGACTGCACAGAGCTATGTGCAGTGCAGTGGACACTATTCCAAAAGGCTTGAAGCAAATTAACAAGCATTGCGCCTCTTTTTTATTTTTAATGACTTATTACAACTCAGAAATAAAAAGAAAAAAATAAATGTAGCAGAAAAGAAAAAAACTATATAAAAAACCACTCAGAAATAAATAGAAGAAAAAATAATTTTGATTAACTTTACTAAAAAATAGCATAGATCAGATCTGTTCTGACCGTTGCAGCCGGCGATGGTGGTCATCTCTTCCGTCAGAGGTGGTCGGCCTGAGGCTGGGTCTTCGGATCTCGGGATCCGTCATCTGGCACCAGCTGCGAGTCGGGGAGACGTAGTTGCCGGTGAAAACCGAGCTGACGGCGGGCGATGGCGGTGTTCCATGTCGTTACCATGATGAAGGCATCGTCGTGTGACTACCGTTGACCCACTCATATTGCTCCGGGGGAAACCCTAGGATCTGGTGTTCCAGACCGGACGATGGTGGCACTGCGGTGTTGTTTCTCTCTTGGGAGCATTATTTTGTGGAGTAGTGCTGGAAGTCAGAGGAAGGAGGTGGAGCGGCTTCGTCTTGCACGGAGCTTCGGTGGAGCTGTCAAGTCATGCCTGGCCGACAGGTGCTATGCTTGGTCATGCCTGTTCGGAGGTGCTACGCACGACAGATCTACGAGGCATTGAGCATCGAATCGACCTCATCCCCGGAGCGCCACTTCCAAACAAAGCTCCATACCGTGTCAACCCCGAAGAAACTAAGGAGATTCAACGGCAAGTACAACAACTCATCGACAACGGTCATGTACGTGAAAGCTTAAGCCCTTGTGCCGTTCCCGTTATACTTGTGCCTAAGCCCAATGGAAGTTTCCGCTTGTGTTCCGATTGTAGACCTATAAATGTTATTACCGTTCGCATAGGCATCCCATTCCTCACTTAGATGATATGCTTGATGAACTTAGTGGAGCCAACTTTTTCTCAAAAATTGATCTTAAAAGTGGCTAATATCAAATCCGCATTCAAGAGGGTGATGAATGGAAAACTGCTTTCAAAACCAAATTTGGCTTCTATGAGTGGTTAGTTATGCCTATGGGTTTATCGGAGGCTCCCGGTACTTTCGTGCGTCTTATGCATTATGTGCTTCGACCTTATATTGGAGTCTTTGTCGTGGTTTACTTCGATGATATTCTTGTGTTTAGCAAAACCATGAAAGAGCCTCTTAATCATGTTAGGGCTTTTTTGCAAACCCTTCGCAAGGAACGTCTTTATGCCAACATGAAAAAGTGCACATTTGGTGCTGACAAAGTGGTTTTCTTGGGTTTTGTTGTATCATCCAAGGGTGTCCACGTTGATGAATATAAAATTGAAGCAATTAAAACTTGGCCCCAACCCACCAATTTGCAACAAGTGCGTAGTTTTCTTGGTCTTGCGGGTTTTTATCGTCGCTTTGTGAAAGATTTTAGCACTATTGCCGCTCCTTTGCATGCCTTGAGTAAAAAGAATGCTCCTTTTGTTTGGGGATCTTTGCAATCCACCGCATTTGATGAGCTCAAGTCTTTGCTTACTCATGCTCTGATTCTTGCTTTGCCCAATTTTGACAAAACTTTTGAGGTTCATTGTGATGCAAGTGGTACCGGAACTGGCGGAGTTTTGATGCAAGAAAAACGAACCATTGCATATTTTAGTGAAAAACTCTCCGGTGCTCAACTTAACTATCCCATCTATGATAAAGAATTGTATGCTTTAGTGCGTGTGCTACATGTTTGGGAACATTATCTTAGACCTCATGAGTTTGTCATACACACCGATCATGAAACGCTTAAGTACTTAAAAGGTTAAACTAAGTTGAACAAGCCTCATGCCAAATGGAGTGAATTTATTGAATCTTCCCCCTATGTGATCAAGTACACTAAGGGTAAGGAAAATGTAGTTGCGGATGCGCTTTCACGCATATGCACGCTTGTGACTAAACTTGAGTTGAATGTTATTGGTTTTGAGCACCTCAAAGACTTGTATGCTAATCATCCATCTTTTGCTATTCCTTATGCCAAGTGTTTGACGCATACTTCTTGGGAACAATGTTATATCAAGGATGCTTATCTTATGAAAGCTAAACTATGCATTACCGAGTCTTCTCTTCGTTTGCTACTTTTGCAAGAGGCTCATGGAGGAGGACTCATGGGACACTTTGGACGAGATAAGACATTCGCCATGCTCTCCAAGAACTACTTTTGGCCCAAGATGTTTCGAGACGTCTCACGCTTAACCACCTGATGCTCTACATGTCGCAAAGCTAAGTCTAAAGCTCAATCTCATGGTCTTTACATGCCTCTTCCTATTCCTTATCAACCTTGGGAAGACATTAGCATGGATTTTGTACTTGGTTTGCCTGGAACTCAAAATAGAAAGGATTATGTGTTTGTTGTTGTGGACCGATTTTCTAAGATAGCACATTTCATTCCTTGCAACAAGATAGACGATGCTTCACCCATTGCAAATCTCTTTTGTAGGAAAATCTTACGACTCCATGGAGTACCAAAGACAATCGTCTCCGATCGTGACGTCAAGTTCTTGAGTTACTTTTGGAAGACCCTATGCGCCAAGCTCGGAATCAAGCTCTTGTTCTCATCCGCATACCATCCTCAAACCGGCGGCCAAACGGAGGTGACGAACCGGACTCTCTCCACTCTACTTCGCGTGTTGATCAAGAAGAACATCAAGGAGTGGGAAGCATGTCTACCCATCGTCGAGTACTTCTACAACCGTGCAAGACATTCGACTACCGGCAAGTCCCCCTTCGAGGTCGTCTACGACTTCAACCCGTTGTCACCATTGGACATTCTACCTCTTCCTGTACAAGAGCGCACCAACATGGATGCGAGTGCACGGGCAAGCTACATCAAAAAGATGCATGAGGATACAAGGCACACCATCAAGCGCCAAGTACAACGACTAGCGACCAAGCTCAACGTCAACAAGCAACCCATGATCTTCAACATTGGCGATCTCTTGTGGCTACACCTTCGAAAGGACCGCTTCCACAACGAACGCAAGTCCAAACTTCTCCCTCGAGCCGATGGCCCCTTCAAGGTGCTAGCACGCTACAACGACAACACCTACAAGATAGACCTACCACGAGGCAAGTACAATGTGAGCGACATCTTCAACGTCAAGGACCTCGCGCCATACCATGGAGATGAAGCTTTTGATCCGAGGCCGGATCTTTCCCAAGGGGGTGGGGAGATGATGAAGAGCATCCCTTGCTCATCCGCATGGACGTACCTACATCTCCCTCAACACCACTTGGACCCATGACAAGAGCTAGAGCAAAGGCTATCAAAGATAAGGTGAACCCGCTCCTCTCCGAACTTCCTCTCTCTACTCACGAGACTTGGCTACTACTTCATATGGACACTCTGTGTGTGATCAGGTACTTGGAGGAGAGCCACGGGACAGCTACACCCAATGGCCAAGGTGGCAAGGACGCCAAACATGGACATCAAGAAGAAGAGCCGTTTGTGAAGCTACAGGTACCGGACGACCGGCCGGTCCCGGACGTCCGAGCCCTGGGAGGTGCTACAGCGAGGGAAGGAAGGCAGGACAGAGCTATAGGCCACGGACGACCGGCCCTGCCCGGACGTCCGACGACTCCCAGGGCCACGGACGACCGACGCCCTCCGGACGACCGGCAGCTGGGCACCCGAGAGGAAATTAAAAGAAGACCGAAGCCACCGGATGACTAGCACCCAAGCCGAAATTACGGAAGTCCGACAGCCCCGGACGTCCGGACCGTCCTGAAGCCCCGGACATCCGACGTCTTCCGGACGTCCGACACCTGGGTGACCGCACCCTCGGGCAGGAGCCCTTGTATCCCTTCACTTTGACTCCCATTTGCACTATGACTATAAATAGGTCTCTCCCACCTCCTAGGTAGGTTTAGCATTGGTTTAGCTCATATTTTGTGTGAGAGCCTAGCTCATCCACTTGGTTACTTCTCCTCAGAGCTCACGACCTCTTCGAAGAAGATACCCCAAGCGGATTCAAGACCCCTTCAAGGGAAGACAATCAAGACCTCCTCACGGAGAAGAATGGTTCCCTTTGTATCCTCCCTTTGTCGATTTTTGAATCTTGTGCTACCTTATGTGTTCGGTGATCTAGCCCTTGTGTGATCAATTACTTATCGGTTGAGTTTCTCTCGTTCCTCCCTGTATTTTTCCTTGTGTTCTTCCGCTCGTTCGTCGTGTTACCCGTAGGATCCACTCCAAACGTGAAAGATCGTCAACATAGGGCTCTGCCCTACATCAGCATGTAGAACAAATATGAGTGGAAAACCTGCTAGCTCTAAGACAAGTTGGGAGAGCATGCCTAAGTAAGCGCCACGCAAAAGTTTTAACCCTTGGAGCCATGAATTTGTGCTTCCAGTGGGTATAGTAAACAGGGATGAATGATCACCGTGAGCTTCGCAAGGAATTTTTTTGGAAAGAGGATATTGGACATATAGTAAACAGGGATGGAAGTGAACACCGAATTGATAAGCTCAAGTCTAGCAGCATGGGATAGTCTATCAGCTTTGTAAGTGGGAAGCTTATTCTTGAATTTATCATAAACAAAGTTGTAAGCCGAAGCACGGTCCTTTGCGGGAAGAATGGGAGGGTGGCCAAGGTGAGTTGAAGTACTATCAATAAGGGTAACTGGGAAAATATTATTAATATGTTGGGCTAGAGACCGGGAGACAGTAGCACTAAAAAGAATAGAATATTTGTGCCAATTTGGAGTCTCACCTGATAGGGAACAGAAGTGGTTGATGAGATGAGCCATTTGGGTAGCTTCTGAACTGTGGCATTACCACCAACCAACAAGTCATCAGCAAAAAGCATTGAATGAATAGGTGGACAGTTTGGCCCAAGAGAAATGCCAGACAGTTGATTTTGTATCATAGCATCATGCAGGCTTAAAGAAAGCTCATTAGTAGCAAGAACAAATAGATAAGGCGATAAGGGACAACCCTGTCTTAGACCTCTATTGCTACAAAAGTTCGCAAAAGGCTGGCCATTAATAATGACTAAGAACCTTGGGGAAGAGATGCAAGCATACACCAAATTTATGAAATGACCGTGCAACCCCTTTTGCGTAAGAGCCGAAACAATGAAATTCCATTCAAGTCGATCGAAAGCCTTAGCCAAATCAATTTTAAGCAAGAAAGCTTGTTGTTTCCAAGATTTAAGAGCAAACGAATGAGTTATCTCCCGAGCCAGGATGATATTGTTAGATGTGCATCTACCCTCAATGAAAGCTTGTTGAGAATGATCAATATAATCAGGGAGATGAGGTTTGAGTCTATTGGCCAAGGTTTTGGAAATGATCTTGTAAATGACATTACAAAGACTTATAGGACGATAATCCAAAGGAATTCGAGGAACTAACTTCTTAGGAATAAGAGCAATGTGAGTGTCGCTAATGTGCGAAGGCATTATACCTGTTTGGTAAAAGTTCCTTACCATAGTCATAACATCATCACCAATCCAGCTCCAAGTGGCAATATAGAATTCTACATTGAATCCATCGGGTCTAGGAGAGGCATTTATCTTCATATCCTTGAGAGTATTAAGGATCTCCTCCTTATCTGGTATGCTATACGTGTAGTCATGGCTGTTAGAAAGGAGCCTGGATGCTAGAAAAGGTCTGCCCACATTCACATTAGGAGAAGCAAAAATATATCTGAAATAGCTAACAAAAGTATTTGCAATGGCCTAAGGATTGAAGTGAATGTTGTCATTCTCATCTTTTATTGAAACTATAGTGTTCTTGTTTCTTATTTTAAGCACCGCATGATGAAAAAAATTTGTGTTCATGTTCCCTTTTGTTGCAAAATTCTTCTTAGCCCTTTGTCTATAAAAATAAGTAAGCTTCGACATATTTTGTTCATACCTGACAATGAGTGTTGATTCTAGTTGATGGTCCTGCATGGATAGAGGCTGCATTTGAATACGGTTGATTTGTTCTTCTAGGCAGGAAAGTTCCTGCTGTAAAGGTTTCTTTTTTTTGCACCACACTTTCAGAGCACCTGCAAGATTGCTAGTACGAGCAGAAAAATTTCTGTTTGTACTAGAGGCCCAAGCATTCTTTGCAAAAGATTGAAAATCATTTTCTTTCAACAACCAATTATCAAATTTGAAAGTTTGCTTAGGTTTTTTGTATTGACCTTCAGTGGTAATAAAGATAGGAGCATGATCGCTAAGAATAATAGGAAGATTAAGAACTTTAGTATGGGGAAACTCATCACACCAATCAGGATTAAGTAATCCTCTATCAAGCCTTTCATAAGTAGGATTGGAAGAAAATCTTCTATTTGTCCAAGTATAAGCAGGCCCGAAATATCCAAATCAAAAAAACCACAATTCTTGATCAAAGCACGAAAGGCATGCAAGCGACGATGATTCACATTAACATTACTTTTATCCATATCATACAAAAGCTCGTTAAGGTCTCCCATACATAATATAGGCTTGCCGGGATTATCATAAACAAAATTAGAAATTTGATCCCAAATCACATGAGTTTGTCTGTGATATGGATCACCATAGATACATACAAGCCCAAAATCCCTGCCCGTAGCAATATGTACAACGTTTGCTAATATAACATAGAAGGAAGCCGTATGCACATGAACTTGAAGCTCATCATTCCACATCAGCCAAAGACCACCAGAGGATCCTCTTGAAGGAACTACAATACTATCACACATGTCAAAACGATTGTTAAGATCTCGAGCTTTAACTTTGGAAGATTTAGTTTCAGAAACAAATGTTACCTGAGCTTTTGTGGAGTGAATGAGCTTAGCGAGGTACGTCATTCTTTCATTTCCGAGGCCTCTCCCCATCCCTCGACCATTCCATGTGATTAGTCTCATGTTGACCGAGGCGCGTTAGGTCCATGCGTCGCTGCCTAGTCATAGTCCATAGACTCTCCCAATTGAACTTCCTCAATATCCATTCTGTTAGCACCTCGAACAGTAGTAGGATCATCTTGATCTTGAACTGGAGTTGCGACTCCGGAAAGATTGCCAGAACGATCATCACCCATACCCACCTGGATATGGTGATCAAACGCAGCTACACTAAGAGATGGCGAAGGCGATCGAAGCCTCAAATGGTCATATGATGCCCGAGTAGAAGTAGAGTGCAGTCCATGGATCCAAACGCGGTGACTCCCTTGAATATTGGCTTGGAAACTTGACGATCCACCTCCAGGAGGGATATCCCAGCGGCTGCCTCTTAATTTTGGCTTGCAACCAAATATGGATGGAGGCCTCTCTGCAGCATGCCCTTCCTGGTCCATTGGGAGGACATCGGAGGAGAGTGATACGTCTCCAACGTATGTATAATTTTTGATTGTTCCATGCTATTATATTACCCCTTTTGGATGTTTATGGGCTTTATTTTACAAATTTATATCATTTTTGGGACTAACCTACTAACTGGAGGCCCAGTCCATATTGCTGTTTTTTTGCCTATTTCAGTATTTCGAAGAAAAGGAATATCAAACGGAGTCCAAACAGAATGAAACCTTCGGGAGCATGATTTTTGGAACAAATCTGATTCAGAGAGCTTGGAGTGTGATAGAGGCAAAGGTGTCCCGTCTTTCGATGAGATGATGGATATCGCTTTGGTGGAAGTCGACTTTGACGATCCGACTATGAACGTACAAGGACGTCGCGCCTTAGCAATCGCTAAACCAACTCCGAGAGGTTATTGACCACGCCGGAGCATGATCAACCTGACCACGAGGGTCTGTTTCCTGCGAGCAAACAAAGAACAAGCAAGAAACTGAGATTGCAATCTGGATATTGCGAATATAAGATGAAAGCTTTATTGATCAAGGTGGGGTTCTGTGACGCCTTTGTCTGGTCGTTGAACACAAGCGAAGTATGCGAAGTTGCAGCTATGGCGAACTTTAATCTAAACAAAACCCAAAGTCTAAACGGTGCCCTAAGGGCTGTATATATGGAGGAAGAGGGGGGGGGGGATTTCGTGGCCCTTGGTGGAGGGGTCCGAAATCAACACTATCTCTTGTTTCCCCACACATACGGACTCTAAAAATAGCATATACTTATGTATTTCGAAATTACATGGGCCTGGCCCAATAATAAGGTGACGCAGCACCTAGAATAGCCTCGGGACGAAATTTATGAAGTGGCATCTTGTATATTTCGTCCAAGGCTTCATGCACCCATTATGGTGGCTTTCTCCAACACCTTAAAGGGACCAGCAACACGTGGCATTAGCTTTGATTTGCGCAAATCAGGAAATCTATCCTTACGCAAATGTAACCAAACAAGATCTCCAGGTGCAAACACAACATGTTTTCTACCCTTATCTCCAGCAAGTTTATATTTAGCATTCATACGCTCAATGTTTTCCTTAGTTAACTCATGCATTTTTAAAATCAATTCAACACGTTCTTTAGCATCAAAATTAACCTTCTCCGAAGATGGAAGAGGCAACAAATCAATAGGTGCACGAGGTAGGAAACCATACACAACTTCAAAAGGGCACATCTTAGTAGTAGAATGCAATGAACAATTATAAGCAAATTCAATATGAGGCAAGCATTCCCCCCACATTTTCTTATTATTCTTCAAAACAGCCCTAAGCATAGTAGATAATGTTCTATTGACTACTTCAGTTTGTCCATCAGTTTGGGGGTGACAAGTAGTACTAAAAAGCAGTTTAGTCCCCAACTTAGCCCATAAACATCACCAAAAGTGGCTAAGAAATTTAGTATCACGATCTGAAACAATAGTATTTGGCACACCATGCAAGCAAATAATTTCACGAAAGAACAAATCAGCAACATTAACAACATCATCGCTCTTATGACATGGTATAAAGTGTGCCATTTTCGAGAATCTATCCACGACAACAAATATGCTATCCCTCCCCTTCTTTGTTCTAGGTAAACCTAAAACAAAGTCCATAGATATATCCTCCCAAGGAACACTAGGTACATGCAAAGGCATATATAAACCATGAGGATTGAGTTGTGACTTAGCTTTTTGACATGTAGTGCAGCGAGCAATAAAACGCTCAACGTCCCGTCTCATTTTTGGCCAAAAGAAATGTGTAGCAAGTACGTCCTCCATCTTCTTCACGCCAAAGTGTCCCATTAGTCCTCCTCCATGCGCCTCCTGCAACAACAAAAGACGAACAGAGTTAGCTGGAATGCATAGCTTGTTAGCACGGAACACAAATCCATCATTAACGACGAACTTGTTCCATGTTCTTCCTTCTTTACAATTCCGCAATACATCTTTAAAATCAGCATCATGCACATATTGATCTTTGATGGTCTCCAAACCAAATATTTTGAAGTCAAGTTGTGAAAGCATAGTATAGCGATGAGACAATGCATCAGCAATAAAATTTTCTTTACCCTTCTTGTGTTTAATGACATAAGGGAAAGTCTCAATGAATTCAACCCATTTAGCATGTCTACGATTCAGTTTCGCTTGACTTTTAATATGTTTCAAAGATTCATGATCAGAATGTATAACAAATTCTTTGGGCCATAAATAATGTTGCCATGTTTCTAAAGTCCGAACAAGAGCATATAATTCTTTATCATAAGTAGAATAATTCAGACTAGGCCCACTCAATTTTTCAGAAAAGTATGCAACAGGTTTGCCATCTTGTAATAACACACCTCCTAATCCAATTCCACTAGCATCACATTCAAGCTCAAAAGTCTTATTAAAATCAGGAAGTTGGAGTAAAGGAGCATGTGTCAACTTATCTTTCAATACCGTGAAGGCTTCTTCCTGTGCGGTACCCCAAACAAAAGGCACATCCTTCTTTGTAAGCTCATTGAGAGGTGCAGCAATGGTGCTGAAATCTCTCACAAAACGCCTATAGAATCCAACGAGGCCAAGAAAACTCCTCACTTGTGTGACCGTTTTGGGCTGCGGCCAACTCTCAATAGCTTCAATCTTGGCTTTATCAACTTCAATTCCCTGTGGAGTAACAACATAACCAAGAAAAGACACTCGGTCGGTGCAAAAGGTGCACTTCCCAAGGTTACCAAACAAACGTGCATGACGTAGAGCAATAAAAACAGCACGTAAATGTTCCAAATGTTCCTCCAAAGATCTGCTATAAATCAATATGTCATCAAAGTAAACTACCACAAATCGTCCAATGAAAGCACGTAAAACTTCGTTCATTAATCTCGTGAAAGTACTAGGTGCATTAGTTAACCCAAAAGGCATGACTAACCACTCATATAATCCAAACTTAGTTTTAAATGCTGTTTTCCATTCATCCCCCAATTTCATACGAATTTGATGGTATCCACTACGCAAATCAACTTTGGAGAATATTATAGAGCCACTCAATTCATCAAGCATATCATCTAGCCTAGGAATAGGATGACGATAACGAATAGTAATATTATTAATGCCTCTACAATCAACACACATACGTGATGTACCATCCTTTTTCGGCACTAGAATAATAGTAACAGCACAAGGACTAAGGGATTCGCGTATATATCCTTTGTCGAGCAGCTCTTGTACTTGACGCATAATCTCCTTCGTCTCCTCTGGATTGGTACGGTATGGCGCACGGTTTGGCAGTGAAGCACTGGGAATTAAGTCAATCTGATGCTCAATCCCTCGAATAGGCGGTAATCCCGGTGGCACGTCTTGTGGAAAGACGTCAGTGAACTCCTGCAAAATGTTAGTGACAGCAGGAGGCAAAGAGGAAGGCACATCCTCGAATGAAAATAATGCCTCTTTCCACACAAAACAATAACAAACAGATTTGCTGAAATCTAGCTCATCAATATCAGATTTGGTGGCAAATAAACATGCACTTTTCAATTTTATTTCAGAAGCAACAGTAGATGGTTTATTATTAGGCTTCATTTGTTGCTCAAATTCTTTTGCCACAATCTGATTTTCGCTCTTATTCTTCTCCTGTTTTGCTTTATTAGCTCTATTAATATCATCTTTCAAAATAGAATCAGGAGTCATAGGAAGCAAAGTAATATTTTTATCCTTATGAACAAGAGTATACTGATTGTTTCTACCATGGTGTACAGAATTTTTATCAAATTGCCATGGTCTACCAACTAATAAGGAACATGCTTGCATAGGTACCACATCACAATCAACATAATCAGCATATGTAGAGATACTAAAATGCACACGAACAGTACGTGTGCCGCTGTTGTTGAACCATTGGACGTAGTAAGGATGTGGATGTGGTCTTGTGGTGAGAGAAAGCTTCTCCACCATCTCCATGCTAGCCAAGTTGTTGCAGCTCCCTCCATCTATGATGACGCGCACATAACGTTCCTTCACAACTCCCTTGGTATGGAACAAATTGTGCCTCTGATTTTGCTCAGCTTGTGTGACCTGCACACTCAAAACACGTTGAGCAACTAAACATTCATACCTGTCAGCGTCTTCAGGAGCCATGTATTGCGTCTCATGATCAGAATCATCTCCACCGTGTTCTTCACATGTAATAAGAGCCAACGTCTCCTCATCATAGTCACTAGCGGACTCATACCCACCATCCTCAGTAGCAATCATCACACACTGAGATTTGCATTCTCTCGCATAATGACCTCTTCCCTTACAATGACGACAAATAATATCACTTGTGTGCCCAGTTGATGCCATGGAAGAAGAAGAGCTCTGTGTAGGCCTGGCAGGTGCGCTCTTGGCAGATAGTGGAGGTTGTGCCTGCTTTCTTGTATCACGGCTGGAGGTAGCAGCTGATGGAGGTGCTGGTGTAGTGGAAGTAGAGGATGCATGCGGTGTCCATGATGAAAGTCGACCTACAGAAAAGTTAGTTCGCGCCAATGCTTGTCGATCCTGCACTTCACGTTCAGCTTTACAAGCAAGATGGAATAAACGAGTGATATTAGTATAGTCCTTATAGTCTAGAATGGTCTGAATCTCTCTATTTAATCCACCTATAAAACGTGCAAGCATCGCTTCATTCTCCTCAAAAATACCACATCTAATCATGCCAGTTTGTAATTCCTGATAATATTCTTCTACCGAATTTTTTCCTTGTCTTAAACGCTGCAATTTTTGAAGCAATTCACGTTGATAATATGGTGGAACTCAACGAGTACGCATAGCAGTTTTCAAAGCAGCCCAAGTAGTTGGAATAGGATATAATCTACAATGTTCAGACCACCATACACATGCAAAACTAGTGAAAGCACAAACAGCAGCAGCAACCCGTCTCTCCTCGGGATATTGTAAACATGTAAAACGTTGTTCAGTTTCTAACTCCCAAGTAAGATATATATCAGGAACATATCTACCCTCAAATGGTGGAATATTCAATTTCAGTTTTGGAATATGGTCATTATCTCGTACCTGAGGTGGTAGTGCAGGCCTACCGTTGCGAATATATACCTGAGGTCGACCTGCTGGTGGTGGTGCTGGTGGATGCACGTAGTTCTGATTTTGATTCTGATTCCTCCACCTCTGCAGTAACAGCAGGAGCTACAGAAGCACCAACAGCAGTAGCAGCGGCACCAGAATTTTGTCCTGGCTCAATAGGAACACGCTGTGCTCGTCCATACTGATTCGGAAGGGGGCGTTGTTGTAGTTGTTGTTGTTGAAGAGGTGCGATAGGTGCAGCCAGCGGTGGTTGTGGGAGACGTTTGAGTAATTCATCGAACTTGGCGTCCAACTTGGTGTCAATTGTCTTCTCAATGTCATCCATCCTCTCCAATGCCTTTCCAAAGCTGGCCATCACGTCTTCCACCTGTTGACCCAACATTTGATGAAACTTATCATGAAGGTCCTTGTTCGTCATGTTCTCCCAGTCAATCTCGTCGGTGTGTGTTCCTGCCATAGTTAGCAGCAATAGAAACAGACAAGTATATGATCCTACAGACTACTGGAATATGGTGGTGGTGGGGTGTCACAAATCCTTCAAACAAACCTCAAATTCTTACCAGTTCTTACCCAGCAGCAGGTGGTGATCGGCAACCGTTGTTGTCAAAACTCTCAAAGCTTGGATAGAGCGATTACCAGGGAGAGTCAAACGCACGGCGTAGATGTATGTGGAGCTGGGAAGGCTTATAATATGGTAGCAAAAAGGGTCAGCAATAATCAATTCAGAGATGCAAAGTTGAATAAACGCTCAACGACGGTACTGTGCTGGTCCTAGGCTAGACTGTGCTAGAGACGCGAGCCTAGAACACTAACAAAATCACGACACTGCACGGAACAAGGGAGAAGCACACTCTGAATTTTTTTTCTATTTTTTTGCGCTCTTTTTTTGCGCTCCTCTTTTTTTTGCCGAAAATCACTATAATGGCGAGTGTCTCAAAACTCTTCCCAAGTCAAGAGAACAGGATAGGCAAAACAAATTTTTCGACCAAATTTTTTTTTCGACTGCCCGGACCCAAAAACTGGAAACGGGTCAAAAAAAAACTTTCTATAACGGCGACTGTCTCAATACGCTTAGAAACACCTAAAAATAGGATAGCCAGAATTTTTTTTGTCCAGTGCGGTTTTGGAAAATTTTGGGCCTAAACGGAGGGTGGTTTCCGGACTCTTTTTTTTGGAAACCAACCTCTTCTACGGACGGCAAAAGATTGCTGGAATCCGAAACCTACTCAGACAAGGAAACATGAATCGGAAATTAGATGGATCCCGAAAACAAACCTAATATGCAAGGAACTCAGATTGGTGGTGGATATATCGTGGTGGTATATGGCAGCGGTGGTGGTATATGGCAGCGGTGGTAGTATATGGATATGGATCGATGATGGTATATGGATACGGATTCGAAGCGGTGGTGGTAGATGGCAGGGGCGATGATGATGGTGCGGTGGCGGCGAGACAACTTATGACCAGAACTCGAAACTCTAAAAGACTAGATGCTAAGACCAGCAACTAGACACGACGATGCAACCGCAAATTCAACAAAGCAAAACCCTAAAAAGATTATGCAAAGGCTCAGATTGGTTCGGATATGATGAACTAACCCTAATTTTTTTTGTGGCTTTTTCGTGGACTATAGGTATGAAGAACATACTCGATCTAAACTACGAAAAACTGTAAAATCTCACCGAGCAACCTGGAAATCTGATACCACTTGATAGAGGCAAAGGTGTCCCGTCTTTCGATGAGATGATGGATATCGCTTTGGTGGAAGTCGACTTTGACGATCCGACTACGAACGTACGAGGACGTCGCGCCTTAGCAATCGCTAAACCAACTCCGAGAGGTTATTGACCACGCCGGAGCACGATCAACCTGACCATGAGGGTCTGTTTCCTGCGAGCAAATGAAGAACAAGCAAGAAACTGAGATTGCAATCTGGATATTGCGGATATAAGATGAAAGCTTTATTGATCAAGGTGGGGTTCTGTGACGCCTTTGTCTGGTCGTTGAACACAAGCGAAGTACGCGAAGTTGCAGCTATGGCGAACTTTAATCTAAACAAAACCCAAAGTCTAAACGGTGCCCTAAGGGCTGTATATATGGAGGAAGAGGGGGGGGGGGATTTCGTGGCCCTTGGTGGAGGGGTCCGAAATCAACCCTATCTCTTGTTTCCCCACACATACGGACTCTAAAAATAGCATATACTTATGTATTTCGAAATTACATGGGCCTGGCCCAATAATAAGGTGACGCAGCACCTAGAATAGCCTCGGGACGAAATTTATGAAGTGGCATCTTGTATATTTCGTCCAAGGCTTCATGCACCCATTATGGTGGCTTCAAAGTCCTAAAATCATCACTTGTAACTCCGTTCTTGTTCCCCTTGCGCATGCCATCATCTCCATGCTTGTTCGTGCTCCAATGTCCATCCTTCTCCAAGCTAGGCCCTTCATTTGTAAGAAAAACAAATATATCCAATTTAGGCAGCATCATATTCTCATGAACATTAGAATCATTACCAAGAAACGGAAGTACCTGATAATTTAATTGGTGGGCGCGTGCTCTAGTTATTGGTCCAGTATATGTAGCAGTAGGGGTTGTGGGTGTAACAATGGTATTGATGTCCTCATTAGAGTGCATGTCAAGAAGCTCCTGAGGGCCCCACGAGATAGGGGGCCGTGCCCCCCCCTGTAGGGCTCGCCCCCCTGTCTCATGGGCCCCTCGGGCGGCCACCGACGTACTTCTTCTTCCTATATATACCTACGTACCGCGAAAACATCCAGGAGCACCACGAAACACAATTTCCACCGCCGTAACCTTCTGTATCCGTGAGATCTCATCTTCAAGCCTTCGCCGGCACTTTGCCGGAGGGGGAATCAACCACGGAGGGCTTCTACATCAACATCCTTGCCCCTCCGACGAGTTGTGAGTAGTTTACCACAGACCTACGGGTCCATAGTTATTAGCTAGATGTCTTCTTCTCTCTTTTTGGATCTCAATACAATGTTCTCCCCCTCTCTTGTGGATATCTATTCGATGTAAACTCTTTTTGCGGTGTGTTTGTCGAGATCCGGTGAATTGTGGGTTTATGATGAAGTTTATCTATGAATAATATTTGAATCTTCTCTGAATTCTTTTATGTATGGTTGAGTTATCTTTGCAAGTCTCTTCGAATTATGAGTTTGGTTTGGCCTACTAGATTGATCTTTCTTGCCATGGGAGAAGTGCTTAGCTTTGAGTTCAATCTTGCGGTGTTCTTACCCAGTGACAGAAAGGGTTGCAAGACACGTATTGTATTGTTGCCATCGAGGATAACAAGATGGGGTTTATATCATATTGCATGTGTTTATCCCTCTTCATCATGTCATCTTGCTTAATGCGTTACTCTGTTCTTATGAACTTAATACTCTAGATGCAGGCAGGAGTCGGTCGATGTGTGGAGTAATAGTAGTAGATGCAGGCAGGAGTCGGTCTACTTGTTTTGGACGTGATGCCTATATACATGATTATGCCTAGATTTTTTCGATAAAGGGCGCTTTTATTATCTCAAAAATAGCATCAAGAAGATACAAAGCATTATGAGTAACACCCGGCCTCTGCATAACTAAGATGCACACAGCCAATCACCTAAAGTCTGATAAAAAGAAAGGAAGAAAAAACGGCAAATGGGCGACAGTAGAGTCATATAGACCGACACTATGCCTATGTCGAAAGGGGTGGTGGACCGATCCGGAGATTATTCTGCCACCCATGTTGGGTAAAAACCTCCGTAGCCACCTGCTCCAACCGCATACACACCGCCTTGAACAGCGGTTGGTACTCCACTCGTTGTAGCGTATACCACGTACGAAGCGAGTGCGTACAACGGAAAATAACCTGCAAAGGAGAAGCATTTTTGTTATTGAAAACCAAATCATTTCTACATAGCCAAAGCGACCATAGTAAGGCATACGCTCCCACCCTTATTAGCGTTTTCAACCTATTTGGAATACCATCCAACCAATGACCAAAAATATTGGCGACACTTGTGGGCGGATACAAATTTGACGCTATTTGGATGACTGACCACGTAGAACGTGCAAACTTGCATTGGAAAAAGAGGTGTTTGATTGTCTCTTCATGAGTACAAAAACAACACATCTTACTCCCTAGCCAGTTGCGCCGTGCGAGGTTGTCTTTGGTTAGAACAACTCCCCTACGAAGATACCACATGAAGATTTTAACCTTTAGTGGAATCTTTGACTTCCAGATTTTCTTGTTATTACTCACTGGTACCTCAGAATGCGTGAGCGCATGATACATAGAGTCTACTGTGAAAGACCCTGATGCAGTGAGGTTCCAGCGAAACACATCCCGACCTTGTGTCAAATTGATCAAATCCAGACGGGATAAAAGATTATGCCATGACGTAAGACGGGGGCCAATCAAATCCCGCCTAAAAGAAATATTGGGCGGGAATGAACTGAGCACCTGCGCAATAGTTTTATTCTTATCGCGAGCGATGTTGTACAAGGCTGGATATTGTTCTCAGAGACTGGCATTGCCTAGCCAGATGTCTTCCCAAAAACGAATCTCCGACCCGTCCTTTATCGCGAAAGACCCAAAGCGAAAGAGATGTTTCTTTGCTGCCATTAGGCCAGCCCAAAAGTGCGAGTCACCAGGTTTCCAATATGCCTGAGACACCGCCTTTTGACCTAGATACTTGTTGTGCAGCATGGTTTGCCAAACACCATCCTCGGTAAGAAGTTTAAACAACCACTTACTAAGTAGGGCCTCATTCTTGACTTCCAGGTCATGAATTCCAAGGCCACCTTGGTCTTTTGGCCTACAAACCACACTCCATTTGGCCAACCTGTATTTTTTCTTTTCACCATCTCCTTGCCAAAAGAATCTGGATCTAAAATAGTCCAGTCTTTGCAGGACCCCTTTTGGGAGTTGGAAGAAAGAGAGCATATAAAGAACCATATTTGTGAGGACAGAGTTAATCAAAACCAACCGTCCTCCAACTGAGAGCAATTTGCCTTTCCAACTGCTCAAACGTTTCTCTAGCCGCTCCTCTACATGCTTCCACTCCGCAATGGTGAGACGCCGATAATGAATCGGTATTCCCAGATATTTAATCGGGAATTGGCCATGTGTGCAACCGAACAGGTCAGCATAATCGGCCGCCGCCTCAACAGCTTCTCCAAAGCAGAAAAGTTCACTTTTATGGAAATTAATTTTGAGACCCGACATTTGCTCAAATGCTGACAACAAGAGTTTCAGGTTTCGAGCCTTATCTAGGTCATGTTCCATAAAGAGAATTGTGTCATCGGCGTATTGCAGAATAGAGAGGCCACCATCCACAAGGTGTGGCACTACTCCTGCAATCTGGCCGTCCTGCTTGGCGCGCTCAATCAGAATAGCCAACATGTCAGCGACAATGTTAAATAACATTGGGGACATGGAGTCACCCTGTCGTAGTCCTTTTTTTGTTTGAAAGTAATGGCCTACGTCATCATTGACTTTGATAGCCACACTACCTCCAGTTACAAAATTATGGATCCACTAACGCCATTTATTAGAGAAACCTTTCATCCTTAGGGCCTAGATAATCTCATAACTATGCGCTTTTCTATCAATTGCTCGACAGTAATTTGTTCATCCACCGTAATACTTATGCTATCTTGAGAGAAGCCTCTAGTGAAACCTATGGCCCCCGGGTCTATCTCTTATCATATTTGCTTTCAATGTACCTTTATTTGCATCTTTACTTTTTGCATCTATCTTATAAAATATCAAAAATATATTTATCTTATCATACTATCTTTATTAGATCTCACTTTCGCAATTGGCCGTGAAGGGATTGACAACCCCTTTATTGCGTTGGTTGCGAGTTCTCAGTTTGTTTGTGTAGGTGCGTGGGACTATTGAGGAGCCTCCTACTGGATTGATACCTTGGTTCTCAAAACTGAGGGAAATACTTACGCTACACTTTGCTGCATCACCCTCTCCTCTTCGAGGAAAACCAACGCAAGCTCAAGACATAGCAAGAAGGATTTCTGGCGCCGTTGCTGGGGAGGTCTTCGCTCAAGTCAAGACATACGAGGTACCCATCACAAACCCATCTCCCTCGTATTTACATTATTTGCCATTTGCCTCTCATTTTCCTCTCCCCCACGTCACCCTTGCCGTTTTATTCGCCCTCTCTTTCCCAATCTCCTCCTTTCCTTTTAGCTCTCTTTTTCCTGCCTTGCTTTTGTTGCTGCTATGTCTGAAATTGGGGAGATTATCGTCGATATGGACAATAATGATAATACAGAAAATCCTGAGGCTTCGGCCGATGAACCCCCTATCTTGCATACTAAAAAGTTTCGAATCGGTAGTGGTAACATCATTGGCAAAGGTGTTATTCAAGATTTCTTTACTTGTGCCGGTGCTTTATCTTCCATGGGGTGTTCCATTCTTCATAGAACTAGTAGTCTTGCGGATGTTTTCGCTATGCTTATAGTTGAGCTTGAAAGACAATTTATGCACATGCATCCTTGCATACAAAGAATTTTTCTAGAATTCTCTAATATTGAGCATTCTTTTGTTAAGTGCGCTGTTACTATCTTTTTGGATCATGAATTTAGATTTATCATAAGAGAGGCCAAAGAAATCTTTGCGCACTATAGGGTGGACGTCGGTCGTCCTCCCATAGAGGCGATCCTCTATGATCAAGAGGAAATTAGACGTTTTCAATCTTCGGACTATGTCGCTTTTAATGAAAAACTTAGAAAAACGGTCCCTACCAATGTCTTGGTTGATTGCATTAACGAGCTTAATAATGATTTTGCCCTTCGAAATAATGAGCTAGGATACTCTCTTGAGTACAGGCTCTCAAGATTTTGCCAAAAGAATGCTTTTGGTGATGAAATAGTTGTGCACTATGAAGGGCCAAAGGAGGAACCCGTTCCTCCTGTGATTGATCTTGGGGATCTTTGTCCCACTAAATTTAGCCCTTTTGATTACTTTTACTTGCCTCAAGGGAAACTTGCTGCCGAACGTAGAGAATATGAGATGAGCTTTCAAGATCTGTCTTATTATTACGACACCACTTATATCTATCTTCGCTTTTATGCCTAGCTAGGGGCGTTAAACGATAGTGCTAGTTGGGAGGCAACCCAATTTTCTTTATGTTTTTTGTTTTTGCTCCTGTTTAGTAATAAATCTTGCATCTACCTTCTATTTAGATGTGTTTTTATCTTTTAATTAGTGTTTGTGCCAAGTAGAACCTATAGGATAACCTACGATGATAGTTGATTTGATTCTGCTGAAAAACAGAAACTTTGCGCGCACGAATATACTCTTGTTAAATCACAGGAACGTGATTTTGCGTTGATTCTTTTTGCTGCTGTTCAATAGACAAAGTTTCCAGGACTTCTTATTTTGGTAGGATTTTTAGAGTTCCAGAAGTTTGCGTTAGTTACAGATTGCTACAGACTGTTTTGTTTTTGACAATTCTGTTTTTGTGTGTTGTTTGCTTATTTCAATGCATCTATGTCTAGTAATTCAGTCTATGAACCATCAAGAAGTTGGAATACAGTAGGTTTAACACCAAATTAAATAAAGAATGAGTTCATTGCAGTACCTTATGTGGTGGTTTTGTTTTCTTTCACTAACAGAGCTTATAAGATTTCCTGTTGAGTTTTGTGTTGTGAAGTTTTCAAGTTTTGGGTAAAGCTTTTATGGACTATGGAATAAAGGGTGGCAAGAGCCTAAGCTTGGGGATGCCCATGGCACCCCAAGATATTCAAGAATAGCCAAAAGCCTAAGCTTGGGGATGCCTCGGGAAGGCATCCCCTCTTTCGTCTTCGTTCATTGGTAACTTTACTTGGAGCTATATTTTTATTCGCCACATGATATGTGTTTTGCTTGGAGCGTCATGTATTATCTTAGTCTTTGCTTTTTAGTTTACCACAATTATCCTTGATATACACACCTTTTGGGAGAAGCCTATTTGATTAGAATTTTCTAGAATACTCTATGTGCTTCACTTATATCTTTTGAGCTTGATAGTTTTTGCTCTAGTGCTTCACTTATATCTTTTAGAGCACGGTAGTGTCTTAATTTTGAAGAAATTGCTAGTCTCTCATGCTTCACTTATATCCTTTTGAGAGTCTTTTAGAACAACATGATATTTGTTATGGTCATAAAGTTGGTCCTAGAATGATGAGCATCCAAGTTGGGAATAATAAAAACTATCATAGAAAAGTGAATTGGATGCCATGATCAACTTGATACTTGCTAATTGTTTTGAGATATGGAGGTAGTGATATTAAAGTCATGCTAGTTGGGTGATTATGAATTCAAAGAATGCTTGTGTTGAAGTTAGCAAGTCCCGTAGCATGCACGTATGGTTAAAGTTGTGTAACAAATTTGAAACATGAAGTGTACTTGGCTTGTGCATCCTTATGAGTGGCGGTCGGGGAAGAGCGATGGTCTTTTCCTACCAATCTATCCCCCTAGGAGCATGCGCATAGGACTTGGTTTTTGATGACTTCTAAATTTTTTCAATAAGTATATGAGTTCTTTTGACTAATGTTGAGTCCATGGATTATACGCACATTTACCTTTCCACCTTTGCTAGCCTCTTCGGTACCGTGCATTGCCCTTTATCACCTTGAGAGTTGGTGCAAACTCCGCCGGTGCATCCAAACCCCGTGATACGATACGCTCTATCACACATAAACCTCCTTATATCTTTCTCAAAACAGCCACCATACCTACCTATTATGGCATTTCCATAGCCATTCCGAGATATATTGCCATGCAACTTTCCACCGTTCCGTTCATCATCATCATGACATACTTTACTTTTGTCATATTGCCATTGCATGATCATGTAGTTGACATCGTATTTGTGGCATAGCCACCAAGCATTATTTTTCATACATGTCACTCTTGATTCATTGCACCATCCCGGTACACCGCCGGAGGCATTCATATAGAGTCATATCTTGTTCTAGTTTTGAGTTGTAATTCTTATGTTGTAATCAATAGAAGTGTGATGATCATCAGTATTAGAGCATTGCCCAAAATAATAATAATAATAATAAGAAAGGCCAAAAAAAGGCCCAAAAAATAAAAATAAAATAAAAAGGGGCAATGTTACTATCTCTTTTTCCACACTTGTGCTTCAAAGTAGCACCTTGTTCTTCATGTAGAGAGTCTCATATATTGTGCTTCAAAGTAGCACCATGTTTTTCATGTAGTGAGTCTCATAAGTTGTCTTTTTCATACTAGTGGGAATTTTTCATTATAGAACTTGGCTTGTATATTCCTACGATGGGCTTCCTCAAATGCCCTAGGTCTTCGTGAGCAAGCAAGTTGTATGGACACCCACTAGTTTTCTTTTGTTGAGCATTCATTTATAGCTCTAGTGCATCCATTGCATGGCAATCCCTACTCCTCATGTTGACATCAATTGATGGGCATCTCCATAGCCCGTTGATTATCCTCGTCAATGTGAGACTTTCTCCTTTTTTGTCTTCTCCACACAATCCCCATCATCATATTCTATTCCACCCATAGTGCTATATCCATGGCTCACGCTCATGTATTGCGTGAAGGTTGAAAAAGTTTGAGATTATTTAAGTATGAAACAATTGCTTGGCTTGTCATCGGGGGTATAGAAGTTGGGAACATCTTTGTGCAACGAAAATGAAGCATAGCCTAACTATATGATTTTGTAGGGATGAACTTTCTTTTGCCATGTTATTTTGAGAAGACATGATTACTTTGATTAGTATGCTTGAAGTGCTACTATTTCTTATGTCAATATGAACTTTTATTTTGTATTCATTTGGATCTGAACATTCATGCCACAATAAATAAAATTACATTATGAATTATGCTAGGTAGCATTCCACATAAAAAATTCTCTTTTTATCATTTACCTACTCAAGGACGAGCAGGAATTAAGCTTGGGGATGCTTGATACGTCTCCAACGTATCTATAACTTTTGATTGTTCCATGCTATTATATTAACCCTTTTGGATGTTTATGGGCTTTATTTTACACATTTATACCATTTTTGGGACTAACCTACTAACCGGAGGCCCAGCCCATATTGCTGTTTTTTTGTCTATTTCAGTATTTCAAAGAAAAGGAATATCAAACGGAGTCCAAACGGAATGAAACCTTCGGGAGCGTGATTTTTGGAACAAATCTGATCCGGAGAGCTTGGAGTGCAAGTCAAGAAGCTTCCGAGGGCCCCACGAGATAGGGGGCCGTGCCCCCCGATAGGGCGCGCCCCCTGTCTCGTGGGCCCCTCGGGCAGCCACTGACGTACTTCTTCTTCCTATATATACCTACGTACCCCTAAAACATCCAGGAGCACCACAAAACACAACTTCCACCGCCGTAGCCTTTTGTATCCGCGAGATCTCATCTTGAGGCCTTCGCCGGCACTCTGCCGGAGGGGGAATCAACAATGGAGGGCTTCTACATCAACATCCTTGCCCCTTCGATGAGTTGTGAGTAGTTTACCACAGACCTACGGGTCCATAGTTATTAGCTAGATGGCTTCTTCTCTCTTTTTGGATCTCAATACAATGTTTTCCCCCTCTCTTGTCGAGATCTATTTGATGTAAACTCTTTTTGCAGTGTGTTTGTTGAGATCCTATGAATTGTGGGTTTATGATCAAGTTTATCTATGAATAATATTTGAATCTTCTCTGAATTCTTTTATGTATGATTGAGTTATCTTTGCAAGTCTCTTCGAATTATCAGTTTGGTTTGGCCTACTAGATTGATCTTTCTTGCCATGGGAGAAGTGCTTAGCTTTGGGTTCAATCTTGCGGTGTTCTTTCCTAGTGACAGAAAGGGTTGCAAGACACGTATTGTATTGTTGCCATCGAGGATAACAAGATGGGGTTTATATCATATTGCATGTGTTTATCCCTCTACATCATGTCATCTTGCTTAATGCGTTACTCTATTCTTATGAACTTAATACTATAGATGCATGCAGGAGTCGGTCGATGTGTGGAGTAATAGTAGTAGATGCAGGCAGGAGTCGGTCTACTTGTTTTGGACGTGATGCCTATATACATGATCATGCCTTGATAATCTCATAACTATGCGCTTTTCTATCAATTGCTCGACAGTAATTTGTTCACCCACCGTAATACTTATGCTATCTTGAGAGAAGCCCCTAGTGAAACCTATGGCCCCCGGGTCTATCTCTTATCATATTTGCTTTCAATCTACCTTTATTTGCATCTTTACTTTTTGCATCTATCTTATAAAATACCAAAAATGTATTTATCTTATCATACTATATTTATTAGATCTCACTTTCACAAGTGGCCGTGAAGGGATTGACAACCCCTTTATTGCGTTGGTTGTGAGTTCTCATTTTGTTTGTGTAGGTGCGTGGGACTTTTGAGGAGCCTCCTACTGGATTGATACCTTGGTTCTCAAAACTGAGGGAAATACTTACACTACACTTTGCTGCATCACCCTCTCCTCTTCGAGGAAAACCAACGCAAGCTCAAGACGTAGCAGAGAGGGAGCTTCTATCTTGAGCATTCTGTCGGGGAAAGCGTTTCTTTGGTGGTGGCAGAGGCGGGCCTAGAATGGAGGAGCATGGACGCTTAGAACTAGGATACAGCTGAGGAGAATCATATAATTCAGAAGGATTTGGATTGGATTGGTGGCTATGGTTCTGGACAGAAACAATAGGTGAATGTTGAGCATTGGAAATCGGCAAGGCAGTAGTCGCAAAGGCCTAAGTGATTTGAGTTGTAGTTATGCCTTTCACACTGGGATTTTCAGGCAACAAAGCTGGAATAGAATGATCATGCTGAGAGGCAACTGCAGATCCTGTACCCTATTTGTACAAATCATGTTGCTGGCCTGAGTGTGACCCAAACTTCTGTAGGAGAATATTTGATTCTTCTCTAGGAGTGTAAGATACCATATCCAAGGTCTGAGAGGGCTGGTATGATTGTCGTCCATGTACTGAAGCATTCTCTGCATGTTGAGTGTTGATAGTTTGTCCTGAATCTATTTGCTGTTCAAACTGACCGCCCGCCATATTGATGTTTTGAGCCCCTTCAATAGCCACTGGTTGAATCGTGTCAGGATGGTTTCCATTAGATCCCCCCACAACCAGAGCACATTGAGTCTGATCTCTGTCGTAAACATCAACTGGTATCTGGCTGCCACCATGGTAAATGTTATGTGACTCCTTTATAGTTGAAGTTTTAGTGTGTGAAGTTGAACCTTTCTGATGGTAGTTTCTGGCTAACTTCTCATTATCGTTTTCGTTGCTGAATTCTGTTGGGCAAGCAACCGAAGCCAAGATTTTCCCTTTTGACTCCTCGGCAAATAAATGTTGGAATCTAGTAAGTTGAGGATTCTGATGTGAACTGAAAATGGGATTGAAAGAACTTCTATTTGCTGTATCAAACTGAGGAATGAGCTCTAGAGTATTGATCCATTCTCCAAATCTCTTTGATGGAACATCTGTAGTAGAAATTCCTGTTTTTTGCCTATTTAATATAATCTGATTCCTGAGAGGACATCACTGAACATTGTGGAACATAATTCCATAGAAAGTGCAGATTCTCCCAATTTTCTCATAGAACAGATAAGCTAATCTAGATGATTCATTTGGAAAGTTGACCATAATCCTATCCTTAATTGGACTATTAATCTGCAACCTAGCAGTGCCCCACATATACTATGCTTTAGCATATAGCATACCCTGATGAAGTGGATGAAATTCAAATGGCTCTCCCACCTATTCCAGAATACTTCTAAGCAATTGAATTGATCTGAAACTTCTTGGAACCCCGTAAATCCTGATGGTGACATATATAGTGTGGAACCGATAGTCCTCTTTTTCTTTTGCCTCATCAGAAGGATCGAGCCAATCCAACAACAGATTATCAGAACCCATAATCCAAGGCTGTCTTGTGATAACAAACAGCATAGCCTCTAATGTTCTAAAATGAGCCATGAACATCGACCTTGATACCTGAGATATCCCATGATAATTACTTCTCCAAGCTTTGGCCATTGCCTGTTGCAGAGTTTGCAAATTTAGTACTCTTGCTGGACTCATTCCACTGGCTGCAAGAATGATGAGCATGTTGAACTTCGCATCTGCTCCAAGCTCCATTGTTTCTTGGGCTGCTTGAACAGAGGCAATTTCTGGATCTTGCAGATTGAGGGCCTGCAAATCCAAAGAAAGCATGGCCTCTATGGGGGCTTGAATCGAAGAGGATCCAGGCGGAGCTAAACTAGGATCTGCATGACCTCGCAACAGTAGTGGATTGGATTCCGGCCTCGGATTCGTCGGGTCCATGACCAAAGAAGGGGGAATGGCTTCGACGGATCTAGAGGAATTTGGGGCTCCGGCTGGGAAGGAAACGAAGCATAATGGAGATGGGAAATCAGAGACAGAGGATTGAGGATTGGATGCATGGAAAGAAAGATTGAGGGAGAAGGATTTGGATAAATCTAGAAAGAGGAGGAGGAGTCCAGAACGGCATAGAGCCAGACGCCTAAGCGGCAAGTCGGTCACTCCACATGTGTGTAGTTGGCTTGGGCCATTGCCACCACGAATCATGTCTAATTAGGGATCCTAATTAGTGTAGCCTAAACCCCTATTAGCACTAACCTGTCCACTTGTAGACACAACATGTGGGCCTCCACTACCAAATTTACTAGATAAACAAATCTGTTAAAATACTAGTCTATGGCATGCGGGCCCCTTTGACCTTGTTGACCAGTCAGCATTGACTGGTCAACTGCTGACCGTATCTGCTGACTGGACCCCTGGCCCCACTGTCATACCCCTGGCTAGCACAGCCCCATGTAACAAAAGTATTTTAGATACTTATTTTCGAATAAATATTGCACAAAATGATTAAATCTTTAAAAATTAATACTAAATAAACCGTAACTCGGATGAAAATACTTTGTACATGAAAGTTGCTCAGAACGGCGAGACGAATCCGAATACGCAACCCATTCGCCCTCCACACCTCTATAGCGTAGCGAACAAGCAACTTTCCTCCTTCGGTTCATTTGTCCGAAAAGGCGAAACACCAGGGATACTTTCCCGGATGTTTCCCCCCTTCGCCGGTATCACCTACTACCGCGTTAGGGCACACCTAGCACCGTGTATTGCCATGTTACACTTTGTGATGCTTTGATTGCTCTGTTATTTATTGTGTTCCCCCTCCGTTACTTCTTTCCGGTAGACCCCGGGACTGCCAGCGACCCCCAGTTCGACTACGGAGTTGACGACCCCTTCTTTCCAGAGCAACCAGGCATGCCCCCCCCCTTGATCACGAGATATCGCCTATTCTTCCCTTTACTGCTTGCATTAGAGTAGTATAGGATGTTACTGTTCGGTTAATCCTATTTTGTTGCATAGGCGGTCATTGTTGCTACAGTTGTTGATACCTTACCTGCAATCCTAGATGCTTAGTATAGGATGCTAGTTTATCATCTGTGGCCCTACATTCTTGTTCGCCTGCCTTGCTATACTATCGGGCCGTGATCACTCAGGAGGTGATCGTGGGTATATACTATACATACATACATTATACAGATGGTGACTAAAGTCGGGTTGGCTCGTAGAGTACCCGCAAGTGATTCTGATGTGGGGGCTGGAAGGACAGGTGGCTCCATCCCAGTAGATGTGGGCCTGGGGTCCCAACGGCCCCCGACAGTTACTTTGTGGCGGAGCGACAGGGCAGGTTGAGACCACCTAGGTGAAAGGTGGGCCTAGCCCTGGTCGGTGTCCGTAGTTACTTCAAAATAACACGCTTAACGAGATCTTGGTATTTGATCTGAGTCTGGCCATTGGCCTATACGCACTAACCAAATACGCGGGAACAGTTATGGGCACTCGACGTCGTGGTATCAGCCGAAGCCTTCTTGACGTCAGAGACTGAGCGGCGCGCGCCGGATTGGACTGGAACGCCTGCTCTTGTATTAGGGAGGCTAAGTATGCTTCCGGCCGCCCTCGCAACGTGCAAGTGTGCAATGGGTGATGGACCCAAACCCCTGCGCCATAGGAGTTAGACCGGCGTGCTGACATCTTTGTTGTGCCTAGGTGGGGCTGCGCCGTGTTGATCTTCTGAGGCCGGGCATGACCCAGGAAAGTGTGTCCGGCCAATGGGGATCGAGCGTGTTGGGTTATGTGGTGCACCCCTGCAGGGAAGTTTATCTATTGGAATAGCCGTGTCCCTCGGTAAAAGGATGAACCGGAGTTGTACCTTGACCTTATGACGACTAGAACTGGATACTTAATAAAACACACCAAGACTAGTTCCAGAGACAACCCGGCGATCACTTTCCCACAGGGTGACGAGGGGAGGATCGCCAGGTAGGATTATGCTATGCGATGCTACATGGAGGACTTCAATATACTCTCTTCTACATGCTGCAAGACGGAGGCTGCCAGAAGCGTAGTCTTCGATAGGACTAGCTACCCCCCTCTTATTCTGGCATTTTGCAGTTCAGTCCACCGATATTGCCTCTTTACACATATACCCATGCATATGTAGTGTAGATCCTTGCTTGCGAGTACTTTGGATGAGTACTCACGGTTGTTTTGCTCCCTCTTTTCCCCCTTTTCCTCTTTTTCCCGGATGCTGCAACCAGACGTGGGAGCCCAGGAGCCAGACACCACCGTCGACGACGACTTCTACTACACTGGAGGTGCCTACTACTACGTGCAGGTCGCTGACGATGACCAGGAGTAGTTTAGGAGGATCCCAGGCAGGAGGCCTACGCCTCTTTCGATCTGTATCCCAGTTTGTGCTAGCCTTCTTAAGGCAAACCTGTTTAACTTATGTCTGTACTCAGATATTGTTGCTTCCGCTGACTCATCTATGATCGAGGACTTGTATAGCCCTCGAGGCCCCTGGCTTGTATTATGATGCTTGTATGACTTATTTTATTTTTATAGTTGTGTTGTGATATCTTCCCGTGAGTTCCTGACCTTGATCGTACACGTTTGTGTGTATGATTAGTGTACGATTGAATCGGGGGCGTCACAAGTTGGTATCAGAGGCGACTGCATGTAGGAATCCCCCTTCCACACTCCTTGGCCGAAGTTGAGTCTAGTCAATTGCAAAACTTTTACTAACATGGTTGTGTGGCTTACGGGCCCTCGTCGCCATTGGGTGGTATTAGGATCTTATACTCCTCATCTATACTCTGGGACTCTGATCTCTCTTCTATTCGGGTTAAATGATTTTACTAATTCCAACTCTAGGTTCTCGTAACTACTTCCTCCCGGAGAGCCCTCACTCCAGATGATTGCTCGGTTCACAAGAAGGTTCCGAAGATGCTATTTGATGTTTTCCCGAGACACTTGTGCCCACCGCCTTTGCTATCCCCTACCATTGTTATATCCTTATGGATAACTGCATACACTTGCCATTCCTACAGTTAATTCCATTGATCTTGTTATTTACAAGATGCCCTGAACTGCTCTTCGTTGTTCCGAGAATCTGTTGAGCTACCGCCTTGCATTTCCTTGCCACATGAATACCCCTACATATAATTTCTCGCGCTTACCGAGTATCCGCTAATCCCCAGTTGATTCATGTATTTCAGAAAAGTCTTTGAAATACATTTTTTGATCTTTCAAAAATCCTCAACAGCCTATTGCTCTTGAAATTCTTGCTTGCTTACATTATGGTTAATCCCATAAGTCTAGTAATCTTAGTGGTATCCTTTGTCATTATCATTTTGAGTCCGTTGATTCAATATGTTGCGGTTGCTCACAATCCTCAATGAATCCTGGAATTCACCCTTCCGACTCAGACGTCATTTTGAACAGGAGCTAGTTCTCGGCCAATCATATTGCCGTCGATCGTACTCCTAAGTCTACTCAACTTACCCATCCTTAATCAGAGCATTTTGCTTTTGATCCCTTGATTTGTAAATCATAATACCTTTGCATTTGAGCTTTGAATTAGTCAGTTGTTCCTATAACTGATCTCCTTGAATTCTTTCTTCCTCTGGTTGTGTGTCGATACTCAAATAAGAACCTTTGTGGCCACCAGATCCTTTATTGGATTCCATCCGACGACGTCCTTCGTATTCAATAACTTTGTGAATCTTTTATCAGATACATAATGCCTTTGGTAAATTGTATCCCCTGCCTTGTCGAACATGCTCTGCTTTCGAGATTGAGTTATTTACTCCTAAAGTTTGTGGTATAGGTTCCTAAAAGGAGCTGGTGGGTTGAACCAATGCCTTACCTAATCTATGTGAGCCCGAAAGATTTCACGGGCCATACTCATCTGGTATTTCACCAGGTAAAACTTTCAACACCAATGCCTTTATCAAAACGAGAAGTGAATGTAAGGTTGTGCTTTGGAGAAGTGGGAGTCGACCTTGAACTTTGTGTTCAGGCCCATGGATCCGATGTGGAATCTATCATGGAAGCTTCTTTTATTAATAATGGTCCCCTTGTATAAGTTCATCTTGTATCTAAGTTGGGCCTTTGCAACCATGGTTCCGACCATGATTGATCATCTTTGATCCTATTCTCGAACAAGTTGAAGTACTTGCCTTCCGCGGATATATACGCCACTTCAACATCTATTCTGATATGCCTTTGAGTGTTACCCTCGGCATCTCGAGAATATCACAGAACTACATAACTTCTTATGAGTTCATCAACTATTAATTCTTATCGATTCTAATTTTCCTCGGGGTTCTAAGTGGTAAATCACTCGAGGACACCGATAAGTGAATCGAGACCTCACTACGATTTAACAACTTAGTAATCTTTGTTGCTTAGGATTTTGTACTCGATCATGTCATTCTCAGTCGATTGTCTAAACCATCATCGTCATGCTGAAGTTGACCATGCTATCTATGTCCTTCATCCCCGGAACACCATCACATCAATACACTAAACTTAAATCGAGCCTTCAACATTATGTTCGTTGTCACAAAAGGCAATTTTGATACTGAGCTTGCAATCTTATTTGTGGTTCCCACAACCTTTCGCTTCCCCATTCATTTGGCTTGATGTCGTCACTGATCGACTATATCTTCATGAAACTTCTTGACAAATGTGTTGTGATCATCATGAACGTTCTAAGCTCTTCCAGGATATCAATCAAACTCATTAAGACAAATATCTTCCTTGCCCCTCAATGATTTGTGTTATCATCGACAACATTATTGCCTCCCCTCCGACACAAACTTGTTCATGTTTTGTGTTGTACCTTGAGTTCCTTGCTATCCAGCTTCTGTTGCATTCTACCTTGGAGTATTACCATCTTTGATGTGAAGGATGTTGTGAGAATTGCTCCACCCATCAGTTCTTGAAATAGTAATACTTCTCGCCATCTCTATTCATTTCTTGGTCCCCGTGTTGTTTCTACCCGGAATACCGACAATTGAACTATGGTGTGTGAATTCAAAACTTCTAGCAACCCCATTTGCTTTGTAGTGAATGGTCGATAGTTTCATTCTTTGTGTATTGGTTATCAAATCACCATACTAACATTGATCATGCTACCTAAAGCCCATATTTCGGGTGCACCTTCCAACCAGTGTTTGCTCGTGGATGTTCTCCTCGAGCATACATCATTATATCATTTGATATGACAAATGTTATCTCCTTATTCACATAATTATGGAACTCCATCTTCTTGGAAATCTCGAGGAATTGTCGCTGAGTCCATCAGTCACATCCTCACCTCTCCTTGATTTAATGATGAACTCTTGTTTCGGAACTCACTTCCATAGTTCGATTCCCGAGAATCTTACAATGTCATCTCGACAATTTGTGTTGCACCTTTCTTCTCAGGCATCCCGAGTTGAGTTTTCCTGATACCAACCGGATCTGAATCTCGGTCAGATATGATGGTTGGAACATATTTTCAAGAGTTATAACATTGGTCGTTATATGACCCGGTAAGGTGGTGTCATGCCTAGTACACCTGGCCGGAGGACCTATTGTTATAATTTCCTTGTTAGCAAGGCTATCCATTCTTCCATGAGGAAATTGTAAGACTTATTCTACAAGCTATTCTTGATGAATCCATTGAGTATCCAAAGTCCGACCTTTGATTGAAGACCATATCAATGCTATCTCGAAGCATGTCTGTGGTACTCCTATTTTCGATAAGAACATTTGAAGCCCAATGCTAAATGTTTTCTGTCTCAATTATGCAAACACCGTTGTATAGGTAATGACATGAAATTTCTCTCCCCTTACCTAAAGAGTTTTCTACATTATATCATGTCATGGATATCATGCTATTCTTGTCCTTGGGAAGGATATACCCTTGAAATATGTGTTCAAACACATTTTCCTTTCCATTGTTCTGCTTAAACCTGATAATCGTATTTTCCTTTCCATTGTTTGGTTTAACCTTTCTTGTGATCTATATGATCCAAGCAGTAATATTCTCCTGCTTTTGTAAACATCTCGGTGTATAATTCTGTCAGGAAGACCCTGTTACTCTTGTTGATGACATTCCGGTAACCACCGATGGACGAGAACTTGGCCTACTGGTCCGCCTCGTTCAACGAGCAGGAAAATGGTTCTCTTCGTCCCTCACCCTTTGTATCGATGTTGTTGCCGACATAACCGACAGACTATCCTCTGACATGCCTTGCTTACATAATCATGCAAGATGTCACCGTGCTTCCTACTTTTAACCCACATGGTGGGCCCATAACCCACAGTTCCACAGGATCGAAACCTGACTCTCCTGTACATCCCTGTTTCTAAAGTTATTCGACACACTTGGCTTTGTATGTGGATAACAAGCCACCTTCCTAGTAATCAATTCTGGTAACAGATGCAATTCTCAATCTCGTTGCTCTGGACCCTTTCGCATGCTGCTTCAGACATCGAACGATTGCCTATCCGTTTGAAACTTCTCACAGTACCTTCTTACTTTGCTATCGATATCTTCTTAAGTTTCAATTCGAGAGATACTTATGCTTCTTCCCATGAGCTAACCATACAATGCTCAATCTTGTTAGAACCAGAGTATTTCCCTTCTTATGCTTTCGTAAGTTCGGTGAAGATCCTGAAGGAAGGACAACAATTTCATCATGATGCATTTATGCATAGGAATGGAGACATCAATGCTATGGATCGACCTATTCGAGAAGAGCAACCTAGACCGAGAAGAATCGTTAGAATTTCGTAACCTAGTCTTCCCCCTTACTCCACCTCCTAAATCTCGGGACGAGATTTCTTGTACTGGCGGAGAATTGTGACGCCTGGGTAATTAAGTTATAGTAACTCTCTACTAATGTTGCCATGTCACCACAATTACTGTTGATAATCTCACGATGATTCAAATCCCGTCCATATTCTAATTTAAAATCAAAATCAAATTTAAATTTCAAGTCAAAATTTTATTTCTCCAAACAGTGAGGCAAAAATGTTCAAGATGTTGCAAATAATCCTCAAGTATTTTTCATGAAGAAATTAAATTAAAATTGTATTTGTATTTAGTCCCTAGCAATATTTTAGTGAGCCAATAGCCATTTAAACCATTTCAATTTCTAAAAATGTTTAAACGATTCCAAATGTTCTGAGACATTTTGTACAACACCAAAATATTGCAATGGAATCAGGTGCCAAGTTTCATATATAACAAAAATCATTTGATGGCCCAACCTAATACAAAATAGGTTCTGAAAATACAAAGAAAAGGGAAAGTCAAAATGGACCTAAACTAAGGTGCCACTGGGCCATAAGTGGCCACACGGCCCAGCCCACCAAAACTTTCCCCTACCTCCCGCTACAGGAATTAAGGGTGTGCGTGGCGCACATCCACGACGGCCAAGGCCGTGGATGGCCTCCACGTCCTCCCCCTTGACCTATAACTATGTCAAATGAAAACCCTAGATCGAGCATGCCCATTCCCCCCTCGATTCCCCATCTTCCCCTCCTCTCGGGCTTGGATTTGAGCTCGTGAGCCTATGCAGTGAACGCCACCTCATTGCCGTTGTCGCGACCACCGACGTCTCCGGCGTGCGGGAACACGCCTAGGAGATCCACCGCTGCCGGCTTCATCCGTCCTGAGCACCAATTCGAGACGACGCGGCTTGTGCGCTCGCCATCGAGGCCATCCATGTCGCGTACATCTCCGGCGTCCGGCGTCCATTGCCGCCGCTCCGGTCCACCTACGGCCTCCCCGAGCTCGCCTTCGTGCTCACTGTGAGCTCCTCCATCGATTACCCTCCTCCCCATGCTTGAGTTCCTTCCATAGCGCCGTCCCCATGTATTGCCGAACCACTGTCCGCCATGGCTGGACCTCCCTTTGCGTGCGCTCGCTTGTGTCGGCTGCCCGTGCCCGCCTCTTCTGCGACGCGCCCGGTCGCGCCTGCACATGCCCCGCAGTCCTGTACGTGCTCGTGCGCATCCACCCGTGCTCGTCGTTGCCGTCCCGCACTCGCCGTCGCCGCGTCCGGAGCTCCGCTCCCGCGCCCTTGGCTGCCCAGCGCACACCAGCGGCCGCCTCGCCCACATGCCGCCAGCGCACTGCCGGCTGCTGCTCACCCCGCCACACTCTCCTGCACCCCCGCGCGTTCGTCCTGCTGCTGCCTTGCCACTGCTGATGCCCTCATGTTGCTGCTGCTCGACTGCGCCGCTGCTGCCGCTGGTGCTTTGCTGGTCTTGCTCGCTACTGCTTGCTATCGTAGCTGCTCGGTGCTGCTTATTGCTGCTCTCTACTGATGCTGCTCTCTGTCGCCATTGCATGCTGATGGGCATGGCCACGTCCAAGGCCAAGCGCCTGTGCTCGCATGTGTGTAGTTGGCTTGGGCCATTGCCACCACGAATCATGTTTAATTAGGGATCCTAATTAGTGCTCCCCACGCGTGTGCCCATCCGTATTCCCGCATACGTGGCTTGATTTGATTGGAACAAAATAAGGCCCGGCCCCACCCCCTTAAAATCAGGCGGGAAATGATTAGATTAGAAAGGAAAAAAGAAAAAATACAGCCGTAGGATGAAGTGGGAGCACGGATGGAAGCGTGGGAAGGGAGCAGGCAAGCCGGATCCAAACCCCTGTTAGCACTAACATGTCCACTGGTAGACACTACATGTGGGCCTCCACTGCCAAATTAACTAGATAAACAAATCTGTTAAAATACTAGTCTATGGCATGCGGGCCCCTTTGACCTTGTTGATGAGTCAGCATTGACTGGTTAACTGCTGACCAATATCTGCTGACTGGATCCCCTGGCCCCACTGTCATACCCTTGGCTAGCACAACCCCATGTGACAAAAGTATTTTAGATACTTATTTTCGTATTAAATATTGCACAAAATGATTAAATCTTTAAAAATTAATATTAAATAAACCATAACTCGGATGAAAATACTTTGTACATGAAAGTTGCTCAGAACGGCGTGACGAATCCGAACACGCAGCCCGTTCGCCCGCCACACATCTGTAGCATAGCGAACACGCAACTTTCCCCCTCCGGTTCATCTGTCCGAAAAGGCGAAACACCAGGGATACTTTCCCGGATGTTTCCCCCTTCGCCAGTATCACCTACTACCGCGTTAGGGCACACCTAGCACCGTGTATTGCCATGTTACACTTTGTGATTCTTTGATTGCTCTATTATTTATTGTGTTTTCCCTCCGTTACTTCTTTCTGGTAGACCCCGAGACTGCCGGCGACCCCCAGTACGACTATGGAGTTGACGGCCCCTCCTTGCCAGAGCAATCAGGCAAGCCCCCGATTGATCACCAGACATCGCCTATTCTTCCCCCTACTGCTTGCATTAGAGTAGTATAGCATGTTACTGTTCGGTTAATCCTATTCTTTTGCATAGCCTTTCATTGTTGCTACAGTTGTTGATACCTTACCTGCAATCCTAAATGCTTGGTATATGATGCTAGTTTATCATCTGTGGCCCTATATTTCTTGTCCGTCTGCCTTGCTATACTATCGGGCCGTGATCACTCGGGAGGTGATCACGGGTATATACTATACATACATACATATTATATAGATGGTGACTAAAGTCGGGTCGACTCGTAGAGTACCTGCAAGTGATTCCGATGTGGGGGCTGGAAGGACAGGTGGCTCCATCCCGGTTGAGGTGGGCCTGGGTTCCCGACGGCCCCCGACTGTTACTTTGTGGCGGAGCAACAAGGCAGGTTGAGACCACCTAGGTGAGAGGTGGGCCTGGCCCTGGTCGGTGTTCGTGGTTACTTCAAAATAACACGCTTAACGAGATCTTGGTATTTGATCTGAGTCTGGCCACTGGCCTATACGCACTAACCAATTATGCGGGAACAGTTATGGGCACTCGACGTCGTGGTATCAGCCGAAGCCCTCTTGACGTCAGCGACTAAGCGACAACCCACGCCGGATTGGACTGAAACGTCTGCTCTTGTATTAGGGAGGCTAGGTATGCTTTCGACCGCCCTCGCAACATGCAGGTGTGCAATGTGCGATGGGCCCAGACCCTTGCGCCATAGGAGTTAGACCGACGTGCTGACCTCTCTGTTGTGCCTAGGTGGGGCTGCGACATGTTGATCTTCCGAGGTCGGGCATGACCCAGGAAAGTGTGTCCGGCCAATGGGGATCGAGCGTGTTGGGTTATGTGGTGCACCCCCTGCAGGGAAGTTTATCTATTTGAATAGCTGTGTCCCTCGGTAAAAGGACGACCTAGAGTTGTACCTTGACCTTATGACAACTAGAACTGGATACTTAATAAAACACACCAAGACAAGTTCCAGAGACAACCCAGTGATCGCTTTCCCACAGGGAGACGAGGGGAGGATCGTCGGGTAGGATTATGCTATGCGATGCTACTTGGACGACTTCAATCTACTCTCTTCTACATGCTGCAAGACGGAGGCTACCAGAACCGTAGTCTTCGATAGGACTAGCTATCCCCCTCTTATTCTGGCATTCTGCAGTTCAGTCCACCGATATTGCCTCTTTACACATATACCCATGGATATGTAGTGTAGATCCTTGCTTGCGAGTACTTTGGATGAGTACTCACGGTTGCTTTGCTCCCTCTTTCTCCCATTTCCCTCTTTTCCTGGATGCCGCAACCAGACGTGGGAGCCCAGGAGCCAGACACCACCGTCGACGACGACTCCTACTACACTGGAGGTGCCTACTACTACGTGCAGGCCGCTGACGACGACCAGGAGTAGTTTAGGAGGATCCCAGGCAGGAGGCCTGCGCCTCTTTCGATCTGTATCCCAGTTTGTGCTAGCCTTCTTAAGGCAAACCTGTTTAACTTATGTATGTACTCAGATATTGTTGCTTCCACTGACTCATCTATGATCGAGCACTTGTATTCGAGCCCTCGAGGCCCCTGGCTTGTATTATGATGCTTGTATGACTTATTTTATTTTTATAGTTGTGTTGTGATATCTTTCCATGAGTCCCTGATCTTGATCGTACACGTTTGCGTGTATGATTATTGTACGATTGAATCGGGGGCGTCACAATTGTCAAGATATATCATGTGAGAGGCATGAACATATATGTCATCAACCCAAGAAAGCGAGTAAGAATGGAACATGGGTGATGTGACAAAGCAAGCAATGACAGGAAACGAGTCATGCAAGCTAGTAGTGCGAAGATGCAACATACTAGGAGGAATTATGGCGAACATGTCATGTGTGCAAATAACGGGCATGAATCACATGATATAGCACAAGCATGAAGCAATATATGAGGAAAGTGTCATCATTGTATTGGCAAAAAGTCCTCCGTAAATAGCAATGGAACATCATGACTTCCCCAACACAAGAATCAATAATAGCATGTGGCACATGGTAAACATGGCAATAGCAACAAGTATCTCCATGAAGCATGCAAATACACATAGTATTAAAATGGTGGCTCATGGGTAAATGCAAACAAGGGTCACAATTGCATGGCAAAGACATAGAAATAGGCATAACATGCAAAGTGAACACGATATAATGGGCATAAGGTGACACATGGTAAATAGCCCATAGCCGTGTGAGAGCCAAGTGAAAGGAATGCGCGAAGTCGTTGCGCAAAGAGAACGGTGGTAAGAATAGTCCACGGGATCCCAAGTCATGTTTGTTCTCAAGAGCTCATTTCATCAACTCTTGGGATTAAGAGGTTGACGAGTATACGTGAGTACCTATACAAAACAAAGACAAACGGAAAATTGTTTGTGCGTGGCACACTGGTACGCATTAGTGCTATACAAACGGTTTTAAACCCCTTTTCGTGACGGCATTCGGAACCGTCACCTAGTGAGTGTGGGCGATTAGGGGGTCCTTCGCACATGACCCAGAAACCGTCGGGGATATACCCTCCTGGCACACACGCTCGGCAAAATGAGGTCGTGTGCGACCGGTGAGCGAGCAAATACGGTTATACGAATAGTAGTGCTCAAAAAATACAATTATACAGGCGGAATCATTTCCGGTCGTAAGTTCATCCCACACAGTCAGTCCCCGTGAAACGTTTTCGTTCGTACATACATCCCACACAGTCGCTGCAAGGAAAACGTTTCCATTCATAGGTACATCTCATACAATTTTCCCTGTTAAATCGTTTGTGATGGCCTTCCCATCGCACACAATATTAATAATTTTATCATTTGCATTATTGAATACATCACACACGATGCGTAGAAGAAACTGTATGTGTTGCATTAGGTCATCGTCCACGGTATTTTCTCAATAACCGTTTGCAATAACAAAAACCAATTAGCAGGCTAATTGCCCTATTATTAGTAATCCATTTAGTAATCTAATTGACATTCATATTAAACACATAATATATTCCATCCCCATATTAAAGAAGCAGTATTTCATAATTGAAATACATCAGAGTACAACATGATATAGCTTCATCACTCAGCTACCCCATTACACAACTACACCAACACCAAGTTTCACGTGCAACATCTAGAACCTTTCGAAATTAGCATCATAGACGATACATAGACAGATGCATCTCATCAGGAAAACTGCTGAAGTGGAAGGCGAATATTGAGCATTCATTGATGTTGAAGGTCTTTGCAACTTTAAGCCAGTGCCTGTGGATGATTGACCGTCCATACTCCATCCTCTTCAGGAACACTTCAATATTGAACCGTGGTGTTGATGAGGACATCAATACCGTTGTTACACCCACAACCCCTGCTGCTATACATACTGGACCAATTACTAGAGCTCGCGCACGCCAACTAAATTACAAGGTACTTTTGTTTCTTGGTAATGATTCTAATGTTCATGAGAATATGATGCTGCCTAAATTGGATACATTTGTTTTGCTTACAAATGAAGGGCCTAGCTTGGAGAAGGATGAACATTGGAGCAAGAGCAAGCATGGAGATGATGGCATGCGCAAGGGAAACAAGAACGGAGTTACAAGTGATGATTTCAGGACTTTGAAGCCACCATAATGGGTGCATGAAGCCTTGGGCGAAATATACAAGATGCCACTTCATAAATTTCGTCTAGAGGCTATTCTAGGTGGTGCGTCACCTTATTATTGGGCCAGGCCCATGTAATTTCGAAATACATAAGTATAGGTTATTTTTAGAGTCTGTATGTGTGGGGAAACAAGAGATAGGGTTGATTTCGGACCCCTCCACCAAGGGTCACGAAATTCCCCCCTCTTCCTCCATATATACAGCCCTTAGGGCACCGTTTAGACTTTGGGTTTTGTTTAGATTAAAGTTTGCCATAACTGCAACTTAGCGTACTTCGTTTGTGTTCAACGACCAGACAAAGGCGTCACAGAACCCCACCTTGATCAATAAAGCTTTCATCTTATATTCGCAATATCCAGATTGCAATCTCAGTTTCTTGCTTGTTCTTCGTTTGCTCGCAGGAAACAGACCCTCGTGGTCAGGTTGATCGTGCTCCGGCGTGGTCAATAACCTCTCGGAGTTGGTTTAGCAATTGCTAAGGCGCGACGTCCACGCACGTTCGTAGTCGGATCGTCAAAGTCGACTTCCACCAAAGCGATATCCATCATCTCATCGAAAGACGGGACACCTTTGCCTCTATCAGGTGTTGTATGAAAACCTTCCTCGCCTCCTATCCATACAGGTGGTTTGAGAGGTAATCATCAGTGAACTGTTTTGGAAAGGCTTGAAAACAAGGATGTGCATAAATATCTTCTCTATATTGGAAATGGGGCAAAGGAATAAAAAAGATAAGGTATAATAGTATACAATAACATAATGCAACCACAACAATTGAACATTGCATTGCAGAATTGAACCAAGCAGTTAACTAAACACCACAAGAAATGAACGAACCGTTAACTGAGCACCACATTGCACAAATATAACATACTCCTAATAGAAGATCAGACAGTTAACCAAACCAAGCATGCTTAACAACTTGGAAATATAGCAATTGTATTTGTTTCTCATGTATTTAGTACAACCAAATTCGATTTATTTCTCACATGGTATACAATAACAGAATGCAGCCACAACAATTGAACATCGCATTGCAGAATTGAACCAAGCAGTTAACTAAACACCACAACAAATGAACCAACCGTTAACTGAGCACCACATTGCACAATATAACATACTCCTAATAGAAGATCAGGCAGTTAACCAAACCAAGCATGCTTGACAACTTGGAAAATTGCACCCTAAAGAATTGAACATCACATTTGCAGAATTGAACCAAACAGTTAACTGAACACCACATTGCATGACATATAGAATATATACACTAGAGCAGAAGATTGCATGGTAAAAGTAGATAGCACAATTCACTAAAATTTGTTAAGGAAAGGCAGTAGCTAGCAAACTGAACATGGGTCCTTATAGTGAGCTAATAAGACAAGCTACTCATTGTCGGAGATATCGATGATGATTGGCTCCTTGGACATGGAAGAGGGTGAGGCCTCCGCATCGTGGGTGCCCTCCTCGTAGTGCTGAGTTGCCTGAGTCACTCCGGGCACCAACATGCTGGCTCTTGAGATGAGGTAAGCACGTGCACGCTGAGAAAACACTTCGTAGTCGTCGTCGAAAGCACTGACGGTGGCCTCGAGAAAACACCATGAACTATCGTTTAAAGCAGCCAACCACGTCGCGGCGTCGGCGTGCGAGGCATCAATGGTGGCCTCAACGCCGAGGTGCTCCTCCAAGATCTGGGGGTCGGCACAAATGGCAGCCATCACGACCTTATCCATGCGTGCGGGCACGATTTGCTTCTCCGCTGCCAAATGCTCCTTGAGATCCTGGCTAAACTGCGTGCACCATGGTTTAGGATGACGCTTATTTGGTGGAGGGGTCGGTGATTTGGGTGGAAGGTGTCACGCTCGCGCCGGCGGTCGGGGCATGTGGGATGTGGAAGTAGGAGGAGGACAGGGTTCGGGTTTGGATTACTTGCCTAGATAGGCGAGGCCGAGCAGCGTGAAGGAGGGTCGCCGGCGGGAAGGTGGCGCTGCAAGCAAGGAGTGAAGGTTTCAACTTGGAAAGGAAGGCGGAAACAAGGGAAATGTGGCTTTTGGTAAGGGGGACGGGCGGGGAGGTAGATATTTCCGCAGAAGCCGAAAATTTGGAATCGCTTCAGCGAAAAAACTGGCACGCAAAGTGCCATCAGACATGGTCCCTTATTCAGAGCGGGTTGTGGACTGTAGCCGACGAACCTTTTGTTGAGCAAGCCATAGGCATACTATACACCGATGGTGCTCCAGGATATTCTTAACTGCATCTCACACGGTTGGTGATAATAAACTGTGTGGGATCTACTTGATTTTTCATCTTGATTTGAATTACATAATGGGGTCACAGCTACAAAGGATGGTCACTACTAGGGAAAACCTTATACACAGAACTTTAGCAGTAGCGCGGGTCAAAAAAGCACACTGGTGCTAAGTAGCAGTAGCGCGCCTGTGCAAACCGCGCTACAGATAAAGTCCTAGCAGTAGCGCGCCTGATTCTAAACTCGCTACTACTAAAATTCCCACAGCTTAGCCGATAGGCTACTGATACGTCTCCAACGTATCTATAATTTTTGATTGCACTATGCTATATTATCTACTATTTTAGGCAATATTGGGCTTTATTATCCACTTTTATATTATTTTTGGGACTAACCTATTAACCGGAGGCCCAGCCCAGATTTGCTGTTTTATGCCTATTTCACTGTTTTGAGGAAAAGGAATATCAGACGAAGTCAAAACGGAACGAAATCAACTGGAGAAGTTATTTCTGGAAGAAAAGCAACCCAGGGAACTTGGAGTGCATGTCAGGGGAGATACGGGCTGCCCACGAGGGTGGGGGGCGCACCCACCCCCCCTAGGGCGCGCCCCCCTGCCTCGTGGGGCCCCTGTAGCTCCTCCGACGTACCCCCTGCACCCATATATACTCTCGTACCGTAGAACTTCCAGAACATAAGAAAGATCGGGAGTTCCGCCGCCGCAAGCCTCTGTAGCCACCAAAAACCTCTCGGGAGCCCTTTCCGGCACCTTGCCGGAGGGGGATCCCATCACCGGTGGCCATCTTCATCATCTCGGCGCTATCCAGGACGAGGAGGGAGTAGTTCACCCTCGGGGCTGAGGGTATGTACCAGTAGCTATGTGTTTGATCTCTCTCTCTCTCTCGTGTTCTCTCTCGTGTTCCCTCTATGGCACGATCTTGATGTATCCCGAGCTTTGCTATTGTAGTTGGATCTGATGATGTTTCTCCCCCTCTACTCTCTTGTGATGAATTGAGTTTCCCCTTTTTGAAGTTATCTTATCGGATTGAGTCTTTATGAGAACACTTGATGTATGTCTTGCCGTGATTATCTGTGGTGACAATGGGATATCATGTGCCACTTGATGTATGTTTTGGTGATCAACTTGCGGGTTTCGTGACATTGGGAACCTATGCATAGGGGTTGGCACACGTTCTTGACTCTCCGGTAGAAACTTTGGGGAAATCTTTGAAGTACTTTTATGTTGGTTGGATGAATCTGAGATTGTGTGATGCATATCGTATAATCATGCCCACGGATACTTGAGGTGACAATGGAGTATCTAGGTGACATTAGGGTTTTGGTTGGTTTGTGTCTTAAGGTGTTATTCTAGTACGAACTCTTTTATAGATTGATCCGAAAGAATAGCTTTGAGGTGGTTTCGTACCCTACCATAATCTCTACGTTTGTTCTCCGCTATTAGTGGCTTTGGAGTGACTCTTTATTGCATGTTGAGGGCTTGTTATATTATCTATCTATGTTATTATTGTTGAGAGAACTTGCACTAGTGAAAGTATGAACCCTAGGTCTTGTTTCCTATCATTGCAATACCGTTTACGCTCACTTTTATCATTAGTTACCTTGCTGTTTTTATTATTTCAGATTACAAAAACATATATCTACTATCTATTTTGCACTTGTATCACCATCTCTTCGCCGAACTAGTGCACGTATACAATTTACCATTGTATTGGGTGTGTTGGGGACACAAGAGACTTTTTGTTATTTGGTTGCAGGGTTGTTTGAGAGAGACCATCTTCATCCTACGCCTCCTACGGATTGATAAACCTTAGGTCATCCACTTGAGGGAAATTTGCTACTGTTCTACAAACCTGTGCACCTGCAGGCCCAACAACGTCTACAAGAAGAAGGTTGTGTAGTAGACATCAAGCTCTTTTCTGGCGCCGTTGCCGGGGAGGCTAGGTAAGTGAAGGTATATCTTTAGATCTTGCAATCGAATCTTTTTCTTTCTTGTTTTATCACTAGTCTAGTTTATAAAAGAAAACTACAAAAAAATGGAATTGAGTTTGTCTCATACGCTTCATCTTTTTAATATCTTTCGTGAAAATGATGGAAAGGAAAATTGTGCTCAAGTACTAGAAGAAGAATTACATAGAATGCTTGGCATAAATTATGTGAATGATGAGCATGATTGCAATGTTGTTAGTATGAATTCCTTGAATATCCATGATGCTAATGATATGCAAAGCCACAAGCTTGGGGAAGCTATGTTTGATGAAGATGATATTTTTTGTCCCCCAAGCTTTGATGAGCAAATTTACTATGATGAAAGTATGCCTCCTATATATGATGATTATTGTGATGACACATATGCTTTAAAGAATAATGATAACGATGGAACTTGTCCTCTTGATCCAAATTTTAAATCATATGATAGTTATTTTGTTGAGTTTGCTCCCACTACTATTCATGAGAAGAATTTGGCTTACGAGGAGAGTAGTAAATTTTCTATGCTAGTAGATCATGAAAAGAATGCTTTAGGTGCTGGTTATATTGTTGAATTTATTCATGATGCTACTGAAAATTATTATGAAGGAGGAACATATGCTTGTAGGAATTGCAATAATATCAAGTTTCCTGTCTATGTGCTTCAAGTTTTGAAGCTATGCTTGTTTTACCTTCCTATGCTAGTTGATTATCGTTCCCATAAGTTGTTTGCTTACAAAATCCCTATGCATAGGAAGTGGTTAGACTTAAATGAGCTAGTCATATTCTTGATGATGCTCTCTTTATGTTTCAATTCTTATCTTTTATGCGAGCATCATTGTCATCATCATGCCTAGATAGAAAGGCATTAAAGAAAAGCGCTTGTTGGGAGACAACCCAATATTTATCCTTGTTTTTGTGTGTTCACATGATTATGCTACTGTAGTAATCATGTCTTATAGCTTTTGTTTCAATAAAGTGCCAAGTAAGACCTTTAGGATGGCTTACGGTGATAGTTGTGTTGATCCTGCTGAAAATCAGAAAATTTTGAATCCAGTAAATTAGTTTTGTTAATTCACACAAACGTGCTTGTAATGTGATTCGTTTTGCTCTGGATTGGTACACGAATTGCTTAGGACTTCCTAATTTGGTAGAATTTGTTTAGTTCCAGAAGTATACGTTTGATACAGATTACTACAGACTGTTCTGTTTTTGACAGATTCTATTTTCTATGTGTTGTTTGCTTATTTTGATGAATCTATGAGTAGTATCGGAGTGTATAAACCATAGATAAGTTGAAGTACAGTAGATATTACACCCATATGAATTTAGAATGAGTTCATTACAGTACCTAAGTGGTGGTTTTATTTTATTATACTAACGGAGCTTACGAGTTTTCTGTTGAGTTTTGTGTTAGTGGAGTTTTCAAGTTTTGGGTAAAGATTTGATGGACTATGGAATAAGGAGTGGCAAGAGCCTAAGCTTGGGGATGCCCAAGGCACCCCAAGGTAATATTCAAGGACAACCAAGAGCCTAAGCTTGGGGATGCCCCAGATGGTATCCCCTCTTTCGTCTTCGTTCATTGGTAACTTTACTTGGGCTATATTTTTATTCACCACATGCTATGTGTTTTGCTTGGAGCGTCATTTTATTTTGTTATTATTTTCTTTCTGTTACTTAGATTAATATTTTGCATCTTTAGTTTCAATAAAAAAGTCAAGGATAGCCTTTACCATGCTTATTTTGCTATTATACATGTTGCTGTTTGAAAACAGAAAGTTTACCGCTGTTACAAAAATCCCCTAGAAAAGTAAGAGAGTGGTATAATGTTGAATCTTTTTGCATATTGAGCTCTGATAAATTTATTACAGTGGGAATTTTAGTTCATAATTTTTGGAGTCAGGGAAATATTGATACTCTTGCATTCTTTACAGACTGTACTGTTTTGGCAGATTGCTGTTATGGTTGCATTGTTTGCATATGTTTGCTTGATTAATGATTCTATTTGAGGATTGGAGTATTAAATATGCAGAGGCATTTAGTATTCAATGTTGAATAATTATTTAAGTGATTTGTTACAGTAGAAAATGATAAGGTTTTCCATTGGTTTATACTAACCTATCTCACGAGTTCTTGTTGAGTTTGTTGTGAATGAAACTTTTGATAAAAAGAGAAACCATGACATGAGAGGAATTAAGGAGACACAAAAGCTCAAGCTTGGGAATTGCCAAGGCACCCCAAGATAATATTTCAAGAAGTCTCAAGCATCTAAGCTTGGGTATGCCCCGGTACGCATCCCACCTTTCTTCTTCAACAACTATCAGTTAGTACCGGTTGAGCCTAAGTTTTTGCTTCTTCACATGAGTTGTGCTATCCTTGCAATGTAGTTTTCTTTAGCTTTGCTTGCTGTTTGAATAAAGTATCAAGATATGAAATTATTAAATGAGAGAGAGTCTTCGCATAGTTGCATAATTATTTAGCTACTCATTGACCTTCACTTATATCTTTCGGAGTAGTTTGTCATTTTCTCTAGTGCATTACTTATACCTTTTAGAGCATGGTGGTAGTATTATTTTGAAGAAATAGATGAACTCTCATACTTCACTTAGATTATTTTGGGAGTCATTAATAGCATGGTAATTTGCTTAATGTTAATATACTTAGTGTTCAAGTTACGTGAAACTTTCTTTTGAGTGAATTTAATACTAAGATAAGTTTGATGCTTGATAATTGTTTTGAGATATGGAGGTGATAATATCAAAGTCGTGCTAGTTGGGTAATTGTGAATTTAAAGAATGCTTTTGTTGAAGTTAGCAAATCCCATAGCATGCACGTATGGTTAAAGTTGTGTAACAAATTTGAAACATGAAGTGTACCTGGCTTGTGCATCCTTATGAGTGGCGGTCGGTGACGAGCGATGGTCTTTTCCTACCAATCTATCCCCCTAGGAGCATGCTCATAGTACTTGATTTTTGATGACTTCTAAATTTTTGCAATAAGTATATGAGTTCTTTTGACTAATGTTGAGTCCATGAATTATACGCACTCTCATCTTTCCGCCTTTGCTAGCCTCTCTAATACCGCGCACTTTTCGCCGGTATCATACACCCACCATATACCCTCCTCAAAACAGCCACCTACCTATCATGGCATTTCCATAGCATTCCGAGATATATTGCCATGCAACTTTCCATCATTCCGTTTGTTATGACAACCTCTATCATTGTCATATTGCTAGCATGATCATGTAGTTGACATCGTATTTGTGGCAAAGCCACCGTTTATAATTCTTTCATACATGTCACTCATGATTCATTGCATATCCCGGTACACCGCCAGAGGCATTCATATAGAGTCATACTTTGTTCTAAGTATCGAGTTGTAATTGTTGAATTGTAAGAAAAATAAAAGTGTGATGATCATCATTATTAGAGCATTCTCCCAAGTAAGGAAAGGATGATGGAGACCATGATTCCCCCACAAGTCGGGATGAGACTCCGGACGAAAAAAAGGGGAGGCCAAAAAAAAGAGAAGAGAAAAGGCCCAAATAAAAAAAAGAGAAAAAGAGAGAAGGGACAATGCTACTATCCTTTTACCACACTTGTGCTTCAAAATAGCACCACGATCTTCATGATAGAGAGTCTCTTGTTTTGTCACTTTCATATACTAGTGGGAATTTTACATTATAGAACTTGGCTTGTATATTCCAATGACGGGCTTCCTTAAAATGCCCTAGGTCTTCGTGAGCAAGCGAGTTGGATGCACACCCACTTAGTTTCTTTTGTAGGGGCTTTCATATACTTATAGCTCTAGTGCATCCGTTGCATGGCAATCCCTACTCACACACATTGATATCTATTGATGGGCATCTCCATAGCCTGTTGATACGCCTAGTTGATGTGAGACTTTCTCCTTTTTTGTCTTCTCCACACAATTCTATCATCATATTCTATTCCACCCATAGTGTTATATCCATGGCTCACGCTCATGTATTGCGTGAAGGTTGAAAAAGTTTGAGATTATTTGATTATGAAACAATTGCTTGGCTTGTCATCGGGGGTATAGAAGTTGGGAACATCTTTGTGTGACGAAAATGAAGCATAGCTTAACTATATGATTTTGTAGGGATGAACTTTCTTTAGCCATGCTATTTTGAGAAGACATGATTGCTTTGATTAGTATGCTTGAAGTATTATTATTTTTATGTCAACATGAACTTTTGTCTTGAATCTTTCAGAGCTGAATATTCATACCACAATTAAGAGATTTACATTGAAATTATGCCAAAGTATCACTCCGCATTAAAAATTCTTTTTTATCATTTACCTACTCGAGTACGAGCAGGAATTAAGCTTGGGTATGCTTGATACGTCTCCAACATATCTATAATTTTTGATTGCTCCATGCTATATTATCTACTGTTTTAGGCAATATTGGGCTTTATTATCCACTTTTATATTATTTTTGGGACTAACCTATTAACCGGAGGCCCAGCCCAGATTTGCTGTTTTATGCCTATTTCAGTGTTTCGAGGAAAAGGAATATCAGACGAAGTCAAAACGGAACGAAATCAACTGGAGAAGTTATTTTTGGAAGGAAAGCAACCCAGGGAACTTGGAGTGCACGTCAGGGGAGATACGGGCTGCCCAAGAGGGTGGGGGGTGTGCCCACCCCCAGGGCATGCCCCCTGCCTCGTGGGCCCCCCGTAGCTCCTCCGATGTACCCCTTGCACCCATATATACTCTCATACCCTAAAACTTCCAGAACAGAAGAAAGATCGGGAGTTCCGCCGCCGCAAGCCTCTGTAGCCACCAAAAACCTCTCGGGAGCCCTTTCCGGCACCCTGCCGGAGGGGGATCCCATCACCGGTGGCCATCTTCATCATCTCGGCGCTATCCATGACGAGGAGGGAGTAGTTCACCCTCGGGGCTGAGGGTATGTACCAGTAGCTATGTGTTTGATCTCTCTCTCTCGTGTTCCCTCTATGGCACGATCTTGATGTATCCCGAGCTTTGCTATTGTAGTTGGATCTTATGATGTTTCTCCCCCTCTACTCTCTTGTGATGAATTGAGTTTCCCCTTTTTGAAGTTATCTTATCGGATTGATTCTTTATGAGAACACTTGATGTATGTCTTGCCGTGATTATCTGTGGTGACAATGGGATATCATGTGCCACTTGATGTATGTTTTGGTGATCAACTTGCGGGTTTCGTGACATTGGGAACCTATGCATAGGGGTTGGCACACGTTCTTGACTCTCCGGTAGAAACTTTGGGGCACTCTTTGAAGTAATTTTATGTTGGTTGGATGAATCTGAGATTGTGTGATGCATATCGTATAATCATGCCCACGGATACTTGAGGTGACAATGGAGTATCTAGGTGACATTAGGGTTTTGGTTGGTTTGTGTCTTAAGGTGTTATTCTAGTACGAACTGTTTTATAGATTGATCCGAAAGAATAGCTTTGAGGTGGTTTCATACCCTACCATAATCTCTACGTTTGTTCTCCGCTATTAGTGGCTTTGGAGTGACTCTTTGTTGCATGTTGAGGGCTTGTTATATTATCTATATATGTTATTATTGTTGAGAGAACTTGCACTAGTGAAAGTATGAACCCTAGGCCTTGTTTCCTATTATTGCAATACCGTTTACGCTCACTTTTATCATTAGTTACCTTGCTGTTTTTATTATTTCAGATTACAGAAACCTATATCTACTATCTATTTTGCACTTGTATCACCATCTCTTCGCCGAACTAGTGCACATATACAATTTACCATTGTATTGGGTGTGTTGGGGACACAAGAGACTTTTTGTTATTTGGTTGCAGGGTTGTTTGAGAGAGACCATCTTCATGCTACGCCTCCTACGGATTGATAAACCTTAGGTCATCCAGTTGAGGGAAATTTGCTACTGTCCTACAAACCTGTGCACTTGCAGGCCCAACAACGTCTACAAGAAGAAGGTTGTGTAGTAGACATCAAGCTCTTTTCTGGCGCCGTTGCCGGGGAGGCTAGGTAAGTGAAGGTATATCTTTAGATCTTGCGATCGAATCTTTTTGTTTCTTGTTTTATCACTAGTTTAGTTTATAAAAGAAAACTACAAAAAAATGGAATTGAGTTTGTCTCATACGCTTCATCTTTTTAATATCTTTCGTGAAATGATGGGGAGGAAAATTGTGCTCAAGTACTAGAAGAAGAATTACATAGAATGCTTGGCATAAATTATGTGAATGATGAGCATGATTGCAATGTTGTTAGTATGAATTCCTTGAATATCCATGATGCTAATGATATGCAAAGCCACAAGCTTGGGGAAGCTATGTTTGATGAAGATGATATTTTTTGTCCCCCAAGCTTTGGTGAGCAAATTTACTATGATGAAAGTATGCCTCCTATCTATGATGATTATTGTGATGACACGTATGCTTTAAAGAATAATGATAGCCATGGAACTTGTCCTCTTGATCCAAATTTTAAATCATATGATAGTTATTTTGTTGAGTTTGCTCCCACTACTATTCATGAGAAGAATTTGGCTTATGAGAAGAGTAGTAAATTTTCTATGCTAGTAGATCATGAAAAGAATGCTTTAGGTGCTGGTTATATTGTTGAATTTATTCATGATGCTACTGAAAATTATTATGAAGGAGGAACATATGCTTGTAGGAATTGCAATAATATCAAGTTTCCTGTCTATGTGCTTCAAGTTTTGAAGCTATGCTTGTTTTACCTTCCTATGCTAGTTGATTATCATTCCCATAAGTTGTTTGCTCACAAAATCCCTATGCATAGGAAGTGGGTTAGACTTAAATGTGCTAGTCATATTCTTCATGATGCTCTCTTTATGTTTCAATTCTTATCTTTTATGCGAGCATCATTGTCATCATCATGCCTAGATAGAAAGGCATTAAAGAAAAGCGCTTGTTGGGAGACAACCCAATATTTATCCTTGTTTTTGTGTGTTCACATGATTATGCTACTGTAGTAATCATGTCTTATAGCTTTTGTTTCAATAAAGTGCCAAGTAAGACCTTTAGGATGGCTTACGGTGATAGTTGTGTTGATCCTGCTGAAAATCAGAAACTTTTGCACAAATTCACAGAAACGTGCTTCTGATCTGATTCTTTTTGCTCTGGATTGGTACACGAATTGCTTAGGACTTCCTAATTTGGTAGAATTTTGGTAGTTCCAGAAGTATACGTTTAATACAGATTACTACAGACTGTTCTATTTTTGACAGATTCTATTTTCTATGTGTTGTTTGCTTATTTTGATGAATCTATGAGTAGTATCGGAGTGTATGAACCATAGATAAGTTGAAGTACAGTAGATATTACACCCATATGAATTTAGAATGAGTTCATTACAGTATCTAAGTGGTGGTTTTATTTTATTATACTAACGGAGATTACGAGTTTTCTGTTTAGTTTTGTGTTGTGGAATTTTCAAATTTTGGGTAAAGATTTGATGGACTATGGAATAAGGAGTGGCAAGAGCCTAAGCTTGGGGATTCCCAAGGCAACCCAAGGTAATATTCAAAGACAACCAAGAGCCTAAGCTTGGGGATGCCCCGGATGGCATCCCCTCTTTCGTCTTTGTTCATCGGTTACTTTACTTGGAGCTATATTTTTATTCACCACATGATATGTGTTTTGCTTGGAGCGTCATTTTCTTTTGTTAGTATTTGCTTGCTGGTACTTAGATTAATGTTTTGCATCTTTAGTTTCAATCATGCTGTTTGAAAACAGAAAGTTTACCGCTGTTACAAAAATCCCCTAGAAAAGTTAGAGAGTGGTATAATGTTGAATCTTTTTGCATATTGAGCTCTGATAAATTTATTACAGTGGGAATTTTAGTTCATAATTTTTGGAGTCAGGGAAGTATTGATACTTTTGCATTCTTTACAGACTGTACTGTTTTGGCAGATTGCTGTTATGGTTGCATTGTTTGCATATGTTTGCTTGATTAATGATTCTATTTGAGGATGGGAGTATTAAATATGCAGAGGCATTTAGTATTCAATGTTGAATAATTATTTAAGTGATTTGTTACAGTAGAAAATGATAAGGTTTTGCATTGGTTTATACTAACCTATCTCACGAGTTCTTGTTGAGAGGAATTAAGGAGACACAAAAGCTCAATCTTGGGGATGCCCAAGGCACCCCAAGATAATATTTCAAGAAGTCTCAAGCATCTAAGCTTGGGGATGCCCCGGTAGGCATCCCACCTTTCTTCTTCAACAACTATCGGTTAGTATCGGTTGAGCCTAAGTTTTTGCTTCTTCACATGAGTTGTGCTATCCTTGCAATGTAGTTTTCTTTAGCTTTGCTTGCTGTTTGAATAAAGTATCAAGATTTGAAATTATTAAATGAGAGAGAGTCTTCGCATAGTTCCATAATTATTTAGCTACTCATTGACCTTCACTTATATCTTTCGGAGTAGTTTGTCATTTGCTCTAGTGCATCACTTATACCTTTTAGAGCATGGTGGTAGTTTTATTTTGAAGAAATAGATGAACTCTCATACTTCACTTAGATTATTTTGAGAGTCATTAATAGCATGGTAATTTGCTTAATGTTAATATACTTAGTGTTCAAGTTATGTGAAACTTTCTTTTGAGTGAATTGAATACTAAGATAAGTTTGATGCTTGATAATTGTTTTGAGATATGGAGGTGATAATATCAAAGTCGTGCTAGTTGGGTAATTGTGAATTTAAAGAATGCTTGTGTTGAAGTTAGCAAATCCCGTAGCATGCACGTATGGTTAAAGTTGTGTAACAAATTTGAAACATGAAGTGTACCTGGCTTGTGCATCCTTATGAGTGGCGGTCAGGGACGAGCGATGGTCTTTTCCTACCAATCTATCCCCGTAGGAGCATGCGCATAGTACTTGATTTTTGATGACTTCTAAATTTTTGCAATAAGTATATGAGTTCTTTTGACTAATGTTGAGTCCATGGATTATACGCACTCTCATCTTTCCGCCTTTGCTGGCCTCTCTAGTACCGTGCACTTTTCGCCGGTATCATACACCCACCATATACCCTCCTTAAAACAGCCACCATACCTACCTATCATGGCATTTCCATAGCCATTCTGAGATATATTGCCATGCAACTTTCCATCATTCCGTTTGTTATGACAAGCTCCATCATTGTCATATTGCTAGCATGATCATGTAGTTGACATCGTATTTCTGGAAAAGCCACCATTTATAATTCTTTCATACATGTCACTCATGATTCATTGCATATCCCGGTACACCGCCGGAGGCATTCATATAGAGTCATACTTTGTTGTAAGTATCAAGTTGTAATTGTTGAATTGTAAGAAAAATAAAAGTGTGATGATCATCATTATTAGAGCATTGTCCCAAGTGAGGAAAGGATGATGGAGACCATGATTCCCCCACAAATCGGGATGAGACTCCAGAAAAAAAAGGGGAGGCCAAAAAAAAGAGAAGAGAAAAGGCCCAAGTAAAAAAAATTAAAGAAAAAGAGAGAAGGGACAATGCTACTATCCTTTTACCGCACTTGTGCTTCAGAATAGCACCATGATCTTCATGATAGGGAGTCTCTTGTTTTGTCACTTTCATATACTAGTGGGAATTTTACATTATAGAACTTGGCTTGTATATTCCAATGATGGTGATGAGGACATCAATACCATTGTTACACCCACAGCCCCTGCTGCTATACATACTGGACCAATTACTAGAGCTCGCGCATGCCAACTAAATTACCAGGTACTTTCGTTTCTTGGTAATGATTCTAATGTTCATGAGAATATGATGCTGCCTAAATTGGATACATTTGTTTTGCTTACAAATGAAGGGCCTAGCTTGGAGAAGGATGAACATTGGAGAAAGAGAAAGCATGGAGATGATGGCATGCGCAAGGGGAACAAGAACGGAGTTACGAGTGATGATTTCAGGTCTTTGAAGCCACCATAAGAGTGCATGAAGCCTTGGACGAAATATACAAGATGCCACTTCATAAATTTCGTCTAGAGGCTATTATAGGTGCTGCGTCACCTTTTTATTGGGCTAGGTCCATGTAATTTCGAAATACATTAGTATAGGCTATTTTTAGAGTCCGTATGTGTGTCGAAACAAGAGATAGGGTTGATTTCGGACCCCTCCACCAAGGGCCACGAAATTCCCCCTCTCTTCCTCCATATATACAGCCCTTAGGGCACCGTTTAGACTTTGGGTTTTGTTTAGATTAAAAGTTCGCCATAGCTGCAACTTCACGTACTTCGTTTGTGTTCAACGACCAGCCAAAGGCGTCACAGAACCCCACCTTGATCAATAAAGCTTTCATCTTATATTCGCAATATCCAGATTGCAATCTCAGTTCCTTGCTTGTTCTTCGTTTGCTCGCAGGAAACAGACCCTCGTTGTCAGGTTGGTCGTGCTCCGGCGTGGTCAATAACCTCTCTGAGTTGGTTTCGCGATTGCTAAGGCGCGACGTCCTCGCACGTTCGTAGTCGGATCGTCAAAGTCGACTTCCGCCAAAGCAAAATCCATCATCTCGTTGAAAGATGGGACACCTTTGCCTCTATCAAGTGGTATCAGATTTCCAGGTTGCTCGGTGAGATTTTACAGTTTTTCGTAGTTTAGATCGAGTCTGTTCTTCATACCTACAGTCCACGAAAAAGCCACAAAAAATAGGGTTAGTTCATCATATCCGAACCAATCTGAGCCTTTGCATAATCCTTTTAGGGTTTTGCTTTGTTGAATTTGTGGTTGCATCGTCGTGTCTAGTTGTTGGTCTTAGAGTCTAGTCTTTTAGAGTTTCGAGTTCTGGTCATAAGTTGTCACGCCGCCGCCGCACCATCATCATCGCCCCTGCCATCTACCACTACCATTCTGAATCCGTATCCATATACCACCACCGATCCATATCCATATACTACCACCGCTACCACCACCGCTGCCATATACCACCACCATATATCCACCACCAATCCGAGTTCCTTGCTTATTAGGTTTGTTTTCGGGATCCATCTAGTTTCCGATTCGTGTTTCCTTGCCGGAGTAGGTTTCGGAAAAAAATAGAGTCCGGAAACCACCCTCCGTTTAGGCCCAAAATTTTCCGAAAACGCTCTTGTCGAAAAATTTTCTGGCTATCCTATTTTTAGGTGTTTCTAAGCGTATTGAGACAGTCGCCGTTATAGAAAGTTTTTTTTACCCGTTCCCAGTTTTTGGGTCCGGGCAGTCGAAAAAAAAATTGGTCGAAAAAATTTCGTGCCCATCCTGTCAGTTTGACCTGGGAAGAGTTTTGAGACACTCGCCATTATAGTGATTTTTCACAAAAAAAAGAGCAGCGCAAAAAAAAGCAGCGCACAAAAAAAGAGCGAAAAAAAATCCAGAGTGTGCATTTCCCTTGTTTACGTGCAGCGCCGTGATTTTGTTAGTGTTCTAGGCTCGCGTCTCTAGCACGGTCTAGCCTAGGACCAGCACAGTACCGTCGTTGAGCGTTTATTCAACTTTGCATCTCTGAATTGATTATTGCTGACCCTTTTTGCTACCATATTATAAGCCTTCCCAGCTCCACATACATCAACGTTGTGCGTTTGACTCTCCCTGGTAATCTCTCTATCCAAGCTTTGAGAGTTTTGACTACAACGGTTGCCGATCACCACCTGCTGGTGGGTAAGAACTGGTAAGAATTTGAGGTTTGCTTGACGGGTTTGTGATACACCACCACCACTTCTTAGTAGTCTGTAGGATCATATTCTTGTGTGTTTCTATTTGCTGCTAACCATGGTAGGATCACAAGCCGATGAGACTGATTGGGAGAACCTGACGAACAAACAGCTACATGATAAATTTCAGCAAATGATGAGTGGACAGGTGCAAGATGTGCTAAACAGATTTGACGAGGCCATGGAGAAGATAGATGGCATTGAGAAGACGTTCGAAACAAAGCTTGATAGCAAGTTTAATGAATTGCTCGCGCGTTTTTCACAACCACCGTCGGCTGCAGCTATCGCACCTCTGCAACAACAACAACAACAACTCATCCTTTCAAATCAGTATGGACGAGCGAAGCGTGTTCCTATTGAGGATGGCCAAACTTCTGGTGCTGCTGTTCATGTTGTTGATACTTCTTTGGCCCTTGCTACTGCTGCTGCTGGTACCCAGGAGGATGATGAGTATGCGGGCGATTATGAGGATGAGGTTGATCAAAATCAGAACTACGTGCAGCCACCAGCACCACCACCACCAGGTCGACCTCAGGTATATATTCGTAATGGTAGGCCTGCACCACCACCTCAGGTACGAGATGATGTCCATATTCCTAAACTGAAATTGAATATTCCACCATTTGAGGGTAGATATGTTCCTGATATATATCTTACTTGGGAGTTAGAAACTGAACAACGTTTTACATGTTTACAATATCCCGAGGAGAGACGGGTTGCTGTTGTTGTTTGTGCTTTCACTAGTTTTGCATGTGTATGGTGGTCTGAACATTGTAGATTATATCCTATTCCCGCTACTTGGGATGCTTTGAAAACTGCTATGCGTACTCATTGGGTTCCACCATATTATCAACGTGAATTGCTTCAAAAATTGCAGCGTTTAAGACAAGGAAAAAATTCTGTAGAAGAATATTATCAGGAATTACAAACTGGCATGATTAGATGTGGTATTGTTGAGGAGAATGAAGCTATGCTTGCACGTTTTCTGGGTGGATTAAATAGAGAGATTCAGACCATTCTAGACTATAAGGAGTATACTAATATCACTCGTTTATTCCATCTTGCTTGTAAAGCTGAACGTGAAGTGCAGGATTGACAAGCATTGGCGCGAATTAACTTTTCTGCAGGCCGGCCTTCATCATGGACACCGCGTGCATCTTCTACTTCAACTGCACCAGCACCTCAATCAGGTGCCTCCTCCAGCCGTGATACAAGAAAACAGGCACAACAACCATTATCTGCCAAGAGCGCACCTGCCGGGCCTGCACAGAGTTCTTCTTCTTCCATAGCATCAACAGGGCACACAAGTGATATTATTTCTCGTCGTTGTAAGGGAGGAGGTCATTATGCGAGAGAATGCAAATCTAAGCGTGTGATGATTGCTACCGAGGATGGTGGATATGAGTCCGCTAGTGACTATGATGAGGAGACTTTGGCTCTTATTACACGTGAAGAACATGGTGGAGATGATTCTGATCATGAGACGCAATACATGGCTCCTGAAGACGCTGATAGGTATGAATGTTTAGTTGCTCAACGTGTTTTGAGTGTGCAGGTCACACAAGTTGTGCAAAATCAGAGGCACAATTTGTTCCATACCAAGGGAGTTGTGAAGGAACGTTCTGTGCGCGTCATCATAGACGGAGGTAGCTGCAACAACTTGGCTAGCATGGAGATGGTGGAGAAGCTTTCTCTCACCACAAGACCACATCCACATCCTTACTACATCCAATGGTTCAACAACAGCGGCAAGGTTAAGGTAACACGTACTGTTCGTGTGCATTTTAGTATCTCTACATATGCTGATTATGTTGATTGTGATGTGGTACCTATGCAAGCATGTTCCTTATTACTTGGTAGACCATGGCAATTTGATAAAAATTCTGTACACCATGGTAGAAACAATCAGTATACTCTTGTTCATAAGGATAAAAATATTACTTTGCTTCCTATGACTCCTGATTCTATTTTGAAAGATGATATTAATAGAGCTACTAAAGCAAAACAGGAGAAGAATAAGAGTGAAAATCAGATTGTGGCAAAAGAATTTGAGCAACAAATGAAGCCTAATAATAAACCATCTACTGTTGCTTCTGAAATTAAATTGAAAAGTGCATGTTTATTTGCCACCAAATCTGATATTGATGAGCTAGATTTCAGCAAATCTGTTTGCTATGCTTTTGTGTGCAAAGAGGCATTATTTTCATTCGAGGACGTGCCTTCCTCTTTGCCTCCTGCTGTCACTAACATTTTGCAGGAGTTCGCTGACATCTTTCCACAAGACGTGCCACCGGGATTACCGCCTATTCGAGGGATTGAGCATCAGATTGACTTAATTCCCGGTGCGTCACTGCCAAACCGTGCGCCATACAGTACCAATCCAGAGGAGACGAAGGAGATTATGCGTCAAGTACAAGAGCTTCTCGACAAAGGTTATATACGCGAATCCCTTAGTCCTTGTGCTGTTCCTATTATTCTAGTGCCGAAAAGGGATGGTACATCGCGTATGTGTGTTGATTGTAGAGGCATTAATAATATTACTATTCGTTATCGTCATCCTATTCCTAGGCTAGATGATATGCTTGATGAATTGAGTGGCTCTACAATATTCTCCAAAGTTGATTTGCGTAGTGGATACCATCAAATTCATATGAAATTGGGGGATGAATGGAAAATAGCATTTAAAACTAAGTTTGGATTATATGAGTGGTTAGTCATGCCTTTTGGGTTAACTAATGCGCCTAGTACTTTCATGAGACTAATGAACGAAGTTTTACGTGCTTTCATTGGACGATTTGTGGTAGTCTATTTTGATGATATACTGATTTATAGCAGATCTTTGGAAGAACATTTGGAACATTTACGTGCTGTTTTTATTGCTCTACGTGATGCACGTTTGTTTGGTAACCTTGGGAAGTGCACCTTTGCACCGACCGAGTATCTTTTCTTGGCTATGTTGTTACTCCACAGGGAATTGAAGTTGACAAAGCCAAGATTGAAGCTATTGAGAGTTGGCCGCAGCCCAAAATGGTCACACAAGTGAGGAGTTTTCTTGGCCTCGCTGGATTCTATAGGCGTTTTGTGAGAGATTTCAGCACCATTGCTGGACCTCTCAACGAGCTTACAAAGAAGGATGTGCCTTTTGTTTGGGGTACCGCACAGGAAGAAGCCTTCACGTTATTGAAAGATAAGTTGACACATGCTCCTTTACTCCAACTTCCTGATTTTAATAAGACTTTTGAGCTTGAATGTGATTCTAGTGGAATTGGATTAGGAGGTGTGTTATTACAAGATGGCAAACCTGTTGCATACTTTTCTGAAAAATTGAGTGGGCCTAGTCTGAATTATTCTACTTATGATAAAGAATTATATGCTCTTGTTCGGACTTTAGAAACATGGCAACATTATTTATGGCCCAAAGAATTTGTTATACATTCTGATCATGAATCTTTGAAACATATTAAAAGTCAAGCTAAACTGAATCGTAGACATGCTAAATGGGTTGAATTCATTGAGACTTTCCCTTATGTCATTAAACACAAGAAGGGTAAAGAAAATGTTATTGCTGATGCATTGTCTCGTCGCTATACTATGCTTTCACAACTTGACTTCAAAATATTTGGTTTGGAGACCATCAAAGATCAATATGTGCATGATGCTGATTTTAAAGATGTATTGCAGAATTGTAAAGAAGGAAGAACATGGAACAAGTTCGTTGTTAATGATGGATTTGTGTTCCGTGCTAACAAGCTATGCATTCCAGCTAGCTCCGTTTGTCTTTTGTTCTTGCAGGCAGCGCATGGAGGACTAATGGGACACTTTGGCGTGAAGAAGACGGAGGACGTACTTGTTACACATTTCTTTTGGCCAAAGATGAGACGGGATGTTGAGCGTTTTATTGCTCGCTGCACTACATGTCAAAAAGCTAAGTCACGACTCAATCCTCATGGTTTATATATGCCTTTGCCTATACCTAGTGTTCCTTGGGAGGATATATCTATGGACTTTGTTTTAGGATTACCTCGAACAAAGAAGGGGAGGGATAGCATATTTTTTGTCGTGGATAGATTCTCGAAAATGGCACACTTTATACCATGTCATAAAAGCGATGATGCTCTTAATGTTGCTGATTTGTTCTTTCGTGAAATTATTCGCTTGCATGGTGTGCCAAATACTATTGTTTCAGATTGTGATACTAAATTTCTTAGCCACTTTTGGAGATGTTTTTGGGCTAAGTTGGGAACTAAACTGCTTTTTAGTACTACTTGTCACCCCCAAACTGATGGACAAACTGAAGTAGTCAATAGAACATTGTCTACTATGCTTAGGGCTGTTTTGAAGAATAATAAGAAAATGTGGGAGGAATGCTTGCCTCATATTGAATTTGCTTATAATCGTTCATTGCATTCTACTACTAAGATGTGCCCTTTTGAAGTTGTGTATGGTTTCCTACCTTGTGCACCTATTGATTTGTTGCCTCTTCCATCTTCAGAGAAGGTTAATTTTGATGCTAAACAACGTGCTGAATTGATTTTAAAAATGCATGAGTTAACTAAGGAAAACATTGAGCGTATGAATGCTAAATATAAACTTGCTGGCGATAAGGGTAGAAAACATGTTCTATTTGCACCTGGAGATCTTGTTTGGTTACATTTGCGTAAAGATAGATTTCCTGATTTGCGCAAATCAAAGCTAATGCCACGTGCTGATGGTCCCTTTAAGGTGTTAGAGAAAATAAATGATAATGCATACAAACTTGAGCTGCCTGCAGATTTTGGGGTTAGTCCCACTTTTAACATTGCCGATTTGAAGCCTTATTTGGGTGAGGAAGATGAACTTCCGTCGAGGACGACTTCATTTCAAGAAGGGGAGGATGATGAGGACATCAATACCATTGTTACACCCACAGCCCCTGCTGCTATACATACTGGACCAATTACTAGAGCTTGCGCACGCCAACTAAATTACCAGGTACTTTCGTTTCTTGGTAATGATTCTAATGCTCATGAGAATATGATGCTGCCTAAATTGGATACATTTGTTTTGCTTACAAATGAAGGGCCTAGCTTGGAGAAGGATGAACATTGGAGCAAGAGAAAGCATGGAGATGATGGCATGCGCAAGGGGAACAAGAACGGAGTTACAAGTGATGATTTCAGGTCTTTGAAGCCACCATAAGAGTGCATGAAGCCTTGGACGAAATATACAAGATGCCACTTCATAAATTTCGTCCAGAGGCTATTATAGGTGCTGCATCACCTTTTTATTGGGCCAGGTCCATGTAATTTCGAAATACATTAGTATAGGCTATTTTTAGAGTCCGTATGTGTGGGGAAACAAGAGATAGGGTTGATTTCGGACCCCTCCACCAAGGGCCACGAAATTCCCCCTCTCTTCCTCCATATATACAGCCCTTAGGGAACCGTTTAGACTTTGGGTTTTGTTTAGATTAAAAGTTCTCCATAGCTGCAACTTCGCGTACTTCGTTTGTGTTCAACGACCAGACAAAGGCGTCACAGAACCCCACCTTGATCAATAAAGCTTTCATCTTATATTCACAATATCCAGATTGCAATCTCAGTTCCTTGCTTGTTCTTCGTTTGCTCGCAGGAAACAGACCCTCGTGGTCAGGTTGGTCGTGCTCCGGCGTGGTCAATAACCTCTCTGAGTTGGTTTAGCGATTGCTAAGGCGCGACGTCCTCGCACGTTCGTAGTCGGATCGTCAAAGTCGACTTCCACCAAAGCGAAATCCATCATCTCATCGAAAGACAGGACACCTTTGCCTCTATCAGATGGGCTTCCTCAAAAGGCCCTAGGTCTTCGTGAGCAAGCGAGTTGGATGCACACCCACTTAGTTTCTTTTGTAGCGCTTTCATATACTTATAGCTCTAGTGCATCCGTTGCATGGCAATCCCTACTCACTCACATTGATATCTATTGATGGGAATCTCCATAGCCCATTGATACGCCTAGTTGATGTGAGACTTTCTCCTTTTTTGTCTTCTCCACACAATCCCCATCATCATATTCTATTCCACCCATAGTGCTATATCCATGGCTCGCGCTCATGTATTGCGTGAAGGTTGAAAAAGTTTGAGATTATTTGAGTATGAAACAATTGCTTGGCTTGTCATCGGGGGTATAGAAGTTGGGAACATCTTTGTGTGACGAAAACGAAGCATAGCTTAACTATATGATTTTGTAGGGATGAAATTTCTTTAGCCATGCTATTTTGAGAAGATATGATTGCTTTGATTAGTATGCTTGAAGTATTATTATTTTTATGTCAATATGAACTTTTGTCTTGAATCTTTCGGATCTGAATATTCATACCACAATTAGAAGATTTACATTGAAATTATGCCAAAGTATCACTCCGCACCAACAATTCTTTTTTATCATTTACCTACTCGAGGAGGAGCAGGAATTAAGCTTGGGGATGCTTGATACGTCTCCGACATATCTATAATTTTTGATTGCTCCATGCTATATTATCTACTGTTTTAGGCAATATTGGGCTTTATTATCCACTTTTATATTATTTTCGGGACTAACCTATTAACCGGAGGCCCAACCCAGATTTGCTGTTTTATGCCTATTTCAGTGTTTCGAGGAAAAGGAATATCAGACGAAGTCAAAACGGAATGAAATCAACTGGAGAAGTTATTTTTGGAAGGAAAGCAACCCAGGGAACTTGGAGTGCATGTCAGGGGAGATACGGGCTGTCCACGAGGGTGGGGGGCACGCCCCCCTGCATCGTGGGGCCCTCGTAGCTCCTCCGACGTACCCCCTGCACCCATATATACTCTCGTACCCTAAAACTTCTAGAACAGAAGAAAGATCGGGAGTTCCACCGCCGCAAGCCTCTGTAGCCACCAAAAACCTCTCGGGAGCCCTTTCCGGCACCCTGCCGGAGGGGGATCCCATCACCGGTGGCCATCTTCATCATCTCGGCGCTATCCATGACGAGGTGGGAGTAGTTCACCCTCGGGGCTGAGGGTATGTACCAGTAGCTATGTGTTTGATCTCTCTCTCTCTCGTGTTCTCTCTCGTGTTCCCTCTATGACACGATCTTGATGTATCCCGAGCTTTGCTATTGTAGTTGGATCTTATTATGTTTCTCCCCCTCTACTCTCTTGTGATGAATTGAGTTTCCCCTTTTTGAAGTTATCTTATCGGATTGAGTCTTTATGAGAACACTTGATGTATGTCTTGCCGTGATTATCTGTGGTGACAATGGGATATCATGTGCCACTTGATGTATGTTTTGGTGATCAACTTGCGGGTTTCGTGACATTGGGAACCTATGCATAGGGGTTGGCACACGTTCTTGACTCTCCGGTAGAAACTTTGGGGCACTCTTTGAAGTACTTTTATGTTGGTTGGATGAATCTGAGATTGTGTGATGCATATCGTATAATCATGCCCACAGATACTTGAGGTGACAATGGAGTATCTAGGTGACATTAGGGTTTTGGTTGGTTTGTGTCTTAAGGTGTTATTCTAGTACGAACTCTTTTATGGATTGATGCGAAAGAATAGCTTTGAGGTGGTTTCGTACCCTACCATAATCTCTATGTTTGTTCTCCGCTATTAGTGGCTTTGGGGTGACTCTTTGTTGCATGTTGAGGGCTTGTTATATTATCTATCTATGTTATTATTGTTGAGAGAACTTTCACTAGTAAAAGTATGAACCCTAGGCCTTGTTTCCTATCATTGCAATACTGTTTACGCTCACTTTTATCATTAGTTACCTTGCTGTTTTTATTATTTCAGATTACAAAAACCTATATCTACTATCTATTTTTCACTTGTATCACCATCTGTTCACCGAACTAGTGCACCTATACAATTTACCATTGTATTGGGTGTGTTGGGGACACAAGAGACTTTTTGTTATTTGGTTGCAGGGTTGTTTGAGAGAGACCATCTTCATCCTACGCCTCCTACAGATTGATAAACCTTAGGTCATACACTTGAGGGAAATTTGCTACTGTCCTACAAACCTGTGCACTTGCAGGCCCAACAACCTCTACAAGAAGAAGGTTGTGTAGACATCAGCTACACATAGTAGTAGCGATCTATATAGAACCGCGCTACCGCTACTTGCTTTGTAGCAGTGCGTTTACGCTGAAAGGCGCTACTGCTAAAAGAAGTAAAATTAAATGGAAAGCAAATAGAAAAGTAAATGAAAATGAAAGAAATAGAAGAAGGTGAAAGAAAAAAATTGTAATGAAAAATAAATGAAAAAGGGGAAAAAAGAGAAAGGAGTAGCAATAGCGCGTATCCAAGAACGCGCTATAGATAACTTATCAGTAGCGCACTTTGCGGAATGCGCTACTGCTACTTCTAACTTAACCATGGGTTCGTCCTTCCCCATGGCCACTTCCCCCAAATCCAACTCCTCCGCTCTCGCCGCCACCATCGCTCGTTGGCCGCCGCGCGCTCTCCGCACACCCTTGACGCCGCCCCCGACCCCGGATTCGACGCCGCCCCCGCCCGCGACCTCGACGCCGCCCCAGACGCCGCCCCCGACCCCGACCTCGACGCCGCCCTCCGCTGCGTGCCCAAGACCCAGCCCCGACCTCGATGCCGCATGCCCCTCCCTCGCCGCAGGCACCCGAGGTGAGCACGCCTGCTCCTCGCTCTCCCCTACCTCTGCCTAGGGTTCTTCAAATTTTAGTTGCATCAAATAAGTTAGGGTTCATGTAACGGTGGAAACGAATCGGATGCGGATGCGGCTCAAATTAGTTAGGGTTCATGTAAGGGTGGAAATGAATCAAATTTCTAAGATGAATCATAAAACGAGTAAATTTTGACCATTCATTTCACTTTTAAGTTGGCTAATTGGAATATCCGCTACCACTTTCCACACCCTAGGTTCATCTAATTAGATGGTAATTAGGGCAGGAGTTTCTAGGTACTAATTAGTTAGTAAGAACTAGGTACTAGTTTATTTTTATTTATATTAAGTTTATTCTTAGTAAGAACTAGTTGAATTAATAGAACTAGTTGAAGATGTCACATTTGTTGTTATTTTTTTAGTTAAAGAAAATTTTCCCGCATCGACGTCGACGATGGCTATCCCGCATCCTCGTCGTCGACTCGGTGGAGGACGCCTGCTTGACCAGATGGGCCATGTCCGGAACTAGCTTGGTGAGGAATCAACCCATCGTTGACCCAAACCTTCTTTGGTGGCGGTCGCGTGGGCCAGTGACGGTTGAGAGGCTTGAGGACCCCGCGGAGGTGGCACGTCACCGTGTTAGCGAGGAGGACGCGCACGTCCGTCGCTACTTGTTTGCGTTGCAACACATGTTCTCCAATACCTGGCAGGTTTTCCAGGGATCTCACTGGAGATATGATCCTATGATGGTTCCTTCTCTTTGGGTGTCCACTGCCCGCGCCGATACCCGTCGTTCGCTAAGGTTTTAGTTTTATTAGTGATGTTATATGTATGATAGTATTCGGGATGTATTAGTGATAATATTCAACGATGTAGGGACGCAAGAGATGATTTACTTTTGCTTATTGAATGCATGCTAATTTGAATACTTATTTATTTTATGATTTGGTTTTGCTTATTGAATGCTCATGTCAATATGAGTCCTATAAGATATTTTGAAATGTATATCTTGTGTTGCTCAAATAGGATATGTGCTTGCGCAAGCGGCCGGTCATGTTTGCAGGTTACACCTCCGAGTGGCCTATGTTTTGCCGGAGTGTAGATTCATTTCCGTTTCGGCAAATTTGAGGCGCTCGATATGTCCTATTTTAGCAAAGGTCATGCCGGATTTTTCCGTGAATTTTTGCATGACTTGTTCCATAATATGTAGGAAATATCGAGTGCCCCGGATTTGTGTGTTGAGTATCCTGGTAGTTGACTTTGATCGATTTTCAATTTATGTTTCAACTATGAACATAGGAAATGACTGGCGACGAAAAGGTTTTTGGTATTTGCAAATACTGTGAAGACGAGTGCGGCCCGTGCGACAGAATCTTCCTAGATGATGATAGGCGCTTCAGCATCGAGATGGAGAGAACTTCGAAGTGGATACAGTAAGTCACAACGACAAGTCTTTTTTCGTAATTAAAGATGACATCTGCTTCATTTGCTTCAACTTATAATTTTTTTACTATGCTATTAGCGTATCCCCTGCCATGCAAGAGTTCTTGTCTTGGATAAGATAGATCTCAGTCCTATGAAAACTACTATGGTGGTAAAGAGAGTTTACTTGAAGACCGAGCATGGTTGTATTTTCCACGCAAAATTATACAACACAGACACCTACACCTATTTTGGATGCAAAACTTGGCAAGCACTATGCAGGACTTATGCATTTGAGCCTGATATGGTTATCACCTTTGATATTCATCCGGAAGATGATATTGAAGGTAATATCGACATCTGGGTCGATGTGCACACGCCTCCAGTTATACCATTATGTGAGTTTCTCAACCATATTTATGTCTTTGATATTGTTTATTCAAAAATAGTTGACAACTACTATTGACAGCTTATTTCCAATCAAGCAAACATGTCCAGCGCTTGGTAGACATGACCTACTACTGTCCCGGGGCTGAACTAAACTGCGAGGAGATAAGTCATTATGTTTCATGGCTTGAGAATCTTCATACTGTCAAGACAAACTATTTTTTTGGACTTGAAAATCTTAGTACTCAAAATGTGCGACCAATAGTGTTCGTACTTAACTACGTCACATCTATAGGAAAGATGGTAAGATTTTTACTATTTGTCCTCAGTGCATCTTTTGCATACATTATTTTTAAGCTAAACTTCATTGCTAAGTATGTTACTATACAATGTTCCTCAACAAGGACTCCTGATGAATGTTGTGCCTCATTGGATGGAGACTAAAGGACGCATGAGAATTGTTAGCTTACGGCCAAGATATCCTACAATGCACTTTAGTGCATACAAGATTTCTAATAGCGAGGAATGCTTAATAGTGAAAGACTGGAGCAAAATTGTGAACGATCACAGAGAAGTACTAGGGGGCAGCAATCAGAAGTGCAACCCACGATTAGGAGACAGGTTCATCTGCTTGCTCCAACTTGATGAAGCAGGAGTGCTACACATGTTTTATGTTATTTTACCTGAGAGAGAGCAGCAGGAGTGATTAATTAGCTAGCTAGAAATGAGTTTGAAGATGATGAGGTGCTACACTATGACTATGATGATTACATAGCTAGTGTTGGTGGTAATGACTATGATGATTATTATTAGCTAGTGTTGGTGGTGAGTAGATAGCTACCGCAACTAGTGTTGGTGGTGATTAGCTAGCTAGAATGAGTTTGAAGATGATGATGTGCTACACTATGACTATGATGATTAAATAACTACTGTTGGTGGTAATGACTATGATGATGATTATATAGCTTGTGCTGGCGGATTAGATTCAAGTGGAGGCAACATGTGATGCACATCGAAAATACTACTAGTCCAAATTAGATCAAGTTTGGATTAGTAGTATACTTTTGACATGCAGCACATATTGCCTCCACTTGAACCTAATCCTCATTTATTTGACACACTATTATGGACATAATGATATAAACCTCATAATTGGTATTGTACCAAAATTCGTATAACGGCGTATAAATACACTCAAAATGAAAAAAATGAAAAAAGAATACTAGTAGCAATGGATAGGAAACACGCTGCTACTAGCTAGATTAGCAGCAGCGCGTTATAGAACAAACGATGCGGCTATGAGTCTTAGCAGTACCGGACGTTGTACGCGCTACTGCTAAGTAATAGTTGTAGCGTCTTATTAGTAGCGTGGTTACCCGCACTACTAGTGGGCACTAAACCTGCGCAACTACTATTGTTTTCCCTAGTAGTGGGTGTTTGAATTGCTAGAACTTCTATCTGTGGTGAACATGCAACTATAGGTGTGTCGTCAAAAAATTTGGAATTATTCAGGCTTCGTTTGGACATTTTTATACGGTAACTTGGTTTTCTAGGAATTTCAGGTGCACAATTCAAAATTAAACCACATGCACATGCTCCGGCGCACCAAAATGGGTTGTAAAATGATACATGTGTCCATGGATTGATGCTTACGTCCCATTCAAGAAATGGGGATGAATTTCAAACACCACGACACCGTGGCTCTCCGGCAAATGTTGAGGTGCTTGCTTTTGTAATTCTAGTAAATACAAAACTCGTCTGAAATTCATGAACCTTAGCATGCTATCATGGAACGGCATCAAGATGCTGGGGTATAAAAATGTGGTCCCATTTGGGCCAGGTTATGGTATAACTTTCTCGCAAACTAGAGCTTCTCTCACAACAAGCATGATGGTTTCGGTAGGGAACGCTTCACCTTTCTGGACGAAATGATATCCGTTGCATCTTCTCAATTTCAATTTTTTTCCTAGTGTCAACATAGAACAACACGAGTGTTGTGTCAATTTTTGGGATTTTTTGGGGTTCGCTTGGACATTTTTATACATTAATTGAGTTTTCTATGCATTCATGTGCATAATTCAAATTTGAACTACATGCACATGTTCTAATGCATATAAATTAGTTGAAAATTCAAATATGTGTCCTTGGTTGCATGCTTAATTAGGTCCCATGCAAGAAATGAGAATGAATGTAAAACGCCCTGCCACCGTCACTCGGCCGCAAACGTTGAGACATATACATGGTTTTTAAATTCTAGTAAATCCAAAGCTTGTATGCAATTCATGAAACTTGGCATGCTGTCATGGAGCGACATCAACATGTCGTGGTAAATTTTTTGTCCCATTTGGGGTAGGTTTGGGGATATGCTTCTCATGAACCAGATCTTCTCACAACAAGCCCGATGGTCTCGGTAGGGAACGTTTCACCTTTCTGGACGAAACGATATGCATTGCCTCTTCTCGATTTCAATTTTTTTCCTAGTGTCAACATAGATCAATAGGGGTGTCGTGTCAATTTTTTGGAATTTTGGGGGTTTGCTTGGACATTATTATACATTAACTGGGGTTTCTATGCATTCATGTGCATAATTCAAATTTAAAGTACATGCAAACATATGCTCTAATGCATATAAATTGGTTAAAAATTCAAATCTATGTCCTTGGTTGCATGCTTAATTAGGTCCCATGCAAGAAATGAGAATGAATGTAAAACGCCCTGCCACCATCACTCGGCCGCAAATGTTGAGATATATACCTGGTTTTTGAATTCTAGTAAATCCAAAGCTCGTCTGTAATTCATGAAACTTGGCATGCTGTCATGGAGCAGCATCAACATGCCGTGGTAAATTTTTTGTCCCATTTGGGGTAGGTTTGGGGATATGCTTCTCACGAACCAAATCTTCTCACAACAAGCCCGATGGTTTCGGTAGGGAATGTTTCACCTTTCTAGACGAAATGATATGCATTGCCTCTTCTCGATTTCAATTTTTTTCCTAGTGTCAACATAGAACAACAGGGGTGTTGTGTCAATTTTTGGGATTTTTGGGGTTTCGCTTGGATATTTTTATACATTAACTGAGTTTCCTATGTATTCATGTGCATAATTCAAATTTGAACTATACATGCACACATATGCTCTAATGCATATAAATTGGTTAAAAATTCAAATCTATGTCCTTGGTTGCATGCTTAATTAGGTCCCATGCAAGAAATGAGAATGAATGTCGTCAAACACCCTGCCACCGTCACTCGACTGCAAACATTGAGATACATGGTTTTTAAATTCTAGTATAAATCCAAAGCTCATCTGAAATTCATGAAACTTGGCATGCATGCTATCATGGAGCGGCATCAACATGCCGTGGTAAAATTTTTGTCCCATTTGGGGCAGGTTTGGGGACATGCTTCTCACAAACCAGAGCTTCTCACAACAAGCCTAATGGTTTCGGTAGGGAACATCCCACCTTTGGGGACAAAACGATATCCATTGCCTCTTATTGCTTGAAAAAATTTCTCGTGTCAACATAGAACAACAGGAGTGGTATGTCAATTATTGGGATTTTTCGGGGTTCGTTTGGGCATTTTTATGCGTTAATTGAGTGTTTCAATGCATTTATGTGTATAATTCAAATTTTAACCATTCACGTGACGCCACGTGTCTTGGTTTTAATGGCTATAGGTTTTAATTGCTCTTGATCGCAAACGTTTTAGAAAGAACACCCGTATGCAAAGTGAGAGCAAGATTTGTGCATCTCTTCAACGCAAACGGTTGTTTTGGATGACCCGTGTGCAAACACTTTACAAACAATTTGGTAAGATTTGCATCTGTCATATTGGGTATGTTGCCATTTGTCAAACTAGAAAGATTGACATTTGTTGATATAGTAACATTGCCATTTGTCAACCTTGTAACACTCGATTTGTCAAAATACGAAGCTCAAAATCACTAGCAGTATCTAATTTTTGCAACTAAAATTTAGTAATTAAGCATAGATGGAGGCAAGGAGGCGTGTTTAGCCAGGCGTGCAGCGGGCGCCGCAGTACTATTCGATTTGACCGCGGGCGGCCCAGTTCCCGATACGGCTTTAATGCAGACGAGGGAGAGGGTAGCGGTTCCCGAAATGTTGAACGACCAATGATGCATCCTCCTTAAATTAATCATGAATGCACAAGGGAAGTAATGGGAGGAGTACCGGGAAAAGAGGCAGCACGACGTGAATGCAATGCAGTTTGCACTCATATAAAGGCGTCCCTCCATTCCAATGCATCTGCCACATCGTACGTACCTAAGCATTTGCCTAAGCAGCTACACTAAGCGCAAAAGTGCTCACTCCAGACCCATGGCGGCGATGCACGCGAGCGGACAGCGGCTGTGCCAGACGGTCCATGACGCCGGCCTGTGGAGTGGCACCAAGGATCATCTCCAGACGGTGTTGGCGACCGGCTGGTGGATGGCCGCCGTCGACGCCAACTACGACTCTCAGTTGGACCAGATGATCATTGCCACCACCAACAAGTTCGTCGTCGTCAAGAAGCTCGCAGACGACATCGCCGTACTCCTCCAGCCCATGCGCCCGGGCTCCTCATTGCCTGCCACCCTAATCGGCCTCCATGGTCGGAACCTCTTTCAAGCATTGGTGGCCCTGCGACTGCCCGCCGACGCCACGAAGAATGTCAACCTGGTGGTCGCACTCGCCGTGAGGTGCCTCACCCTGCAAGAATTCGTCGACCTACACATCCAAGTGTACGAGCAAATCGCGTACATAGGTGTCTACAAGGCCAGTGAGGACGCTACGATGTTGGCCTTCTTCAACCGGCTGGAAGCCTTGGATGCCTTTGTTGAGAAGCACCTTGACCTCGCCAGAAAAGTTGTCGATCCTTAGCCATCGGTCGGTGGCCCGGCGCACTGAGTTAATGAGGAGGAGGTCGAACATTGATGGATGCATCTTTCTTCTTGCCTCCTTAATTCTTATTGTGCTATTGCATTCTCGTTCGAGTCAATACAGACATGTGTGATCCCTTTGCTTAATTATATGCATCACTATAACTAGTACTCCATCCTGTCAATTTATAAGTTGTGCTGCCAGTGTTTGGGGCCGGTGCACGACACAATAAGCACACCCACAACGACACATACAGAGAGGACATCTAGCGGTTCCAATGGCGATTTATCAAAATAGGAAGCTCAAAATCACTAGCACTATCTAATTTTTGCAACTAAAATTCAGTAATTAAGCATATATTTCATTCATAGATTAAGCAGTCGTGCTTAATCTATACAAACAGTTCAACCGTTAGGCGCCACGGCGCACTCTGCTCGCGTCCATCGGCGCGCTCGGGTTCTGAACAACTTTTCCTTGCGTGTTCAACTGCTATATGCATATATATGGTTGCTCGCCATTGAGGTGATCGCGGAGCGCTCTGCTCGCGTCCCTCCACGCGCGCTCTGCCAGCGGTTGGGCCTGCACACGATCATGTCGGGGGCCCCATATGCATGCGGTTGCGCGGCGCGCGTTGCCATGCAATGCAGTTATGTGCGGCACGATGGAGTTACACGCTGCGAATTAGAACTGCCATCAGGACGTGCCGTCCGGCCTCCCCTTTAATTCCCGCAGCCATTATAACCTTAGTCTCTTCAACCTTTCGATCGCGCCCCACAATACCTCAAGCACACCCACGCAAACACATAGAGAGGGGATGTCTAGAGGTTCTCCAATGGAGTTCGGCGAGCATAAAGTGGAGACCCACGCGAGGGAGACGGATCTCTTGGTGGTGTACACAATCGACCCGGCCGTGGTGGACGACTACATCAACACTCTCGAGCAGTTGCTTGCTGGAAACAAGTACAAGGTGGTCAGCATCGACCTCCAGTACACCGCCAGTCGTCCCGGAATAGATTAGAAGGTTGCCATCGCCCAGTTGTGCGTGCACCATCATGTCCTAATCTACCACTACTGCATTGCCAGAGAGCCTTGCGGCCGTTTCAACAGGTTTGTCAACAACACCGACTACAAGTTCGCCAAAGTGGAAACCACCGATGATGTAAAAGCGCTCAGTGTTACGGGCTTGGCTTGCCAGAACCTTGTCGAAATCCGTGACCACTACAGGGTCTAGGGCAGCACGAAGAAGGACACCCTAGTCGAACTCGCCTCGGCCATCGTCGACCCCTACTACGAAAAGGTGAAGCAGGATGCCCAGAGAACAATTGCCGTATCCTGGCACAGGGCCTGGATGCAGCGACTGGATGAACCTCGTCTCAGGTTCGCGGCCGAGAGCGTGTACACATGCTGCGAGATGCACAGGCGGATTGTTGACATGAGGAAGTGCCTCGTTACCCAAATCGACGAGCCCGGATCGAGCCACAAGCAGAGCAAGCGTCACAAGAAGTAGATGATGATCATATGATCGTTTATGCTATTTAATCATGCATGTAATATATAGTTTAGTTTATTGGTGTGTGGAAGTGTCATGTGTGTAGTAGCCACCTATGAAATTATGCATGTAATAGTTTACTTTGATGTGTGCAAATGCCATGGTTGTAGTAGCCACCTATGTAATTGGATGTTTAATTTGGTTATGCAACCATGTCCTTATAAGTGTGTGTGTGTATATATGTTGTTGTTCTGTATGCAATCCCATCGCACAACACACACATCTTATTAGCAGCAACCGTCTATGTTATTATCGGTCTTCGCACACATTTCTGATTACATACATGTTTGCCGCGTATCACACACATCTTGTCTCAACACAAACAGTTCATCCGCGTGAACCGCATGTCGTATATCGCACACACCTTGATTTGGCTGACCGTTTCTTTTGTGTTGCCTAATCACAAACGGTTCATCCTAGTAAACTGTATGCTATTTATCGCACACACCTTTATCTGGCTGCCCGTTTCTTTTGTTGCTCCTCATTGAAACGGTTAATTGCACTGAACCATATGCCTGAAATCACACATGGAACTAACAACTGAACCGTGTTTGATGCATCCGTCATCGCAAATGTTTTGCACCTTTTTTGATGGGTTTTTACACCACCGTTTGCAATTAATGCATCGCACACAGTTTCGTCAAAGGGTCTCTGATCGTGGTGTCGCGTTAGCAGCATCCAGCAGTAGTGTGTATGTACACATCATCCATTATGATGCGCACGTGCTTGTGTTGGTTAGCACCAAATATCCAATGCTCAAATAAATGAGATGCGTGATATAGAAACATGTCATCCATCATGAGAGGTTTGTTGTTATGTATGGCATAATGGAGACTCAAATTGTGTAATACATCATGAGAAATTTGTAGAGCATTGTTATTCATGGAATGCATATGGTGCACACAATCATGGGAAATATACAAAGTATGAAACGCATCAAAATCTCCTAATATGTATGAAGAAACTATGGGGGTCTCCTCATGATCATTAGTGGAAACATCACATGGAGAATATTGACAACATCTAAAACAATGCATATTTGAAACAATGTGATCATGGCATGGCATAGTAGATGAATTGCGCAAATCATGTAAAGGCAGCTTAGCAATATCATCACATGAAAAACAAAAGCCAACGACCATCATCTCGTCATCTATGCCATAAGTGCAAATGGGATTTATTTTAGTGGGGCATGCATAGTTACTATGTTGAGATTGTAATGATGCAATATGGGAGATCTCACTCATGGCATATGACAAGTTCAATGGGTTGTCGAACATGATGTGACCAAAAGAATTTTCACATGATATCCTATGGAGCATAGCATCACAAGTAGGCACCTTGACATGCTCATCACCATATTCATCATAAATGGGTGGCATATCAAAGCAAGTAGAAGATATAGTATGTGATGAATCCATAAGGTCATCAACATCATGCAAGCAATCATTTGCAAGATAGTCCACTAGTGGGACAAGAGAAGCACCATCACCTATGTTACCTTTGGAGCGTCGCTCATGTGTTGTAGGTGAGGTGTCGAAGACCAAGTCATGGTCATCTTCATCTTGATGGAACCATGTGGGGGTGCATCATCGTCCACCATGGCCATCATCGTCTCCATTGGAGGTATGGACTCGTCAAGGATAGGCATGTCGTCATGTAGGAGACCTAGCACAAAAAAGGAAAACACACTTGGAGTAGAGGATAAGTCATTAGAAATCATAGTTGCCTCACGTGCCGTGTCAACTACCTCACTCAGTAAGTGTTGTGGCTCACTCACTCCCTTAAGGATGCACTCACTCATATGGTTGGTGGAGTCAATCAAATGGCTCTCAACCTCACATAGGATGTGTGGCATGCTCTCAAGTGTGGGGCTCGTGGTGGTCACACTAATCCTCTCATAGGTGGAGTCACTCATGTCACTCATGTGGTGGTGGCTCTCCTCACATGGGAATTGGGGTGATACGTCTCCAACGTATCTATAAATTTTGATTGTTCCATGCTATTATATTACCCGTTTTGGATGTTTATGGGCTTTACCTTACACTTTTATATCATTTTTGGGACTAACCTTCTAATCGGAGGCCCAGTCCGAATTGCTGTTTTTTTGCCTATTTCAGTGTTTCGAAGAAAAGGAATATCAAACGGAGTCCAAACGGAATGAAACCTTCAGGAGCGATCTTTTTGGAACAAACGCAATCCAGGAGACTTGGAGTGGATGTCAAGAAGCAGCCGAGGCGGCCATGAGGCAGGAGGGCTCCCTAGGGGGGTGGGCACGCCCCCACCCTCGTGGCTCCCCTGACCTACCTCCTTCGCCTATATATACTCCCGTACCCTGAAAACATCCAAGAGCACTACGAAAAACTATTTCCACCGCCGCAACCTTCTGTATCTGCGAGATCCCATCTTAGAGCCTTCGTCGGTGCTCCGCCGGAGGGGGAATAGACCACGGAGGGCCTCTACATCATCTCCAAGGCCTCTTCGATGAGTTGTGAGTAGTTTACACTAGACCTTCAGGTCCATAGTTATTAGCTAGATGGCTTCTTCTCTCTCTTTGAATCTCAATACCAAGTTCTCCTTGATCTTCTTGGAGATCTATTCGATGTAACTCTTTTTGCGGTGTGGTTGTCGAGATCCGATGAATTGTGGGTTTATGATCAAGTTTATCTATGAGAAATAATTGAATCTTCTCTGAATTCTTTTATGTATGATTTGTTATCTTTGCAAGTCTCTTAGAATTATCAGTTTGGTTTGGCCTACTAGATTGATCTTTCTTGCAATGGGAGAAGTGTTTAGCTTTGGGTTCAATCTTGCGGTGTCCTTTCCTAGTGACAGCAGGGGCAGCAAGGCACGTATTGTATTGTTGCCATCGAGGATAAAAAGATGGGGTTTATATCATATTGCTTGAGTTTATCCCTCTACATCATGTCATCTTGCTTAATGCATTACTTTGTTCTTATGAACTTAATACTCTAGATGCAGGCAGGAGTCGGTTGATGTGTGGAGTAATAGTAGTAGATGCAGAATCGTTTCAATCTACTTGTTGCGGACGTGATGCCTATATACATGATCATGCCTAGATAATCTCATAACCCCTTTATCGCGTTGGTTGCGAGGTTCTTGTTTGTTTGTATAGGTACGAGGGACTTTTGAGGAGCCTCCTACTAGATTGATACTTTGGTTCTCAAAAACTGAGGGAAATACTTACGCTACTTTGCTGCATCACCCTTTCCTCTTCATGGGAAAACCAACGCAGTGCTCAAGAGGTAGCAAGAAGGATTTCTGGCACCGTTGCCGGGGAGGTCTTCGCTCAAGTCAAGACATACCAAGTACCCATCACAAACTCATCTCCCTCGCATTACATTATTTGCCATTTGCCTCTCGTTTTCCCCTCCCCCACTTCACCCTTGCCGTTTTATTCGCCCTCTCTTTTCCGTTCGCCTCTCTTTTTCGCTTGTCTCTTGTGTGCTTGTGTGTTGGATTGCTTGTCACGATGGCGCAAGATAATACCAAATTGTGTGACTTTTCCAATACCAATAATAATGATTTCCTTAGCACTCCTATTGCTCCTCTTAATGATGCTGAATCTTGTGAAATCAATGCTGCTTTGTTGAATCTTGTTATGAAAGATCAATTCTCCGTCCTTCCTAGTGAATATGCCGCTACTTATCTAAACAACTTTGTTGATTTGTGTGATATGCAAAAGAAGAAAGATACGGATAATGATATTGTTAAATTTAAGTTATTTCCGTTTTCACTTAGAGATCGTGCTAAAACTTGGTTTTTGTCTTTGCCTAAAAATAGTATTGATTCATGGAATAAGTGCAAAGATGCTTTTATCTCTAAGTATTTTCCTCCCGCTAAGATCATCTCTCTTAGAAACGATATTATGAATTTTAAACAACTTGACCATGAGCATGTTGCCCAATCTTGGGAAATAATGAAATCAATGATTCTCAATTGCCCTACTCATGGTTTGAATTTATGGATGATCATACAAAAATTTTATGCCGGATTGAATTTTGCTTCTTGAAATCTTTTAGATTCGGCCGCGGGAGGCACTTTTATGGAAATCACTTTAGGAGAAGCTACTAAACTCCTTGATAACATTATGATTAATTATTCTCAATGGCACACCGAAAAATCTACTAGTAAAAAAGTTCATGCGATAGAAGAGATTAATGTTTTGAGTGGAAAGATGGATGAACTTATGAAATTATTTGCTACTAAGAGTGCTCCTATTGATCCCAATGATATGCCTTTGTCTACTTTGATTGAGAATAATAATGAATCTATGGATGTGAATTTTGTTGGTAGGAATAATTTTGATAACAATGCTTATAGAGGAAACTTTAATCCTAGGCCGTTTCCTAGTAATTCCTCTAATAATTATGGTAATTCCTACAACAGCTCTTACGGAAATTTTAATAAGATGCCCTCTGATTTTGAGAATAGTGTTAAAGAATTTATGATCTCTCAAAAGAATTTCAATGCTTTGCTTGAAGAAAAATTGCTTAAAGTTGATGAATTGGCTAGGAACGTGGATAGAATTTCTCTTGATGTTGATTCTTTGAAACTTAGATCTATTCCACCTAAGCATGATATCAATGAGTCTCTCAAAGCCATGAGAATTTCCATTGATGAGTGCAAACAAAGAACCACTAGGATGCGTGCTCAGAAAGATTGCTTTGTAAAAGCGTGTTCTTCTTGTTTCCATGAAAATAATGATGAAGATCTAAAACTTATTGATGTGTCCCCTATTAAATATTTGTTTTGCAATATGAGTCTTGATAATGATGGTACTGGAGATGAGTTAACTTTAGTTAAAAGGCGTCCCAATGATTTAGAGTTTTTAGATCTTGATGCTAAATTTGGTAAAAGTGGGATTGGAGATATCAAAACTTTACATAACAATGAACCCACTATTATGGATTTCAAGGAATTTAATTATAATAATTGTTCTTTAATAGATTGTATTCCCTTGTTGCAATCCGTGTTGAATTCTCCTCATGCTTATAGTCAAAATAGAGCTTTTACCAAACATATCGTTGATGCTTTGATGCAATCTTATGAAGAAAAACTTGAATTGGAAGTTTCTATACCTAGAAAACTTTATGATGAGTGGGAACCTACTATAAAAATTAAAATTAAAGATCATGTATGCTATGCTTTGTGGGATTTGGGTGCTAGTGTTTCCACTATTTCGAAAACTTTATGTGATGTGCTAGGTTTCCATGGTTTTGATGATTGCTCTTTAAACTTGGACCTTGCGGATTCCACCATTAAGAAACCTATGGGAAGGATCAATGATGTTATTATTGTTGCAAATAGGAATTATGTGCCCGTAGATTTTATTGTTCTTGATATAGATTGCAATCTTTCATGTCCTATTATTCTTGGTAGACCTTTCCTTAGAACGATTGGTGCAATTATTGATATGAAGGAAGGGAATATTAGATTCAAATTTCCATTAAGGAAAGGCATGGAACACTTCCCTAGAAAGAAAGTAAAATTACCTTATGAATCTATTATGCGACCCACTTATGAATTCAATGCCAAAGATGACAATACTTAGATCTATATTCTCGCTTTTATGCCTAGCTAGGGGCGTTAAACGATAGCGCTTGTTGGGAGGCAACCTAATTTTATTTTTGTTTCTTTCTTTTGCTTCTGTTTAGTAATAAATAATTCATCTAGATTCTGTTTAGATGTGGTTTTATGTTTTAATTAGTGTTTGTGCCAAGTAGAACCTATAGGATAACCTACGGTGATAGTTAATTTGATTCTGCTGAAAAATAGAAACTTTTGCACGCACGAGAATAATTGTAATAAATCACAGAAATGTGATTTTTAGTTGATTCCTTTTGCAGTACATCAATAGCCAAATTTCCCAGGACTTCGTATTTTGGTAGGATTTTTAGAGTTCCAGAAGTAGTCGAAAATTACAGATTGCTACAGACTGTTCTGTTTTTGACAGATTCTGTTTTTCGTGTGTTATTTGCTTATTTTGATGCATCTATGGCTAGTATCGGGGGGTATGAACCATAGATAAGTTGGAATACAGTAGGTTTAACACCAATATAAATAAATAATGATTTCATTATAGTACCTTATGTGGTGGTTTTTCTTTCTTGCACTAACGGAGCTTATGAGATTTCCTGTTGAGTTTTGTGTTGTGAAGTTTTTAAGTTTTGGGTAAAGATTTGATGGACTATGGAATAAGGAGTGGCAAGAGCCCAAGCTTGGGGATTCCCATGGCACCCCAAGATATTCAAGGACAACCAAAAGCCTAAGCTTGGGGATGCCCCGGAAGGCATCCCCTCTTTCATCTTCGTCTATCGGTAACTTTACTTGGAGCTATATTTTTATTTGCCACATGATATGTGTTATGCTTGGAGCGTCTTGTATGATATGAGTCTTTGCTTTTTAGTTACCACAATCATCCTTGCTGTACACACCTTTTGGGAGAGACACACTTGAATCCGTAATTTATTAGAATACTCTATGTGCTTCACTTATATCTTTTAAGCTAGATAATTTTGCTCTAGTGCTTCACTTATATCTTTTAGAGCATGGCGGTGGTTTAATTTTGTAGAACTTGTTCATATCTCATGCTTCACTTATATCATTTTGAGTCTTTTAGAACAACATGGTATTTGCTATGGATAGATTTATTCCTAGAATGATGGGCATCCAAGTTGGGTATAATAAAAACTATCATAGAAAGTGAATTGGATGCTATGATCAATTTGATGGTTGATGATTGTTTTGAGATATGAGGATTGTGATATTAGAGTCATGCTAGTGAGTAATTATGAATTTGAGAATACTTGCGTTGAAGTTTGTGATTCCCATAGCATGCACGTATCGTGAACCGCTTTGTGTTGAAGTTGGAGCATAATTTATTTATTGATTGTCTTCCTTATGAGTGGCAGTCGGGGACGGGCGATGGTCTTTTCCTACCAATCTATCCCCCTAGGAGCATGTGCATAGTACTTTGTTTTCAATGACTTGTAGATTTTTGCAATAAGTATATGAGTTCTTTATGACTAATGTTTTATACGAACTCTCACCCTTCCACTATTGCTAGCCTCTCTTGTGCCGCGTAACTTTCGCCGGTACCATACACCCACTATATACCTTCCTCAAAACAGCCACCATACCTACCTATTATGGCATTTCCATAGCCATTCCGAGATATATTGCCATGCAACTTTCCACCGTTCCGTTTATTATGACACGCTCCATCATTGTCATATTGCTTTTGCATGATCATGTAGTTCACATTGTATTTGTGGCAAGGCCACCTTCATAATTCTTTCATACATGTCACTCTTGATTCATTGCATATCCCGGTACACCGCCGGAGGCATCCACATAGAGTCATATGTTGTTCTAAGTATCGAGTTGTAATTCTTGAGTTGGAAGTAAATAAAAGTGTGATGATCTTCATTATTAGAGCATTGTCCCAAGTGAGGAAAGGATGATGGAGACTATGATTCCCCCACAAGTCGGGATGAGACTTTGGACTTTATAAAAATAAAAGAGGCGAAAGAAGCCCAAATAAAAAAAAGAGGCCAAAGAAGCCCAAATAAAAAAATAAAAAAATGAGAGAAAAAGAGAAAAGGGACAATGTTACTATCCTTTTACCACACTTGTGCTTCAAAGTAGCACCATGATCTTCATGATAGAGAGTCTCCTATGTTGTCATTTTCATATACTAGCGGGAATTTTTCATTATAGAACATGGCTTGTATATTCCAATGATGGGCTTCCTCAAAATGCCTTAGGTCTTCGTGAGCAAGCAAGCTGGATGCACACCCACTTAGTTTCTTTAGTTGAGCTTTCATGCACTTATAGCTCTAGTGCATCCGTTGCATGGCAATCCCTAGTCACTCACATTTATATCTATTAATGGACATATCCATAGCCCATCGATACGCCTAGTTGATGTGAGACTATCTTCTCCTTTTCTGTCTTCTCCACAACCACCATTCTATTCCACATATAGTGCTATGTCCATGGCTCACGCTCATGTATTGCGTGAAAGTTGAAAAAGAATGAGAATACTAAAGTATGAAACAATTGCTTGGCTTGTCATCGGGGTTGTGCATGATTAAATATTTTGTCTGATGAAGATAGAGTATAGCCAGACTATTTGATTTTGTAGGGATAGCTTTCTTTAGCCATGTTATTTTAAGAAGACATGATTGCTTTGTTAGTATGCTTGAAGTATTATTACTCTTATGTCAATATGAATTTTTATTTAGAATCATTTGGATATGAATGTTCATGACACAATAAAGAAAATTACATTGAGAAATATGCTAGGTAGCATTCAACATCAAAAACTCCGTTTTTATCATTTACCTACTCGAGGACGAGCATGAATTAAGCTTGGGGATGCTTGATACGTCTCCAACGTATCTATAATTTTTTTATTGTTCCATGCTATTATATTACCCGTTTTGGATGTTATGGGCTTTACTTTACACTTTTATATCATTTTTGGGACTAACCTACTAACCGGAGGCCCAGCCCGAATTGCTGTTTTTTTGCCTATTTCAGTGTTTCGAAGAAAAGGAATTTCAAATGGAGTTCAAACGGAATGAAACCTTCGGGAGCAAAATGCAATCCGGGAGACTTGGAGTGGACGTCAAGAAGCAGCTGAGGCGGCCACGAGGCAAGAGGGCACGCGCTAGGGGGGTGGGCGCGCCCCCCACCCTAGTGGCCTCCTCGTGGATCCCCTGACCTACCTCCCTCGCCTATATATACTCCCATACCCTGAAAACATCCAAGAGCACCATGAAAAACTATTTCCACCGCCGCAGCCTTCTATATCCGTGAGATCCCATCTTGGAGCCTTTGCCGGCGCTCCACCGGAGGGGGAATCGACCATGGAGGGCCTCTACATCATCTCCAAGGCCTCTCTGATGAGTTGTGAGTATTTTACCATAGACCTTTGGGTCCATAGTTATTAGTTAGATGGCTTCTTCTCTCTCTTTGAATCTCAATACCAAGTTCTCCTCGATCTTCTTGGAGATCTATTCGATGTAACTCTTTTTGCGGTGTGTTTGTCGAGATCCGATGAATTGTGGGTTTATGATCAAGTTTATCTATGAGAAATAATTGAATCTTCTCTGAATTCTTTTATGTATGATTTGTTATCTTTGCAAGTCTCTTAGAATTATCAGTTTGGTATGGCCTACTAGATTGATCTTTCTTGCAATGGGAGAAGTGCTTAGCTTTGGGTTCAATCTTGCGGTGTCCTTTCCCAATGACAGCAGGGGCAGCAAGGCACATATTGTATTGTTGCCATCGAGGATAAAAATATGGGGTTTATAATTTCTTGAGTTTATCCCTCTACATCAGGTCATCTTGCTTAATGCGTTACTTTGTTCTTATGAACTTAATACTCTAGATGCACGCAGGAGTCAGTCGATGTGTGGAGTAATAGTAGTAGATGCAGAATCGTTTCGATCTACTTGTTACGGACATGATGCCTATATACATGATCATGCCTAGATAATCTCATAACTATGCACTTTTCTATCAATTGCTCGACAGTAATTTGTTCACCCACCGTAATTCTTATGCTATCTTGAGAGAAGCCACTAGTGAAACCTATGGCCCTCGGGTCTATCTTTTATCATATAAGTTTTCCATCTATCTTTATTTGCAATCTTTACTTTCCAATCTATATCATAAAAATGCCAAAAATATTTATCTTATCTTATTATCTCTATCAGATCTCACTTTCGCAAGTTACCGTGAAGGGATTGACAACCCCTTTATCACGTTTGTTGCGAGGTTCTTGTTTGTTTGTGTAGGTACGGGGGACTTTTGAGGAGCCTCCTACTGGATTGATACCTTGGTTCTCAAAAACTGAGGGAAATACTTACGCTACTTTGCTCCATCACCCTTTCTTCTTCAAGGGAAAACCAATGCAGTGCTCAAGAGGTAGCATGGGGCATCTCATCGTATGTGTGTGTCGGAGAGATGTAGGTACAAACGTCTCCATGCTCAACTGCTATCGCTGCCTTGGTTGAAGGGATAGTCCCATGCTCAACCTCCTCATCCATAACGCCTCCAAATATGAATGTCGTAGGGTGTGGCAAATCATCGCTCTCCTCCGAGACCAAAGAGAGGGTCTCATGCGTGGTCTCGTAACTTGACTCGGAGTAGGAGATATATTGGGGCGCCTTCTTCATGTTGTTGAAGAGGTTCATGTTCGTCACCATAGTCGAAGGGGATGGCCCTAGCTCGACCTTCTTGTTGTTATCTTGTTGTTGGAGGCCCGTATGATGTGGCACCTCGTATCTTGTCTCCATGACCGAAGGGAATTTATCATGCTCGGCCATCTTCCTTGAGGGGTTTCCGAAGATGGAGGGTCGCCCTCGCTTGTAGGTGGTCGCCTTGTTTTTGAAGATGTCGATGTAGGCGAACTCATGGGAAGTAGGGAAAGATGCCGTAGCGTCCTCTTGGTGGTGCTTGTCTTGCGGTCTTCTCTTGTGCTCATGAAGTTTGGTCGTAGCTTGATGTAGATCTTGTTGGGACTTGTAGGTTTGCGCGGGTGGAGCATCTTCATGTTGATGATGTCCTTGGCGTGCTTGAGATTGTCATAGATGTCGCTCGTCGTCGTTGTCCACATGATGCTTGGAGGTGAGTTGCCCTTCATGACAATTTGAATCACGAATGTGATGATGGGCGCCATGGATATGTGGACGTGGATGAATTGCGCTTGCATCGCTTGGGCGCTCCAAAGATGATCGACTTGCTCGCCTTCGCCTTGAGGATGATGAAGGGGAAGAACGGTTGACCAACATGGTTCGAATCTCCTCCATCCTTGCATCTTCCTCCTCCTTTTGTGCAGAAATCTTGTTGTCAAAGTAGTCTCTTGTACGTGCTTCGGAGTGTCGTATGTCGATGGTGAGGGTGTCGACGTGCTATCTCAATCTTGATTGTGCGCCTTGCATTTGTCGTTGTAGATCAAAGATGGACGCTTTGGTGATGTAGTTGTTCGCGCTATCGTTGTTGTCGAAGACCGGAGATGAAATGCCTTGCCTATCCATCACAAGACTCGAGCAAATATGAGTGGAAGAAACGAGAGAACTATAGCAAATGTACCTTGACCGATGTTGAAAATGGATCAATGATCACTCAATGATGCAAAAAGGAAATAGCATAATTGGTACCGATCTCGTCAATTTCTCACACCTACACAAGTAAGGCTTATGATGGAGCTTGGTGAGGATAGTGGCACAAAAATTTGATGCAAAATGTTAGCAAGAGTCAATAGTGTTTAAAGATATTCACAAAATCGCAAGTGAAACAAGTAGACCAATAGCAATATGCGGCACACGGAAACACACACACGGATAGATAAATGGGGTCGTGCAACCAAAGAATGAGCACAAAATGTGGAATCCACAGAAAATGCTCGTGTTGCACAACTCAAGAGAGACGCTAGCACAATTGCTCAATAGGCAGACACGACACTTGTGCACAACCTATAAGATTCAAGATGTATCAACTTTCTATCCAAAGTATGCTATGCTATGTATGGTTCCTGGTGTTTCTCAAGATGATCCAAGATGATCAGATATGACAATCTTATGTGCAATGTGGTATGATGCTATGGCTATTGCTTACAAGCTTCTTTGCTCTCCTTTTGCTTAAAAGCTTATTCTTTTTTTGATATGGCCACAATGCAAAATACACAAACCAAGATAGCAATTGCGTATATATGGGAACAATCTTGTGACACAAGAGATGATGTGATACCAAGAGGATACTGTAAGTGCATCTAGTGCCACCCCTAGTTGGTTTTGGAGTATTGACGGCAAACCTGGTTGAGGGACTAATGTGTTTGTGAGAATTACAGGATAACACAGGTAGTAGTACCTCCTTGATTCGGTTTACCTACCGGAGATGACCCCTAAAAATGTGTGAAGACATTGAATACAATGGTGGTCTGTGAAGATATTCCCATTGAAGACTATGACACGAAGAAGACATTGAGTGAAGAATATGGAGTGCGAAGACTTAGTTGTTTCGTTGTTTCCTTTTCTTCTTTGTTGAGTCATAGGAACCACCGCACTATTAAGTGGGGTCCAAGTGAACAAAGTCAGAGTGACTGAAGTGATGCTCAACCAAATCCTATGTCTTCGAGCGAAGACAATGAGAGCATATCTTATCCTGTAACGGATAAGTCAGCTTTACTTGTAGCCCAAGTCAAGCTGCCGCGTGTGTTTGAAATCTGATCATTGTGACACGTGTCAGTTCCTTAGTGACCCAGGGTCATTTCGGACATATCCGGTCAGGTTGCCCAGTGGCTATAAATAGCCCACCCCCTACACCATAAATTGGTGGCTGCTCAGAGTTAGTACACGGCTTTTGTCGTTTGAGAGCAACCCACCGCCGAAGCCTTTGAGAGAGAATCCTTGTGAGGATAAAGCCCAAACCACCCAGAGCCCAAAGAGTGTTTGGCATCACTGAAGTCTTTCTGTCCGCGTGATCTGAAGACTAGTTACACTTTAGGACTGTGAATCCTCCAGCGGGTTAGGCGTCGCGTTCTGAGCATCCAAGAGCCATTGTGTATTGCCGGTGAACGAAGTCTGTGAAGGTTCGGAAGTCTACCTTGAAGACTTACCAGAGTGATTGGGCGGGGACTGGGAGTCCTTAGCTCAAGGGGAATAAGGTGAAGATGCGGTCTTATGAGTTGAATCTCAGCCTCCCTAACCAGACATACAGTTGTCACAGCAACTGGAACTGGTCGAACAAATCCCTGTCCTTCTGAAGCCACTGGTTCTATCTCTTACCTCTCTTTACCTACAGTTTGTCTTCGTGAAGTCATTGCCTGCTTGCACTATCTGTTTGACTTCACTGTGTGACTATCTGTTCTGATTGGCTTCATACTATCTTCCATCCTGATCTTGACTACCTAGCTGCTATTAGTCTACGTGCTTTCACTGTATTGAATACTTGACTACGGCTCATCTAGTGTAGTCTACCTTCCGCTGCACTTGAATAGTGTTGTTTATATTGTTTGTCTTCGAAACTCCCATGTTTTGAAGACTTTCATAAAAATCGCCTATTCACCGCCCCTCTAGTCGATAACTAGCCCTTTCAATTGGTATCAGAGCAAGGTACTCCCTTGTTCTGTGTGATTCGGTTTAACCACCTGGAGTTTAGCTATGTCGACTGCAGGGATAATCAAAGTCTCCGCTGCGTGCCCCATCTTCGATGGCACTGAATATCCCTACTAGAAAAATAGGATGCACATGCATCTTGAAGCCATTGATGTCGATCTATGGTATGTCATCAAGAACGGCGTTCCCAAGACAGGTGAAGGCGTCACCCCTACTGATGTCAAGAAGTTCATTCAACTGGACTCTACTGCCAAGAACTTCATCTGTGGTCACCTTACCAAATGACAGTATGGCCGTGTGAGTGCTCTGGAAATGTCTAAGCTAGTATGGGACTGGCTCTCCAAGGTCAATGAAGGCGTCTCAACTCAGCGTGATCAACGTATCAGTACTCTCCGCAACCTCTTCAACCGCTTCAAGAGACACGACAATGAGAATGTCCAGCTCACATTTGATCGCCTCACTAATATCACAAATGAGCTCCAAGCACTCGACGCCACTGAGATCATGAAGCATGAGATAGTGAAGACACTACTGAGATCTCTTGACAGCTCATTTGACACCTTAGCCTTGATGATACAAGAACGCCCTGATTTCAAGACTCTCGATCCATCTGACATACTTGAGAGGCTCAACACACATGAGTACCAGCTATCTGAGAAACGAGATATCTATGGCCCCAACTATGGCCGAACTCGAGCTTTGAAGGCAAAGGCGGCTGCTTCCTCATATGAAGAAGAATCTGACTGTAGTTCTGGTGATCCTGAAGACATTGGAAAGGAGCTTGCTATGCTTGTGAAGAAGTTCCAGAAATTCACCAAGAAGAAAGGCTTCAGAAAGTCTTCATGATCCAGCTCAAGGAATGATGAAGCTTCTGCCTATGATCACAAGAAGAGAACCTGTCACAAGTGCAAGAAACCTGGTCACTACATCTCTGAGTGTCCACAGTGGGACAATGAGAAGAAGAAGAAGAAGAGCAAAGAATATGATTCTGATGACAAGAAAAAGAAGAAATCCTCAAAGTCTTATTCCAAGTCTTCTTCCAGATCTTCATCACACAAGAAGAGCTCATCTGGCAAGGCCCGTGCTTTTGTTGGCAAGGAAATGGATTCAGAGGAGGAGTCAGCTTCATAGGAGGCGGAGGTGGAGTTTGAGGGGGAGTCTGACTCGGGTGTTGCGAGTCTGGCTCTAGCTACTGCCTATGTCGCCAAGTCCATCTTCAACACCGAAGACAATGACTACGTCACCAACACTGATGATAATGTCGAGGATGACTCGCCCCCACCTACTGCTTCATGGCACGTGGTGCCAAGTTAAAATCACGCGATGCTTACTTTCAAACATCTAGTGAAGATGACTTTGATGGTGAATCCAAACCTAGTTACAAAACACTTGCTAAAATTGCAACTAAACAACAGAAAGCTATGGAACATACTCAAAAACTGTTAGACAAAAGCGATAACCTGTTGGACGCGGAAATGACCAAGTCTTAGTCCTTAATTGAAGACATAAAAAATCTTCATATTAAGTACCAGGAACTTGAAGGTCGACATGAATTGCTCACAACTTCTCATGAAAAGCTTTCCTATGATTATCTTCAAAGGAAGCAGGAAGTTGAGAAATTGAGATCGGATCATGAAGATCTTAAAAAAGAAAATGAGTCACTTCGTGCCAGACAGATCATTTCCGCTCAGGAAGGATTTGACCCACCATGCCTAAAATGCATTGAGCGTGATAACGCTGCTTCTGTTGCCGAATGTTCTATTGTTGCTACTGTTGCAATATCTTCAACTGCTGACGTGGTAACTAACCCCTCTGCTGAGGATACCACTACTATTGCTGATGAGAATGCCAGGTTGAAGACACTGCTTGAGACAGGGATGTAAAAAAGTCTCAAAGGGCATCACACACTGTGTGATGTCCTCAAAAAGCAGATTCTGAACCGAAACCCTAGGAAAGAGGGTGTTGGGTTCGAGAGGAAAATGAATGTTGATGGGTCGTACTGGAAGCCTGAGCAGTATCCCAAAACCACATGGGTTGCTGCAAAGGAACCTCCAGTTGACCCATCCACCTTATCTAGTTTCACTTGTGCTAACCCCATTATCATTTATGAATCCTTTGATGCAAACTATAATCTGTTCAAGAATCAGAATGGTGAAGTGTTTGCCAGGTATATTGGTACTAACTACAGGAATGGGTCACCTTTGAAGAAGATATGGGTTCCCAAAAGTTGTCTTGAGAATCTTCCTGTGAAGGTCATCATGACACCACCCGTGAAGAAGACAAACCCCATACCAAAGGCCTCATATTCCAGGATTCTTTGATACTCACCCTATCTATCCTAACCAAGATCTGAATTTTCATGTTCCACTTGTTCGTCAAATGTTTATGCTTCACAACTCGCTTGGTGAAGCCTATCCCCCAAACTGCGCTGTAGGCTAAGACACCTTGTACTTCAGAATGGATTATGGATAGTGGATGCACTAACCACATGACGGGCGATTGAAGTCTTCAGACGGATTCAACGCTACGTCCATCAGACAAAAGTCACATCACATTTGCTGACACTGGTAAAAGCAAGGTATTGGGTCTAGGTAGAGTTGCTATATCAAGGGATCAGCACATGGATAAAGTGATGCTTGTTGAATCCCTTTGGGGAGTCCTGGACTAGGGGGTGTCCGGACAACCGGACTATCATCGTCCGCCGGACTCCAAGACTATGAAGATACAAGATTGAAGACTTCGTCCCGTGTCCGGATGGGACTTTCCTTGGCGTGGAAGGCAAGCTTGGCAATACGGATATGTAGATCTCCTACCATTGTAACCGACTTTGTGTAACCCTAGCCCTCTCCGGTGTCTATATAAACCGGAGGGCTTTAGCCCGTAGGACATAACATCCATTACAACAATCATACCATAGGCTAGCTTCTAGGGTTTAGCCTCCTTGATCTCGTGGTAGATCCACTCTTGTAATACACATCATCAATATTAATCAAGCAGGACGTAGGGTTTTACCTCCATCAAGAGGGCCCGAACCTGGGTAAAACATCGTGTCCCTTATCTCCTGTTACCATCCGCCTAGACGCACAGTTCGGGACCCCCTACCCGAGATCCGCCGGTTTTGACACCGACATTGGTGCTTTCATTGAGAGTTCCTCTGTGCCGTCGCCGATAGGAAGGATGCCTCCACCCGTCTTCAAGGACGGTATTTTCGCTAAAGGGGCCTTGGCCGCCGGCCAAACTATCCGGCTAGGTGGTTTTCTTATCACAGCCTGTCCGGCCACTGCTTCGACAATGACTTCTCAAGTCGTCGAAAGCAATCTTCACGTCAGCTCGGAATTTGCCGAGCGGCTGGATCCAATAGAGCTCTCGTCTGTGAACGAGCTCTTGGATCGCATCGCCGCCCTGGGAGTCGCTACGGACTACAATCAGATTGGGCTTAAAACCGATCTGAGAGAGATTAACTCTCCTCAGGTCACCCACCACGTCGCAGTGGTAGAGGAACAATGCGGCAACTCTTCTCCTATATTGAAAACTAGTCATGTCCGGGCTCCCGAACCCTCCATGCCGGATTTCCGCGGAGGGGCGGACTTCGATCGAGCACTGAACTTAAAGTCAGGCATCGTTCCGGACTCGTTGGACAACGTCCAGCAATCCAAGCTTCCAAATTTGGAAACTTCCCAGCCTTCGAGCCTTGAGATGGGTAGGGTTCCGGACTTAATTCCACCCACCCACCCAGACATATGCGATCTATCTCTAATCCGGCAAGAGCCCGCCGAAACAGAACATCACTACTGGGCCAGATCACTCCTGGTTATGGACAGGATAAAGGACTGCCGAGAGGAAAACGCAATCTCAATTTTTTGCAATAATTGCACAGACGAGGGAATCTTGAACACCGTCAGCCGTCGTGAAATTACACGCTTCGCCGACTTGGCGTCCATAGTACGAAAGTACTGTGCGATGGAGAGTTTCTAGAAAACCGAAAATAAGTTTTGGGACAATCCGGCCCCAAATACAACCCTAGTCCGCAACAAAGGGTGCATTACACTCAGGCACCTGACACAAAAACCAAAAAGCAAAAACCCCATAGAGGGCACGGAACCGTACTGAAGGGATGGCTTAGCGGACCCTGTAAAATTCACAGTACAGAAGGCGCTGTTCCAACACATAGCCTTCGAGCATGTTGGATATTACGGCAGGTGGCCAAAAGTGGCAAGGAGCTTCTAGCCCCAAAAAACCACTCCAACAATACCGGTACGGTATCAACAGTCTTCGAGACTTTCGCTTCAAATAATATGCAAAAACGAACAATCCGCAGCCTCGCCGAAGTCTACCAAGTAGCAACAACAAATCCATGGAGTGACACAGCCATCACCTTCAACGCCAGCGACGAACCTAAATTCCGAACAGCCCAAGCACTAGCCGCACTAGTACTTAGTCCAATAGTGGACGGCTTTCGACTTACAAAGGTCCTCATGGATGGCGGCAGCGGACTAAACCTCATCTACGAGGAAACTCTTCAAAAAATGGAAATAGACTGGAGCCGCATTGAGCGAAGCAGCACAACCTTCAGAGGAATAATCCCTAGCCGGGAAGTGCGCTGCACCGGAAAAATCACACTCGATGTGGTGTTCGGCTCGCCGGACAATTACAGATCCGAAGAAGTCACGTTCCAAGTGGCCCCGTTCAACAGCTGATATCACACTATATTAGGACGAGAGGCATTCACAATTTTTCAAGAAGTACCCCATTACGGGTACATGAAGCTCAAAATGCTTGGGCCCGGCGGAATAATCACTCTCGTTAGTGATCCGGACATAGCACTCCGCGCCGAAAACAAGACAGCTGCATTAGCCCTGGAGGCACTATCCGAAGCCCTAGCGGCAGAAGAACTCACCGCACTGCGCTCTACTGTAAATAGGGACGACGTGATACTCGATAAGAGATCCAAGTCCACCTCCTTTAAACCAGCGGACGGAATAGTAAAATTCCAGGTCCATCCAACGGACCCAACAAAGACAGCCTCCATCGGGGCACAATTGAACCCTGATGTAGACGCCGCATTGCGAGAATTCCTTCGGGAAAATTGGGACATTTTCGCCTGGCACCCCTCGGATATGCCCGGAATCCCACGCAGATTGGCAGAACACAGCCTAAACATCCTAAAAGGATTCAAGCCAGTCAAACAGGCTCTTCGACGATTTTCTGAACCCAAAAGACAGGCAATGGGAGAAGAGCTAGCCAAACTATTGGAAGCCGGATTCATCAGAGATATCAAACATCCAGATTGGCTAGCAAACCTGGTAATGGTACCAAAGAAGGACAAATCTTGGCGCCTATGCGTCGATTTTAAAGACCTCAACAAGGCCTGCCCAAAGGATCCCTTCCCCCTCCCCCGCATCGACCAGATAATCGATGCTACTGCAGGGCACGATTCATTGTGCTTCCTTGACGCATACTCCGGCTACCATCAAATCAAGATGGTGGAAGCAGACCAAGCCGCAGCGGCATTCATCACTCCATATGGACCATTCTGCTTCAACACGATGCCCTTCGGACTTAAAAACGCCGGCGCAACATATCAGCGCATGATTCAAACATGTCTAGCCACCCAGATCGACAAAACAGTAGAGGCATACGTAGACGACGTAGTCGTCAAAACCAAACACGTCGAAACTCTAGTAGACGACTTGAGGCTCACATTCGAAAACCTCAGAGCATATGACATCAAGCTGAATCCAGAAAAATGCGTTTTCGGCGTACCAGCCGGAAAGCTACTGGGCTTCGTTGTATCCGGTAGAGGAATTGAAGCAAACCCAGCCAAGATCCGAGCTCTGTCACAGCTAGATATCCCAAAAGACCTCAAGCAAATACAAAAATTGACTGGATGCATGGCGGCTCTAAGCCGCTTTATCTCCCGTCTAGGAGAAAAGGAATTGCCCCTCTATCGCCTCCTTAGGCGCACCGAACACTTCGAGTGGACGGATGCTGCCACTGCCGGACTCGAAGAAATAAAAGCCATATTGGCAACAAATCCGGTCCTGGCTGCACCCAACCTGGGCGAACCAATGTTGTTATACATTGCAGCAACACATCAAGTTGTAAGCGCGGTGCTCGTTGTCGAACGAGAGACAGAAGGGCATAAATTCCCTCTTCAAAAACCAGTGTACTACGTATCCACTGTGTTAACCCCCTACAAGTCCCGTTACCCGCACTATCAAAAGATAGCGTATGCGGTGTTCATGGCATCCCGGAAGCTCCGACACTACTTTCAAGAGTGTTCGATAACAGTGGCCTCCGAAGTACCACTCAACGACATTATAAACAACCGCGACGCAACGGGCAGGATTGCAAAATGGGCCATTGAGCTCTTACCATTCGATATAACTTACAAACCTCGGCGAGCTATAAAGTCACAAGTTTTGGCTGACTTTGTCGCTGAATGGACCGAAGCCGAACTCCCTAAAGAGTACGGCGCATACTCCAATTGGATTATGCACTTCGACGGCTCTAAAATGTTGGCCGGACTGGGGGCTTGCATCGTATTGACGTCCCCGACCGGGGACACAGTCCAATACATACTTCAAATAAACATGGACTCCAACAACACAGCCGAATACGAGGCCCTTTTACATGGTCTCCGGATGGCAATCTCCATGGGCATTCAACGCCTAGAGGTGCGCGGGGATTCAAACCTCGCAATATCCCAAATAAATGGAGACTTTGACGCCAAGGATCCGAAAATGGCAGCATATCGCAACGCTGTCCTAAAAATGTTAGCTCGGTTTGAAGGACTCGAATTCCATCACGTAGCCCGGGATAATAACCAAGCAGCCGACGTACTGGCACGCATCAGCGCAAAACGTGACGCTGTCCCTCCAAACATCTTCCTGGAACGGCTCTTCAAGCCATCCGTACTATGGGAAGAGGAGTCCGGAAATAACAAACCGGAAAAAGCCGCACCAACCGGCGATTCAGCCAATGACATAACACCTTCGGCCCACAACATAATGGCAGTAATCGCCCCGTGGACAGAACCATTCCTAGCATACTTGCTTAGGCAGGAACTTCTCGAAGACCAAAATGAGGCCCGCTGTATTATCCGGCGATCTAAAGCCTACAATGTCCATGAGGGAGAACTTTATAAGAAAAGCACAACCGGAGTCCTTCAAAGGTGTATCTCCGAAGAGGAAGGGCGAAACCTTCTGGCTGAAATTCATGCCGGACTAGGCAGACACCACGCCGCAGCTCGGGCCCTTGTAGGAAAGGCATTCCGTACAGGATTTTATTGGCCGACGGCCCGAGCAGATGCTCAGGACTTAGTCCAAAGATGTGTCGGTTGTCAGCTCTTTGCTAATCAGAGCCATATGCCACCCACCGCCCTCAAAACTATACCCATTACCTCGCCGTTCACGGTCTGGGGGCTTGACATGGTTGGACCCCTTAAGGGGGGAACCCACAAGCAAAGGTACCTATTGGTCATGGTGGACAAATTCACCAAATGGATAGAGGCCAAGCCAGTCAAAACGGCAGAGTCTGGACCAGTGATAGACTTTATCTCCGGGGTAGTACACTGTTTTGGTGTCCCCCACAGCATCATCACCGATAACGGCACGAATTTTACGGCCGACGAGGTTAAATCATGGTGCAAAAATATGGGCATTAAGCTCGATTACGCTTCAGTCTATCATCCTCAAACCAACGGTCAAGTGGAACGAGCAAATGGTCTAATAATGAGCGGCATCAAACCCAGACTAGTGCGGTCCTTTACGAAATCTGACACGCACTGGGTAGACGAGCTCGACTCCGTACTCTGGGGGCTGCGGACAACGCCCAACCGTACTACTGGATTCACACCATTTTTTATGGTATACGGCGCAGAGGCAGTTCTGCCCTGCGACATCATTCATGACTCACCTCGAGTGCGCATGTACGAAGAAAGAGAAGTCGAGCTGGATCGGCAGGACAGCTTGGACGCATTGGAGGAAGAACGCGACGTCGCCAAGGCTCGTTCCGCATTCTATCAGCAGCAAGCTCAAAGATATCAAAGCAGAGAAGTACGGGCCAAGACTTACAACGTTGGCGAACTAGTTCTACGCCTGCCGTCCAAGAAAAAGGACAAGCTCAAGCCCAAATGGGAGGGGCCCTTCATTATCGATCAAGTCCTGACCGGCGGAGCGTACCGTCTACGAAATGCGTCGGACAACCGACTTGAGCCGAACCCATGGAACGTAGCCCGCCTCCGAAGATTCTATGCCTAGCGCCGGACTAAGAGTTCGTCCCCTTCCCCCGTTCAAATTTTTACACTTCAGTTGTCTTTTGTTTCTCTTTCTTCTCTTAACCCTTTTACTAAAAAGCCCTTAAGGGCATACTTGCGCATTGTTCGCATACACTTGATGTGCCATCCGCACTCATTATACCTGGGGGCTTCTTTATCAGAAGCCTAATTATAAGGGCTTCATGCCCAGCACATGTGTCAAGCTTCCACATGTACCTTTTATTCACCATTATATGCATCGATATGACTTAAGTTTTGGCCAAGCTGGGTTGCCTGGGTCCTGTGCTTACCCCTACGTTCCCGATTGTTCGGCTAGGAGGTAAAGGGAGCACCTCTGCGATTGTTACTGCCGGGTCAGCCAGATGTGTACCTCAGACTGGGTGAAGCCGAAAGCTAGCGTTCTTAAGGGAATATTCGGTCGGTGACTTGAAAGATGATTTTTTATATACTTATTTATCTGCCCCCAGATGTTTTTCTGCTCTTTTCACAGTCCGGACATGCACTTTAGGGCATGCCTCCCAGGGAAAGGAACCCCTAACAGAACTATTCTCCCTGGAAGATGTTTCTTACTAATCATGTAATATAACATAACTAGTTGGGCACTTGTCTGATAAAGCACTAATGACCCCTACGCCTGGTCTCCATGCATGCCCCGGTTGTTTTTTAACCGAGAAGGTATTCGGACACACTCCGGACTCTAGGGTCCCGAGGTTGAAGCGAAAAGGTCGGCAAAGACAAACGATCTACAATCCGGCTAGAAGGCATTTTTTACATGTCATTTTAAAATACATTGTCACATTGACTGACTGTATTCCTCCTCAATCCCGTCTAACAGGCTGTCCAATTTACAGTCCCGTTGGGAAAATTTAGCGGCCAACTCTACTTGGCCGTATACTAAACTCACAGGGATCTCCTTCCCGTCGGGCCCCATAGGTCCGACTTCGGCCATATGGTTGGGATCCGCCTTCTTGTACCGCGTCTTCACCATGGCCCAGGCCTCCCTGGCACCTTGACGGCAGGCCGAAATATTCCATAAACGGAAGCGCTGCCGCATTCCCTAAAGCTTCTCCGCAAGCTCCCCAAGGCCTTCGGGCAGGGAAAGGGCCGGCCATAAAGCCTGAACGACGCCGCTCATCGCCTGCCGAACTCGTTCGAGCAGCTGCAACAGTTCGGGAAGTTGATCACCCGTCGATACGGGCATCTCCTCCGCAGGGCGACCTGTGAGTATACATACACACATATTTTGTCAATTGACTTCCTCGCCGAACTCTTCTTTTCAAAGGAGTTCGCTCAAGCACTTACTATAGATGCCGCGACGAAGCCGCTGATTCTCCTTAACGGAGCCAGACAGCTCGGCCCGAACACCTTTCAGCTCTTCTCCGAGCTGGGCGTGGGCATCCTGGAGCTTGTTCCTTTCCTGCTGCACCCTATTCAGCACCCTCTCGCCGGCCTTCAGTTGGTGCAGCAGTTCTTGCCTATCCGGATCTTGTCCGGCAGCACCTGCAATGTCATTATTAGACTTGCGCGCACGCCGCATAGCGCTTATATTTTTCAAATAATGTGTTACCAGGAGGGGTCTCTGTGTTTCCTCCTGCGGCAGCGAGTGCGGCCTCAAGTTGGGCCTTGCACTCTTGCAGCTCTTGAGACAGTTGGGTATTCTTCTCGGTAAGATCCTGCGTTTCAAATGATCCTTAAATCAGTTAACATAACTACTTTAAGTCTCGGGGGCTATTGGCATATATAACTGTTAAATTCTCTTACCCGTATGTCTTTTACATACTGCTCCGTGGCTCTGGTAAAACCATCTTGAGCAGCATGGAGGTGCGCGTCCCCCGCGTTAAAGGCATTCAGCGCCTCAGGGGAGAAGCACGCGTCACGAAATACTGTCCGGCGGCGCCTATGGTTCACGGCGCTCTCCACCTCAGACTTGGTGGCGGACAGTCTGTCGGCATCCTCCGTTGGAGGAGTGTCCGGCTCGCGCCCTGCGTTCGCCTCCCCCTCCAGACCAGGTGCTGGAGCCTGGCTGGTAGAGGTTGGATTGGCAACCTCCACGCCCGCAGTCCGGCGGGCGCTTTTTCTCCTACAAAAATCATGAGCACTCAAACGTTTCCTAGGAACGTTGCTCCAAATAATGAACTGTGAGCTATACCTTTGCGACGACGTTTCAGTCCGCGCCGCGCTCCTCTTCCGCCTACTGGTCCGGACTGGCCCTTGTTGGTCAGCCGCCGCGGGCTCGGCTTCCCGCCCTGAAGGCGCTTCCTGCAAAACGCCATCGTATGAGAAGGTCAGAAATGAGCGAGGAAGAAATAATGGTGTCGGGACTTCGGTCGCAATCACCTGGGAAGCCGGATATAGTCCGGGGTAGTCAGCCGTAATGGCGACTAAAGCATTATCCATGCTGAGCTGGTGGAACACCCCGTCGATTAGCTCCACCTTTATGTCCGGATCCTCTTCGGAGGCCGGATTCTGGGATCTCTCTGGATCCTCAGGTTGCGGAGCTGGACTTCGCATGTCCTCCACAACCCGACACAGCTCCTGCGTCAAAAAACACAATATAAGAAACCTAAACTTTGAAAGCATGGGATTGGGCACGTAAAGTGTTCGCTTACCCAACGCCGAGGGTTATTCATGGAGAACCCATTCAACGGGTTCGTCTGGAGGAAGTCCTCCTTCTCTCCCTTGTACAGGCCGGACAGGATCTTCGCCAGGTCCTCGGCCGAACCCGGCCCTTTACGGCCATGACGGGTGGCATTGTCCTCCCCGTTGAAATCCCACATGGGGTGGCCCCTGTATTGTAGTGGTTGCACCCCCCGCGTAATGCATGTTGCCATGACTCCAATCATGGTCAACCCGGAATGGGCCAGTAACCTTATCCGGCCCATCAGATAATGGACGCTCTTGTCTTCCTCCGGTTGGGGGCTCCGCGGATGCCAACTAAGGCGTTTCTTCAGAGGAGCATTGCTGAACTCCGGGAGGCCGATCCGAACAGGGTCCGGCAGCGAGCGTCTTCTATGTAAAACCATTCCGAAGGCCAGTCTTCGGACGCCTTCTTAGGGGTTCTGGATGGATATCCGGTCCCGGCAATGCGCCAAATTTCGGCGCCGCCCACTTGATATATGGACCCCTCGTGAGAGCGGGGCACAAGGCAGAACAACCTCTTCCACAGCGCGAAATGGGGCTCGATGCCCAGGAATAGCTCGCAAAGAGCTACGTAACCCGCAAGATGCAGGATAGAGGCGGGCGTGAGGTGATGGTGCTGGAGTCCGTAGAACTCCAGGAGCCCGCGGAGGAACGGATGTATAGGAAATCCGAGCCCCCTTATCAGATAGGGGATGAAGCATACCCGCTCCCCTTTGTTGGGACTTGGGGTGGACTCCGCTTGCTTCCCACCTTTATAGGTGGCTAGCCCGGCTCGAACCAGAACCATGAAGGCCGGAGGGAGATATCCCTCCGCTTGGAGCTTCACCAGCTCGTTGTGCGGAACAGAGCATCTCCTCCAATCTCCTGGCAGAGGGCTGGGAGCACGAGAAGAGGAGCCGCGTCGACGGTCCATGATGGAATGGATTTTTGGTCAGAAGCGCTCCGATGAGTACTCGCGGAAGGAAGATGGTGTGATTTGGATCTGGATTCTTGCCTCTCTTATAGGCAGATTATTTGTGCAGCTAGGGGGTAAAACATAAAAGATACCCTGGCTTTTCGCATTCGTGCGACGTGTGGAAGAAGGCCATTATTGGGTGTGGAAGCCAAGAAGCACAACATTGATAAGGAAGCCGGACACTGTTCGGCAGGTACATGGAACTTAAAGGAGAACCCGCCTTGCAACGCCGAAGATTACATACGCGCTGGACTAATCGTCATTGAAGCCTGGTTCGGGGGCTACTGAGGGAGTCCTGGACTAGGGGGTGTCCGGACAGCCGGACTATCATCGTCCGCCGGACTCCAAGACTATGAAGATACAAGATTGAAGACTTCGTCCCGTGTCTGGATGGGACTTTCCTTGGCGTGGAAGGCAAGCTTGGCAATACGGATATGTAGATCTCCTACCATTGTAACCGACTTTGTGTAACCCTAGCCCTCTCCGGTGTCTATATAAACCGGAGGGCTTTAGTCCGTAGGACATAACATTCATTACAACAATCATACCATAGGCTAGCTTCTAGGGTTTAGCCTCCTTGATCTCGTGGTAGATCCACTCTTGTAATACACATCATCAATATTAATCAAGCAGGACGTAGGGTTTTACCTACATCAAGAGGGCCCGAACCTGGGTAAAACATCGTGTCCCTTGTCTCTTGTTACCATCCTCCTAGACGCACAGTTCGGGACCCCCTACCCGAGATCCGCCGGTTTTGACACCGACACCCTTGGTTTCAACTTAATGTCTATCTCAATGCTTTGTGACTTAAACATGATTGTGTTATTTGGAAAATATCGATGCCTTGTACTAATGGAATATGACAAGTCTCTAGTCTTTGAAGGGTATCGTAAAGACGATCTCTATATGGTAGATTTCTCAGCAGGACCACAGATGGCCATATGTCTTCTAGCAAAGGCTTTAGAATGTTGGCTCTGGCATCGAAGGCTAGGGCATGCTGGCATGAAGAATTTGCACACTCTCGCGAAGAAGAAGCATGTCATGAGCATCGAAGGCGTCAAGTTCAAGAAGGACCATCTATGTGGCGCCTGCGAAGCTGGAAAGATGACTAGGGCCAAGCATCCCTCGAAGACAATCATGACTACATCTCAGCCCTTCGAGCTGCTTCACATGGATCTGTTCGACCCTACTCACTACTCTACTCTCAACGCTACTGCGTGCCTCTATGGCTTCGTAATTGTTGATGATTACTCTAGATATACTTGGGCGCACATAATTCTCTACAAGACTGAGGTGCAGGATGTCTTCAGACGATTTGCCAATCGTTCCATGACGAATTATGGCATCAAGATCAAGCACATCAGAAGTGACAATGGCACTGAGTTCAAGAATACTAGTCTCGACCTCTATCTGGATACACTTGGCATCATACATGAGATCTCTGCTCCTTATACACCTCAGCAGAATGGCATCGTCGAGCGCAAGAATAGAACTCTCATTGAGATGGCCCGAACGATGCTTGATGAGTACAAGACTCCATAGAAGTTCTGGCCTGAAGCCATTGACACTGCTTGCCACATCATCAACCGAGTTTATCTTCACAAGCTTCTGAAGAAAACATCCTATGAGCTCCTAACTGGTAAGAAGCCACATGTAAGCTACTTCAGAGTATTTGGTGCTAGGTGCTGGATCAAGGATCCACATCACACTTCGAAATTTGCACCAAAAGCACATGAAGGTTTTATGCTTGGTTATGGAAAGGATTCGCACTCCTACAGAGTCTTCAACCTCTTTCACTATAAAGTGGTTGAGACTGTAGACGTGCGGTTCGATGAAACTAACGGCTCGCAAAGAGAGCACTTGCCAAATGTGCTAGATGAAGTACCTCCAAGTGAATCTATCAAGCAGATGGGAATTGGAGATATCATACCCTCTGAGAATCAATCTGAAGAGGAACTTGTCATTTCTGCACCAAATCAACCTGAAGACAATGCTCAGCCTAAAGAAAATCTCTCAACTGATGACATTGATCACCAAGAGCAAAATCTTCGTCCTGCTCATCCTCGTGTTGCAAATGAAGTTCAGATTGAGAAGATAATTGACAGCTTGAATGCACCTGGTCCACTCACTCGTTCTAAAGCAACCCAAAGATCAACACAACTGACCAACTTCTATGGACATTTTGCATTTGTGTCAATCTCTGAACCCAAGAAAGTTGATGAAGCCTTCATGGAACCTGAATGGATTCAAGCTATGCAAGAAGAGCTTCGACAGTTCGAGCTGAATAATGTGTGGGAATTGGTCAAGCGTCCTGATCCTCGGAAGCACAATATCATTGGCACCAAATGGATATATCGCAACAAGCAAGATGGGCATGGTCAAGTGGTCAGAAACAAGGCTCGTCTTGTTGCACAAGGTTACACTCAAGTGGAAGGAATTGACTTCGATGAAACATTTGCTCCTGTGGCAAGACATGAAGCCACTCGCATACTGCTGGCCTATGCAAATCATCACAACATTCTCCTGTATCAAATGGATGTGTAAAGTGCTTTCCTCAATGGAAAGATAGAAGAAGAAGTATATGTCCCACAACCTCCAGGTTTTGAAGATCCAAAACATCCTGACATGGTATACAAGCTCAACAAGGCACTATATGGCCTCAAACAAGCCCCTCGTGCTTGGTATGACACGCTCAAAGACTTCCTGAAGAGCAAAGGCTTCAAACCTGGTTCACTAGATCCTACACTCTTCACGAAGACATATGATGGTGAACTGTTTGTGTGTCAAATCTATGTGGATGACATTATCTTCGGCTGCACCAACAAGAAATACAGTGATGAATTTGGTCACATGATGCAAGAGCAATATCAAATGTCCATGATGGGCGAGCTGAAGTTCTTTCTGGGTCTTCAAATCCGTCAGCAACGCAACAACATCTTCATATCACAAGAAAAATATCTCAAAGATTGCCTGAAGAAGTTTGGAATGCAAGATTGCAAAGGATACACGACGCCAATGCCAACCAAAAGTCATCTGGGTCCCGACGACAATGGTAAAGAGTTCGATCAAAAGGTATATCGATCCATGATTGGTTCTTTGCTTTACTTATGTGCATCTAGGCCAGATATAATGCTTAGTGTTTGCATGTGTGCCCGATTCCAAGCGGCACCAAAGGAATCGCATCACTTAGCTGTGAAACAAATTCTTCAATATTTGGCTTACACCCCAACACTAGGATTATGGTATCCAAAGGGCTAAGAGTTTGATCTAGTTGGATTCTCAGATGCTGATTGTGCTGGTGACAAGGTTGATCGCAAGTCCACATGAGGCACATGTCATTTTCTGGGACGATCTCTTGTCTGTTGGTCTTCAAAGAAGCAGAACTGTGTATCTCTCTCTACTGCTGAATCTGAATACATTGCTGCTGGATCTTGCTGTGCTCAACTTCTCTGGATGAAGCAAACTCTGAAGGACTATGGAATCCATTTGAAAAATGTGCCTCTCTACTGTGATAATGAGAGTGCTATCAAGATTGCAAACAACCCAGTTCAGCACTCGAAGACAAAGCACATTGAAATTCGTCATCACTTTCTCAGAGATCATGTTATGAAGGAAGATATTGATATCATTCACGTCAAGACAGAAGAATAGTTGGTCGATATCTTCACAAAGCCCTTGGATGAGAAAAGGTTTTGCAAGTTGTGGTGTGAGCTAAATATCTTGGAATCCTCAAATGTCCTGTGAATGGACACACATCCTAAAACTTATGCATTTTGATGACTTACATGTACAACACACGAAGTAATGTATATCTTCAATCAATGAAGACATACATTTTAAGTGTGAATACATTAATGCGGAATTTGACTTCGGAGCGCCACGATAATTGTGCGCCGTGTCTGGGTCTAATACTTCCTATACGGTGGGTAACGCCACCACCAAATTTTTGTTTGAAGTGTTTCTCTGGGCATTATGCTTGCATTGTTTTCATTTGTGATTCACAATTCATCCTTGGTTTATCTTCAAATTGGTTGTATTGGACTAGTACTATATATATCTGTGTTCTGTCCTCTACAGCATTCACTTATAGCTCTGGCTTCGTGTTGAATCTTTTGAAATAAGTGAATGTGATCGGACCCTAACCTATCTATGCTTCTACCTCAACTCTATATGTCCAAGTCATATGCATTCTATTGAAAACTATCGATTGTCTTCACTGAGACCTTGTCAGCTGAAGACAATCTGACACACATTTATATCTGTTTTTAATGCTTTATCCAATTTGCCTGAAACCCGGAGAATTCAGAATGACCACCCCGACAATCTAGGCGTGCGTGGGAACATGGAACAACTCCCAAGGTGTTGCATGCTTGCCACGTGTCCGTCAGATGTGAAACGCCAGGGGCACCTGCGTAATTGTGTTGTGCCGTCTCTGTCCTTATAAATACCCGTCACGTCTCGGTCAAAAATTCTTCTTCCTCCTCGCCACCTCTCGCAAACCCTAGCGCCTCCGCTAACTCTCGACGACACCGACGACGAAGCGCTTAGCTGTCGCGACTTCCTCGACGCCGTCCTCATGCCGGCCGTGGACCTCGTCTTCTCCGCCGTCGTCGTAGGTGTCTTCTGTCGCCAAGTTAGGGCACGGGAGATTGAACTGCTCGGCCTCCACCTTCGATCCGTCTAGAAGTTCTTCATGTGGTAATTAAAGTTTACTTTTTACCGTCTTTTTGATCTGATAGATTCATCCGTTTTTACCACAAGTGGTTTCTAGATCTTCAAACTTGAATCTATCTCATCCTGCATCTCATATTCTGCGTAGTCTATTCACTTATGCTTCTTTACAAGTTAGATTCCTCACTTGTACTTATTCTTGGATTTGTACAACTCTGGAACCAACTCTCATCAAATAAGTGAATGTCTTTGCATTGTGAGGTCAATGTCTTCAAACTGATTTATCTTCAAAATCTTCTGAGAATGCATATGACCTCTTCCCCTTCCCTCACACCTCTAATGTTGTCATAGGTACATGTCCGTGGGAGAATCCCTTGGTTCTCATAGTATACATTCGTGTGCAGAATTCTTGCAGAGTCACATCAACTCACCAGAAGCCAGTTCTTGTCTGACCAGCCGTTTGAAGCCATTGCACATACTTAAGCCCTTCAGCTTAAACTTCATGGCAACTGATAAGTCAGCACGGAAGGGAGGCAGACAGCGCCATGGTAATACTTCCAAGGATTTACCTCCAGATTTGCACGAGCTGTACAAGACTGATCCTGAGGAAACCTATACTGGCCGCAAGAATCGAATCCAGTGGATTCAAAGATATTGGGCAGAAGAGTGGTTCAAATACCTCTTCGTCATTGAAGAATATGCAGAGAAAAATGCCATCAAGGGACCCTGGGGAGATATTGTGTACAAAAATCTTCAACCCCAGTCCCTTTCTGAAGCCCTCCAACGAGAATTCTATCCGTGCATGATTCACGGACCGCAGCCAGAGAACGCTGATCGTTCCTCTCCGCTGTGGTGCCGTGAAGATCATCTGCTCAAGGGCAACTATCAGTTCGCCAAAGACTCCGCTGCAAAGAACAAGAAGGCTCTAGGGCTCGACTTCAACCCTGGTCCTTCCTCCCCTCGGGATAATGGCACCCGCGAAGCCAATCAGAATAGGATCGGCCCCTTCTACAACCTTGATGGCCTCATCCACATAACTGTCCAAGGTGCCAAGGTGGATCATTCTGATAATGATGCTGACACTGATGAAGCTCTAGCTCCTACTCCAAAGCCGCAGAAGCAAAAGAAGACTAAAGCTTCAAAGTCATCTGCTGCTCCAAAAGCTTCGCGTGTGAAGCCATTGGCAACTGCTCCTCCTGCTCCCAGTAACACCTCTGAAGATCTCTCTTGCATCTCCAAGAGGCGTGAGAAGCCAAAGAAGAAACCTGTTCAGCGATAGAGTCAAGCACTTATACCTGATGCCGTTCTAAGGAACGAATCTGAAGCCAATGATTTGTCTTCAGATGAGGAATTTGGCAATGATGCCCTTGAGCAGCTGATTAAGAGCAAGCAAGAGGCGGAGATCTTCAATGATCTGCCCCTCTTCGATGTGAATATCCTGCACACTTTCATTGATGAATGGTTCGACAATCAAGATCTCAGCTTTGATGATCTTCAACACCCCATTGGCATCAGCGTCTCTTTCCAAGGCGCCATTGCTCCTGAGCTGGCTCTAGCTCAGCGAATCGTTGAACTGAAGCACAAGATTGACTTTGAAAAGGAACAGTTCAAGAAGCATGTCGCCAAGCTGAGTGTGGCTGATGTCCAAAAATTCAAGGTGATGCTCAATGACCTCAAGGAGGCGTTTCGCAAGAAACGTGAGGAAGCCAAAGGCTCAAGAGAGTACACGAAAACTCTTGCTGCCAAGTGTATCAGGCTTACAACAAAGCCGAAAATCGCAAGGCTCTTGGGCGTCCTGGCATTGACCGCAAGATGGCTGCCAAACAAAAGAAGAAGCACAATGTGGCCCAGACTGCAGCTCCACAGCAGGAAGAACCTCACATTGTCTTCCCTGCCAGCATGACAGGCCCGAAGCCTAAGGTCTCCACAGTGGCTTCAGATAAGCAGAAAACCAAGGCAGCTGAAGCTAAAGCCAGAAAGCGCAAAACCAAGAACACCACAGATGATGCACCACCCCTCAAGAAGAGGAAGACCAAGAAGAGAGATCGGGCTGCTCCCAAAGAGCCCCTTGTTGTTGAACCCATAGCTTTTGCTCCCCCTCCATCTGCAAATCAAGAGCGCCGATTGATTGTTCATCAGCCTGCTTCCACAGAGGCTCCTGAAGCTCAAGAGGTTCCAGTCGTTGACCCCATCGCGACTGAAGACATTGGTCACCAACACAATGTAGGAGATGATGAAGTCCTTCCTCAGATCCAACGCCAAACGGTATCATCGCCAGTTCGCATGAACAGCGAAACCATCAGTATTGGTCGTCCTCTGACGCCAATCTCACAAGATGCCTCATGGGCTGATCGCCCCCAACCAGCTACCCCAGTTTAAGACTCACCAAGTACACCTCGTCCTTCACCACCGCAAGGCCCCAGTCCAATTGTCAATGATGACAATTACATGGAGACCACACCCTCCCCGAAAGCGTCGCCTGTGTACCAACAGCTTTGCAAAGGCCAGAAGCCATCGGTCTCCATGACAACCATCACAGAAGAGGATTCACAATAATCCAGCTCAGTGGCACGTCAGGTGTTTCCTGAAGACAATCCTTCTGTGACGGTTCCTGCGTCCGAAGCTAATGCTTCTGAAGAGATTCCGGCTGCATCAGCCGAAGAAAGACAAGAAGAGCATGTTGTTCCTCCCCTACCAACCAAGAAGTCGTTCTCGAGGAGAACGTATCTGTGCCCGACCCTCCAGCTCCTCAAGTGGAGGTTGAGAATACTGAGGCTGCCACCAACACCGTCCTGAAGCAAATGACGTTATCCTAATTGAAGACATTGTGGCGCCTCAAGTTGACAATGTGAATGAAGCCAATGCTACACCTGCAACGAATGTGCAGCCTGAAGCCTCTGCAAATGCCACTGCTCCTGTTCCGTCTCCAAGGCCCCACACAATTGAGCATGCATTCTACCAAGGCGAGCTTGTTCCTGTAAGATGGCCAATTCTAATCCCTCCGCCTGCTCCTGGACCTCAATTTGACTATCATGTGGAGCACAGGCCTTAGGTTCAGAAGCCAAAACCAAGGCTGCCAAGGTTCCCAGGTACTGCATCGGCACCAGGCTCATTCAATGTCAACTGCTTCATTACACACAACACCTTCTTTGATTCTGGCAAGAACCCATATTCCAAGCCAAGAATCTCATTAGATCGGTTCTGGAGCTACCAGCAGCGCAGCTACTACTCCTGCATTCTATACAATCAGGAGTGCATATTTCCTCATATGCGTCTGGACACTGAAGCCATTGCTGGTCTGCCCTGCCTTGAAGAAGTCCTAGACTACTTTCACGATGCTGGTCTTCTGGAGTTTGTCACTGACAAGGAACATTGGAATGAAGAGCTTCTCCTGCAATTCTATGCAACCCTCCACATTCGCGGCTACAACAGGGATACAACGACATGGGTCCTTGAGTGGATGACGGGCAACGTTCATCATGAAGCCAAAGCCTTTGATCTCACTGAGCTTACCGGCCTCTCCACTCCAGGCGAACTGTATGAACCTGGTTGTCAGCTTCACCGCGATGCATTGGAGAGTATCTTTCAGAAGCCTGAGCCCAACATGAGCCAGATGCTCAGTATGATGAAGCAACTACCCTCGGATGCTGAGTATCCCAAGGAATTCCTTGTTGAAGACCTAGAGTATTTGCCCCGCACTATCTATCATATCATTCGGCGAACTCTATGGCCGATCAAGGGACATTCCTCCTCGGCAAAGCTTGAAGGTGCTATGAAGACATTGGTCTTCTACATTCTGAATGGCAAGATCTTCAATACTCAAGATTTCTTCATTCGCCAGTTTGCTGCATCTGGGTCGGACATTTTTGGTCTGAAGTTCTATGCTCCTTGGATCATGCGTCTGATCAAGCTCCACTCTGCAATTGACTATCAGCCCTCTGCTCGTAACCATCTCATATTTTTACCAGAGGTTGATATGTACATTGAAGCTATTTATCCAGAGCCTGCCAAGGAAGCCCTATATCTTCACAATATAGATCGTCAGAGCTTTTCCCAGAATGTTGAAGGTGTTCAGGTTGCTTCTCGTGTTTATCCACTGGCCGACAACACTCGTTGTGCACGTACTGAAGCCACAGAAAGCACCATTGCTCCAAGAACTCGCAAATGCTCCCGTGTGCTCAATGACCGTGAGCTTCTTGTGGCTTTGCATCAGAAGCAAGATAAACATCATTACTGGCAGAAGCGGCAAATGCAAAGCCTCTTGGTGGATATAAGTCGCATTTGCAACCTTGCCACCAAGAACTCCTTTGTCACTCACGAAACCTGTCGGAGGACTTGGAAGGGATTGACACTGCTCAGTGCTGAAGCTGATCTTCAAGACGATGGCTTCAACGAAAGATTCAAGTTTGACTCCACTCCTCCCCGGAATGTTGTTTTACGTCGAACCCCGTCTCTTGAAGATTCAGAGTACTCTTCATCGGCAGCCGTAGTAAACGCCAGCATCAATGCGTATCAATACTGCACCGAGTTCTTCTGCACCACCAAACCTCAACGACGACCCATCTGCTTCACCTACTCCTCATGGGAATGAGTAGAGCCTATGTCTTCAAACCTTTTTGGTCCTTACTGACAAAAGGGGGAGAAGCATAGGTTGATAGTCTTCAAGCGGGTCCTGATGGGTGGTTGCTATATTTTTGCCTAGTGCTTACAACTCTCGTTTTGCTACATTTGGTTCTTTGAGTTGTAACACTTAAACTTGTTGGTCGTCTGCTACTTTTTCTGCTATTCTGTGTGATGCGACGATAAATTCCGCATATGCGATGATAAATCCCGGATGAACTCATTCTGCAGACGTCCATTTTTCATTGTGCATGTCATTATTCCTGTATATCTATTCATGCATAATGTATTGTCTTCATACGGTGAAGAGGATCTCCACAAGTACAACCTGCCATATGCATTTGCATTCCAACGCAAAACATTTGTATGCACATCTTTAGGGGGAGCCTTTTTGTCATATATGAAGACAAAATCTTATTCCTTACAATTTCACATACTTTTATCCCCGTTGAAAACTTCAACCAGTTTGTCATCAATCACCAAAAAGGGGGAGATTGTAAGTGCATCTAGTGCCACCCCTAGTTGGTTTTGGAGTATTGATGACAAACCTAGTTGAGGGACTAATGTATTTGTGAGAATTGCAGGATAACATAGGTAGTAGTCCCTCCTTGCTTCGGTTTACCTACCAGAGATGACCCCTAAAAATGTGTGAAGACATTGAAGACAATGGTGGTCTGTGAAGATATTCACATTGAATACTATGACACGAAGAAGACATTGAGTGAAGACTATGGAGCGCGAAGACTTAGTTGTTTCGTTGTTTCCTTTTCTTCTTTGTTGAGTCATAGGAACCACCGCACTGTTAAGTGGGGTCCAAGTGAACAAAGTCAGAGTGACTGAAGTGATGCTCAACCAAATCCTATGTCTTCGAGCGAAGACAATGAGATCAAATCTTATCCTGTAACGGATAAGTCAGCTTTACTTGTAGCCCAAGTCAAGCTGCCGCGTGTGTTTGAAATCTGACCATTGTGACACGTGTCAGTTCCTTAGTGACCCAGGGTCATTTCGGACATATCCGGTCGGGTTGCCCAGTGGCTATAAATAGCCCACCCCTACACCATAAATTGGTGGATGCTCAGAGTTAGTACACGGCTTTTGTCGTTTGAGAGCAACCCACTACCGAAGCCTTCGAGAGAGAATCCTTGCAAGGACAAGGCCCAAACCACCCAGATCCCAAAGAGTGTTTGGCATCACTGAAGTCTTTCTGTCTGCGTGATCTGAAGACTTGTTACACTTGAGGACTGTAAATCCTCCAGCGGGTTAGGCGTCGCGTTCTGAGCATCCAAGAGCCATTATGGATTGCCGGTGAACGAAGTCTGTGAAGGTTCGGAAGTCTACCTTAAAGACTTACCAGAGTGATTGGGCGGGTACTGGGAGTCCTTAGCTCAAAGGGAATAAGGTGAAGACGCGGTCTTCTGAGTTGAATCTCAGCCTCCCTAACCAGACGTACAGTTGTCACAACAACTGGAACTGGTCGAACAAATCCTTGTCCTTCTGAAGCCACTGGTTCTATCTCTTACCTCTCTTTACCTACAGTTTGTCTTCGTGAAGTCATTACCTGCTTGCACTATCTGTTTGACTTCACTGTGTCACTATCTGTTCTGATTGGCTTCATACTATCTTCCATCCTGATCTTTACTACCTAGCTGCTATTAGTCTACGTGCTTTCACTGGATTGAATACTTGACTATGGCTCATCTAGTGTAGTCTACTTTCCGCTGCACTTGAATAGTGTTGTTTATATTGTTTGTCTTCGAAACTCCCAGGTTTTGAAGACTTTCATAAAAATCGCCTATTCACCCCCCCCCCCCTCTAGTCGATAACTAGCCCTTTCAGATACCAATATGATATGGTATGTATGCAATGGAAGGACGGATCGATGATCACTAATGTGCACAAGTAAAGTTGCCGGCAATACTCAAATGGCTAGTCTCGATAGGCAAGTAACGCAAAAAGGGCTAGGGGTTATCAATGCAACTGCAAGGGGAATATACAATGGAGGGATACGACGATAGCAAGATGATATGGAGGTTACCGTCAGTGGCGATGATGAGTGGCGGTGTTCTTGATGTAGATACCAAGATGATGGAGGCTCGTCCCTAAGTAGCCGAAACACCTTAGGAAACAGAAAAACCACGAATTCAAAATCTCAAATGTCAAATGTCGAAATGGTGGTAGCAGAATGCAGTGGTGGTGTTGCGGAAGCTCAATGGGATTGCGGAAATGCAATGATGGGTTATGCGAGTAGGCAATGCGGAAGTTTAGGGTTATTGGGTTATGTGAGTCGGAGTTGAAGTTCACCATCCCTAAGTAGCTGAAACACCTTAGGAGACACAAACCACAACTCAGACAAGCTCAAACAAATTTGGGTTAAGTTGAGGTGGCGGAAATGTATGGTGGGCAAGGTTATGGGGAAGTTATGGTGATGGTTGATGAAGAAGTAACCATCCCTAAGTAGCCAAAACATCTTAGGAGACTCAAATCACAACTCAAGCAACCACAAATGCTATGGGGATCAAAATAGGTTAGGTTGCGGAAGGCTATCGTGGTATGGTGGATGGTATGATGGAAGGCCTAGGCAAAGATGCCAAAGTTCCAAAAATTTGATGGAGTCAAATAGTGGTGAAACCAAAGTGAGGATCTTGGGCACGTTGATAGCTTCAAAACGAGCCAAAGAACACTCAAATCAGAGTTCGGAGCAAAAAGTTATGATGAAAACAGTGAAAGAGACTGATGCTGAAATTCTCTGCAATGTCTCTGGTTAGGCCGGAAGTTCCGGGCTCCGGAAGTTTCGGGGGGTGGCCGGAAGTTCCGGGGGTCGCGGAAAAAGTGCGGGGAGTCTGGGGATTTTTGGGGTAAACTCTCTGGTTAGCCCGGAAGTTCCGGGGCAAGGACGGAAGTTCTGGGGGAATCCGGAAGTTCCGGGGGTCGTGGAATTTCTTCTGGGCTGAACCCTAAATTCCTGATCCGAGAACGGGGGCGGAAAAACATGATTTCCCGGGGCAAAATTAATAAGATTTTGAGGATGGGAATGGGGGAAAAGATGGGGAAGGCTAGATCCACTCGTAACAAAGCAAATCCATGGATCAAAATCAACAAAACATCATCCAAACCAACAAATCACAAAAAAAATTGGGGCTAGTTTTGGTGGGGATTTTCGAATTGAGGACAAAATCAAGCAAAAGAAGGCTAGAAAAAAGGGGTGGGGGCTCCAAATTCGTGATCAACATGGCTCATGATACCAAGATGATGTAGGGTATAACCCTGTGTCGCCAATCTTTCACGAAAGGAGCGGATCCCGCGATGAACACGAAGAACACAGGGGGAAAACACAAGGGAAACACGGGAGAAAACACACAAACCAACGAGATTAGGTCACACATATGCTAGATCCTAGTACACATAGAGATCACACGGTCCATATCCAACAAGGGATGGTACATAGGGTAACCGGTTCTTCTCCGTGAGGAGGTGTTGAGGTCTTCCCGTTAGGGGCCTTGAATTCAAGTGGATCTTCTCCGAAGAGGTGATGGTCCCTTGCGATGGAGTAGATCCGGATGGATGAGCAAGGCCCTATCTCTAATGAGCTATCACAACGCTAACCCTCAAATTATGGAGGTGGAGGAGTATATATAGTCTAGGGCCACGAAGGGGTAAGTGAGGGGCGAAACAGGTACATGGGCCTCGGCCAGAGACTCTGCGCGCAGGCAGGCCTGAAGTTTCGGGCAGGGACGAAAGGTCCGGGCTCCGAAAGTTCCGGGCATGGTCTGGCCTATCCACAGAGTTGGCATGGTCCCGGACGGTGTCAGTGTAGCAGGGCCAGAGGTTCCGGCAGGCCGGAAGGTCCGGGGGCCGGAGGTTCCGGGCTGTGGCCGGAAGGTCTGGGCCTGGCAGAAACTCTCCACAAGTCTTGACGCTCGCTATTGCTTCTCCTTGAGTCCTTGATTCCTGAGAACATGTAATGTCTTGGCATTAGTGTGAACCCCCGATTCAATCGTACACAAATCATACACGCAAACATGTACGATCAAAATCAGGGACTCACGGGAAGATATCACAACACAACTCTAAAACATAAAATAAGTCATACAAGCATCATAATACAAGCAAGGGGCCTCGAGGGCTCGAATACAAGTGCTTGATCATAGACGAGTCAGTGGAAGCAACAATATCTGAGTACAGACATAAGTTAAACAAGTTTGCCTTAAGAAGGCTAGCACAAACTGGAATACAAATCGAAAGAGGTGCAGGCCTCCTGCCTGGGATCCTCCTAACTACTCATGGTCGTCGTCAGCGGCCTGCACGTAGTAGTAGGCACCTCCAGTGTAGTAGTCATCGTCTACGGTGGCGTCTGACTTCTGGGCTCCAAAGTCTGGTTGCAGCATCCGGGAAGAAGAGGAAAACGAGGGAAAAGAGGGACCAAAGCAACCGTGAGTACTCATCCAAAGTACTCGCAAGCAAGGAGCTACACAACATATGCATGGGTATATGTGTAAGGAGGCCATATCAGTGGACTGAACTGCAAAATGCCAGAATAAGAGGGGGATAACTAGTCCTATCGAAGACTGCGCTTCTGGCAGCCTCCGTCTTGCAGCATGTAGAAGAGAATAGATTGAAGTCCTCCAAGTAGCATCGCATAGCATAATCCTACCCGACGATCCTCTCCTCGTCGCCCTGTTAGAGAGCGATCACCGGGTTGTATCTGGCACTTGGAAGGGTGTGTCTTATTAAGTATCCGGTTCTAGTTGTCATAAGGTCAAGGTACAACTCCAAGTCGTCCTGTTACCAAAGATCACGTCTATTCGAATAGATTAACTTCCCTGCAGGGGTGCACCACATAACCCAACACGCTTGATCCCATTTGGCCGGACACACTTTTCGGGGTCATGCCCGGCCATGGAAGATCAACACGTCGCAACCCCAGCTAGGCACGACAGAGAGGTCAGCACGCCGGTCTAAACCTAAGCGCACAGGGGTCTGGGCCCATCGCCCTTAGCACACCTGCACGTTGCGAACGCGGCCGGAAGCAGAACTAGCCCCCTTAATACAAGAGCAGGCTTACGTTCCAATCCGGCGCGCGCCGCTCAGTTGCTGACGTCATGAAGGCTTCGACTGATACCACGACGTCGAGTGCCCATAACTATTCCCGCGTAGTTGGTTAGTGCGTATAGGCCAATAGCCAGACTCAGATCAAATACCAAGATCTCGTTAAGCGTGTTATTATGAAGCAACCGCGAACGCCGACAAGGGCCAGGCCCACCTGTCTCCAAGGTGGTCTCAACCTGCCATGTCGCTCCGCCACAAAGTAACAGTCGGGGGCCGCCGGGAACCCAGGCCTACCTCTACCGAGATGGAGCCACCTGTCCTTTCAGCCCCCACATCGGGATCACTTGCGGGTACTCAACGAGCTGACCCGACTTTAGTCACCATCTATATAATATGTATGTATGTATAGTATATACCCGTGATCACCTCCCGAGTGATCACGGCCCAATAGTATAGCAAGGCAGACTGACAAGAATGTAGGGCCAATGATGATAAACTAGCATCCTATACTAAGCATTTAGGATTGCGGGTAGGGTATCAATGACTGTAGCAACAATGACAGGCTATGCAATAGAATAGGAGTAACCGAACAATAACATGCTACACTACTCTAATGCAAGCAGTATAGAGAAGAATAGGCGATATCTGGTGATCAAGGGGGGGGGCTTGCCTGGTTGCTTTGGCAAGAAGGAGGGGTCATCAACACCGTAGTCGTACTGGGCAGCAGCAGCGTTGGTCTCGTAGTCTACCGGAGAGAAGAGGGGGAAGAAACAATAAATACAATGCAAACATAAGCATGATGATGCATGACATGACAATGAGTGTTACTTGGTGTGCCCTAGCGCGGTAGCAGGTGGTACCGGCGAAAGGGGGAAACATCCGGGAAAGTATCCCCGGTGTTTCGCGTTTTTGGACAGATGAACCGAAGGGCAAATGTTGCAGGTTCACTATGTTAGGGACGCGTGGCGGACGAACAGGCTGCGTGTCTGGATTTGTCTCGTCGTTCTGAACAACTTTCATGTACAAAGTTTGTCCATCCGAGCTACGGTTTATTTTATATTAATTTTAAAAGGATTTAATCATTTACTAGAATTAACAGAATTAATTTAATTCTAAATGCATTTATGATGTCATCATGACATCAGCGGTCAGTTTGACCTTTGACCTTTGACCAGTCAAGCTGACGGGTGGGTCCCGCTTGTCATTGATTGAGACTAACTAATCAGGATTAACTAGATTAGTTAAATGATTAGGTTAATTAATCACAATTAATTAAGTTAATTAACCTAGTTAACTAATTAATTAATTAATTATATTATTATTATTATTATTATTATTTATTTTTAATCTTTTTTAACTGTTCTGGGGCACGCCCCATTTGCCATTGGCCCTAGGGGCCATAGCGGGCACCGGGCGGTGCGGGCGCAGGGGCACGACCACGAGCGCCCGATAGGCAGCCCAGGCGCTGGCCTCCTGCGAGACCAACGACACGGTCGCCGGCGCCCACGACGCTGGCTAGGGGAGGCGACGGAGGTTCGGGACTAAGGCGAGGGGAGTAGGGCGCGGGGGTCGGAGCGTCGGAGTTGGCCGTGGGCGTGGCGGCGTCGCCGACGCAGGGGGGTGTAGGAGCGGGGCGAGGCCAGTGGCCAGGGTGGCAGCGGTGGCCGGCCGGCGTGGGGGATACGGAGTGAGGGGCCAGTGATGAGCGGGCCCGGACGGCAGAGGAGCAGCAGCAGGAGAGTCGGGGCGCACCAGCAGCAGGGGGACGTGGTGAGTGCGTGGGTGGCCGCGGGCGGCACAGCCGCGGTGAGCGCGAGGCGGAGCGGTACGGTCGTGAGCGCGTGCGTACGGGGACAGGGGAAGAGAAAACGGCGGAGGCCGTGGCCTCACCGGGATTTGTAGGGACGGGGCAGCGGGGCTCGTGGAAGGGGTCGGGGACGACGGTGACACAGGGGAAGCAGTCCGGCGAGTCGGCTTCGGGCGACGGCGAGGTCCAGCGGCGTGAGAAGGAGACGAGGAGGCGGCGGATCCAGCGACGTTGCTCGGCAGCGGGCCGCGGGATCCACGGGCGACAACGGCGACGTCGGCGGGGCGCGGTCGGGGTTGAGCCCCGATCTAGATCGGGGGGGAGGGGGTCGAGGATGGGGCGTCAGGGCATCGAGCGACGCCGGCAAGGGCGACGAAGTCGGGGACGATGGGGTCGGGGTGGTTTGCCCCGATCCGGAAACAGGGGGGAAATTGTGGGAGCGAGCGAGTGGGGGGGAGTGGAATCGTGGTAGCTAGGGTTTCGGCCGATAGGGGGATATGGAGAGTGGGGTGGGCCGGTCGGGCCAGGGTGGGAGTTGGGCCTATGGCCTAGTTGGCCGGGGGGTTTCTGCATTTATTCATTTTGTTTTATTTTTACCATTTATTTATTCTATTACTTTTAGTTGCTATTTATTCTAGTGATAACAAAATACCAAAGTGGCACCTAAATTGATGTTTACTAATTATGCCACTGCCTCATAAATTTGCTAACCCAAAATAAAATAGTTTTGTAGTTATTTAATATTTAAAGTATTTCAATAATGGTTTTTTCTACTGTTTTATCCATCTCATAGTTTTAAGCAGTTTATAATAGTGTGGTTCCTTTGCCATAATTACCTATGCAATATTTGGCACAACCCGAACATTTTAGCTTTATTGTTTGAAAACTTTTGTTGTTTGTTTTTATTTTAAAATTTGAAATCGAACGGGATTGAGTCATAGGGAGATTAACAACAGTAACTAAGGTGACGTGGCATCATTAGGAGTGGGTTACTGTAGCTTAGTTATCCGGGCGTCACAATTCTCCTCCACTACAAGAAATCTCGTCCAAAGATTTAAGAGGGGGACTAAGGGGGAAGGTTCTGGCTACGAAATTCTAGCGAGTGCTCCCAGTCTTGGTTGCTCTTCTCGAAGAGGTCGATCCATTAAGTTCATGTCTTTGTTTCTCTGCTTCAAGTCACCATGACGAAGTCGTCATCCTTTCTTCGGGATCTCCATCGTCCTACGAACGCGACCAAGGGGAAAAAACTCTAGAAGAACGCATCTCCACAAAGCTGGGTATCTGACGGTGAACTCAATGGGAAATACACAAGGTACCCCACGAGTTGTATTTCAGTGAATTCGTTGAGTGCAACATACCAAGGTTTCAAATGGGTAGGCAATCATTCGATGACTAGACAGAAGCTGGAATGGGGGTTTGAACAACGAGAATAACATGGTGTTTGATTCCAGGATGACTAATGGTATAGAATTTAGCTCGTGAATCACATACGAAGCCAGGTGCAAAGGATACATTAGAATCCGGGTTGTAAAGAAGAGTCAGGTTTCGATCCAGTGGACCTGTGGGTTATGGGCCCACAATGTGGGTTGAAAGTAGGAAGGGTGGTGATATCTTGCACAGCCGTGATAGGGAGGCATGTAAGTGAATAGCTTGTCATCTATGCTGGCAACAATGTCCGTACCAAGGATGGGGAACGAAGAGAGCAATTTTCCTGCTTGATAAACGAGGCGAACCAATTGTCAAAGTTATCACCCATCAGTGGTTACCGGAATGTCATCAACAATAGTAAGAGGGTCTTACAGACGGAGTGGTACAACAAGGTGCCTACCTAAGCAGGGAATTATCTCTGCTCAGTAAGTCAGATTCAGGAAAGGTTAAACAAAAGAATGGAAAGGAAAACGCGAATATCAGATTAAACAGAACAATGGAAAGGAAAATTGTGATTACACACAATTATTAAGAGTATATCCTTCCCATGTACAAACAGAACATGGCATACAAGGTAGGAGAGCAAGTACCCAACCATTCAGGTAAGGGGCAACAATTAATCAAGATGTTACCCATACAACGGTGTTTGGATAACTGACCAAGAAACATTTAGCATCGTGCCTCCAATGTTCTTGTTGATGAGCGGGGTATCATAGTCATGCTTCGAGGTAGCAATGATATGGTGTTTCAATCAAGGGCGAGACTTTGGATACACAAATGATCCATCAGGAGCAACTTATAAAATAAGTCTTACAATTTCCTCCAGGAAGAATGGTTATCATTGCAAAAGAAATTATAATGATAGGTTCTCCAGCCAGGGGGTGCTAGGCATGACATCATATTATCGGGTCGTCAAAGGACCAACATCATAACTCCTTGAAAGTTGTCCCAACCATCATATCTGACCGAGATTCAGATCCGATTGGTGTCATGATACCTCAGACTTAGTATGACTGAGAAGAAAGGTGCAACACAAATTGTTGAGATGACATTGCAAGGTTCTCAGGGAAAAGAACTATGGAAGCGAGTTCTGAAACAAGAGTTCATCATTAAACCAAGGAAAGGGGTGAGGGGGTAGCTGATGGAGTCTCGACAATCCTCGAGATTTCCAAAAAGGTGGATTTCCACAGTTATGTGAAAAAAAAGATAACATTTGTCAGATCAAATGATATAATGATGTATGCTCGAGGAAAACATACATAATTAAACATTGGCTGAAAAGTGCACCCGAAACATGGGATTAGGTAGTACGATCAATGTTAGAATGATGATTCGGTAACCAATGGTCTAAGAACGAAATATCGACCATTAACTTCAAAGCAATAGGGTTGCTAGAAGTTTTGAAGTCACACATCATAGTTCAATTGTCGGTTCTCCGGTTAGAAACAACACGGGGACCAAGGAATGAACGGATATTGCAAGAAGGATCGCCTGTATCAAGAATTCTTAAGAGGTGGTGAAATTCTCACGACATTTTTGACATAAAAGATGGTAATACTCCAATGTAAAGAAGAACAAATGCTGGATAGCAAGGATCTCAAGGTATAACACAAAACATGAACGAGTTTGTGTTGATTGGAAGGCAATAAAGTGGTCGATGATAAAACAAATCATCGAGGGAAAGAATGGTATTTCTCATCATGAATTCAATTGATATCCTGGAAGAGCTCGGAATGCTGATGATGATCACGACACATTGGTCGAGAGATCTCATGAAGATGTAATCGATCGGTGATGACATCAAGTTGAAGGAATGATGAAGTGAAAGGTTGTTGGAACCATGGGTACGACACAAACTCGACATCAAGCTTGTTGTTCAAGGCGAAATGATACAACAAGGAGGATCGACGTAAGGTTAGTTCATCGTCGAAAATTGTGCTCCGGGAAGGACCAGGTAGCACAGTTAATATTTAGCACAATAACGATATAGCCGAGCAGGCTAGGAATGACTGATCGAGTACAAACTCGTAAGCAAGAAGAATACTAAGAGTTGTTTAGTTGTGGTGCAGACTCGATTCAGTTATCGGTGTCCTTGAGGGATTAATAACTCAGAGCCCGTGAAAAATTTGGAATCGGTGAGAATGTAGTACTTGACGAAGAACTCATAAGAAGTTACGCAGTTCCGTGACAATCTCGAGATACCAGGGGGTAATACTCGACGACAGACAAAATTAAAGGTTGGACAGGCGTATTGATCCACAGAAGACAAGTTCTTAAACTTGCCCGAGAAACGGGATCAAAGAAGAACAAATGGTCAGAACCACGATTGCAAAGGATCAATTCACCGATACCAAAGGATATTATATCAAGGAAATAGTTATTATTACAAGAAGCTTCCATGATAGGATCTACATCGTGTCCATGGGCATGAGCACAAAGGTTCAAGGTCGACTCCCACTTCCTCAATGCATAACCTTCCATTCACCTCTCGTATTTCAAAAATGACATTAGTTCTTGAAATTTTTACCTGGTGCAATACCAGATAAGTATGACCCGTGAAATCTTTCGGGTTCACACAGATTAGGGAACGCGTAGGTTCAACCCATCAGGGCATCTTAGGAACATATACCATGAACTTTAGGATCAATTAAGATATGCTCGAAGCAGAGCATGGTTGACAAAGGCATAGGATATTACTTGCCAAAGGCAGAAGACACAATTTACCAAAGGCATTATGTATCAGGGGAGAACCTCTCAAGGTTATTGGATATGAAGGACACTGTCGGATAATAACCAAGCAATTGGTCTCGCAGACCACAAGGAATCTAATGTGAGTATCGGTACTCAATCAAAAGGAAAAAGAATGCAAAGGCATCAGATTATAGAAACAACTAACTAATTCAAAGCTTAAATGCAAAGGAATTATGATTTTCAAATCAAGGGATCAGAAGAAATGTTCTGATTAGGTATGGATAAGTTGAATAGCCTTAGGGTACAATCGACGGCAATTGGATTGGTTGAGAACCAGCTCACCTATACAATGACATCTGAGCCGGAAGGATAATTTTCAGGGAATTATTAATGATTGCGTGCATTCACACACATGTTGAATCAACAGTATTATAATGTCAATCACAAGGATTTTAATGGTTATTGCTAGACAAATGGAATTGTCCAGACTGCAAGAAGAGAAGTATTTGCAAAGCAATAGTTGGCAAAGGAATACCGGAAGATCGGGTAGTATTTCAATGCATCTAGTGAATCCTATGAACAACTAGTAATGAATGGTTCCTCGATAAGTGTGAAGAAACAAATCGTAGGGATATTTTTGCGGCAAGGAACCGCAAGGCACAAGGGATTCTTGGAAAAACGATGAGTATCTTGTAATAACAAGACCATCTCGGGATGAATGTAAGAATGGCAAGTGCATGTAGTTATCCATAAGAGTTGACGGTGGAAGGGGAATTGCAAAAGCGATGAGCACAAGTTCACGGTAGAACAACAGAGAGTATCTTCGGAGTCTTCTGATAAAGCAGGCGATCATCTGAAATGAAGGGGCTCTCCGGGAGAAAGTATTTACGAGAACCTAGAGTCAGATTTAGTAAAATCATTTAACCCGAATAGAGGAGAGATTAGAGTCCCAGAGTATAGGTCAAGGAATAAAAGATCCTAATACCACCCAATTGGCGACGTGGGCCCATGGGCCGCACAACCAAGTTAGTAAAAGTTTTTGCAACGTCTAGACTCGACTTCGGCCAAGGAGTTGGGAAGGGATTCCTACAGGCAGTCAGCTCTGATACCAACTTGTGACGCCCCCGATTTAATCGTACACTAATCATACACACAAACGTGTACGATCAAAATCAGGGACTCACGGGAAGATATCACAACACAACTCAAACATAAAATAAGTCATACAAGCATCATAATACAAGCCAGGGGCCTCGAGGGCTCGAATACAAGTGCTCAATCATAGACGAGTCAGCGGAAGCAACAATATCTGAGTACAAACATAAGTTAAACAAGTTTGCCTTAAGAAGGCTAGCACAAACTGGGATACAAATCGAAAGAGGCGCTGGCCTCCTGCCTGGGATCCTCCTAACTACTCATGGTCGTTGTCAGCGGCCTGCACGTAGTAGTAGGCACCTCCAGTGTAGTAGTCGTCGTCGACGGTGGCGTCTGGCTCCTGGGCTCCAAAGTCTGGTTGCGGCATCCGGGAAGAAGAGGAAAACGAGGGAAAAGAGGGAGCAAAGCAACCGTGAGTACTCATCCAAAGTACTCGCAAGCAAGGAGCTACACTACATATGCATGGGTATATGTGTAATGAGGCCATATCAGTAGACTGAACTGCAGAATGCCAGAATAAGAGGGGGGTAGCTAGTCCTATCGAAGACTATGCTTCTGGCAACCTCCCTTGCAGCATGTAGAAGAGAGTAGATTGAAGTCCTCCAAGTAGCATCGCATAGCATAATCCTACCCGGCGATCCTCTTCTCGTTGCCCTGTTAGAGAGCGATCACCGGGTTGTATCTAGCACTTGGAAGGGTGTATTTTATTAAGTATCTGGTTCTAGTTGTCATAAGGTCAAGGTACAACTCGAAGTCGTCCTGTTACCGAAGATCACAGCTATTCGAATAGATTAACTTCCCTGCAGGGGTGCACCACATAACCCAACACGCTTGATCCCATTTGGCTGGACACACTTTTCGGGGTCATGCCCGGCCGTGGAAGATCAACACATCACAGCCCCACCTAGGCACAACAGAGAGGTCAGCACACCGGTCTAAACCTAAGTGCACAGGGGTCTGGGCCCATCGCCCTTAGCACACCTGCACGTTGCGAACGCGGCCGGAAGCAGAACTAGCCCCTTAATACAAGAGCAGGCTTACATTCCAATCTGGCGCGCGTCGCTCAGTTGCTGACATCACGAAGGCTTCGGCTGATACCACGACGTCGAGTGCCCGTAATTATTCCCGCGTAGTAGATCAAATACCAAGATCTCATTAAGCGTGTTATTATGAAGCAACCGCGAACGCCGACCAGGGCCAGGCCCACCTGTCTCCCAGGTGGTCTCAACCTGCCATGTCGCTCTGCCACAAAGTAACAGTCGGGGGCCGTCGGGAACCCAGGCCCACCTCTACCGGGATGGAGCCACCTGCCTTTCAGCCCCCACATCGGGATCACTTGCGGGTACTCAACGAGCTGACCCGACTTTAGTCACCATCTATATAATATGTATGTATGTATAGTATATACCCGTGATCACCTCCCGAGTGATCATGGCCCAATAGTATAGCAAGGCAGACTGACAAGAATGTAGGGCAAATGATGATAAACTAGCATCCTATACTAAGCATTTAGGATTGCGGGTAGGGTATCAATGATTGTAGCAACAATGACAGGCTATGCAACAGAATAGGAGTAACCGAACAATAACATGCTACACTACTCTAATGCAAGCAGTATAGAGAAGAATAGGCGATATCTGGTGATCAAGGGGGGGGGGGGTTGCCTGGTTGCTCTGGCAAGAAGGAGGGGTCATCAACACCGTAGTCGTACTAGGCAGCAGCAGCGTCGGTCTCGTAGTCTATCAGAGAGAAGAGGGGGAAGAAACAATAAATACAATGCAAACATAAGCATGATGATGCATGACATGACAATGAGTGTTACTAGGTGTGCCCTAGCGCGGTAGTAGGTGGTACCAGCGAAAGGGGGAAACATCCGGGAAAGCATCCCCGGTGTTTCGCGTTTTCGGACAAATGAACCGAAGGGGAAATGTTGCAGGTTCACTAAGCTAGGGACACGTGGCGGACGAACGGGCTGCGTGTCTGGATTTGTCTCGTCGTTCTGAACAACTTTCATGTACAAAGTTTTTCATCCGAGCTACGGTTTATTTTATATTAATTTAAAAAGGATTTAATCATTTACTAGAATTAACAGAATTAATTTAATTCTAAATGCATTTATGATGTCATCATGACATCAGCGGTCAGCTTTGACCTTTGACCAGTCAAGCTGGCGGGTGGGTCCCGCTTGTCATTGATTGAGACTAACTAATCAGGATTAACTAGATTAGTTAAATGATTAGGTAAATTAATCATAATTAATTAAGTTAATTAACTTAGTTAACTAATTAATTAATTAATTATATTTTTATTATTACTATTATTATTATTATTATTATTTATTTTTAATCTTTTTTTTAACTGTTCTGGGACAGGCCCCATTTGCCATTAGCCCTAGGGGCCATAGCGGGCACCGGGCGGTGCGGGCGCAGGGGCACGACCACGAGCGCCCGATAGGCAGCCCAGGCGCTGGCCTCCTGCGAGACCAATGGCACGGTCGCCGGCGCCCATGACGCCGGCCAGGGGAGGCGACGGAGTTTCGGGACTAAGGCGAGGGGAGTAGGGCGCGGGGGTCGGAGTGCCGGAGTTGGCCGCGGGCGTGGCGGCGTCGCCGACGCAGGGGGGTGCTGGAGCGGGGCGACGCCAGTGGCCAGAGCAGCAGCGGTGGCCGGCCGACGTGGGGAAGACGGAGTGAGGGGCCGGCGAAGAGCGGGCCCGGACGGCAGAGGAGCAGCAGCAGGAGAGTCGGGGAGCACCAGCAGCAGGGGGACGTGGTGAGTGCGTGGGTGGCCGCGGCCGGCATAGCCGCGGTGAGCGCGAGGTCGAGCGGTACGGTCGTGAGCGCGTGCGTACGGGGACAGGGGAAGAGAAGAGGGCGGAGGCCGTGGCCTCACCGGGATTTGTAGGGACGGGGCAGCGGGGCTCGTGGAGAGGGTCGGGGACGACGACGATGCAGGGGAAGCAGTCCGGCGAGTCGGCTTCAGGCGACGGCGAGGTCCAGCGGCGTGAGAAGGAGACGAGGAGGCGGCGGATCCAGCGACGAAGCTCTGCAGCGGGCCGCGGGTTCCACGGGCGACAATGACGACGTCGGCGGGGCGCGGTCGGGGTTGAGCCCCGATCCAGATCGGGGGGAGGGGGTCGAGGACGGGGCGTCAGGGCAACGAGCGACGCCGGCAAGGGCGACGGAGTTGGGGACGATGGGGTCAGGGCGGTTTGCCCCGATCTAGAAACAGGGGGGAAATTGGGGGAGCGAGCGAGTGGGGGGGGGGAGTGGAATCGTGGTAGCTAGGGTTTCGGCCGATAGGGGGATATGGAGAGTGGGGTGGGCCGGTCGGGCCAGGGTGGGAGTTGGGCCTGGTGGCCTAGTTGGCTGGGGGGGGGGGTTTCTGCCTTTATTCATTTTGTTTTATTTTTACCCTTTATTTATTCTATTACTTTTAGTTGCTATTTATTCTAGTGATAACAAAATACCAAAGTGGCACCTAAATTGATGTTTACTAATTATGCCACTGCCTCATAAATTTGCTAACCCAAAATAAAATAGTTTTGTAATTATTTAATATTTAAAGTATTTAAATAATGGTTTTTTCTACTGTTTTATTCATCTCATAGTTTTAAGCATTTTATAATAGTGTGGTTCCTTTGCCATAATTACCTATGCAATATTTGGCACAACCCGAACATTTTAGCTTTATTGTTTGAAAACTTTTGTTGTTTATTTTTATTTTAAAATTTGAATTCGAACGGGATTGAGTCATCGGGAGATTAACAACAGTAACTGAGGTAACGTGGCATCATTAGGAGTGGGTTACTGTAGCTTAGTTATCCGGGCGTCACAATTTGGTAGCAACCATGTCTCGAAAGAATGGAAAGATAAAGGACTTAGGAACGAGTTCACCTTTTGTCCAGTGGCGTATGCTTGAGGTTGAGGTCTTGTCGTAGTGTACATGGGGATGATCGTAGGATGCTCCGCATCACCCCCTCTCTGGACGACAAAACTTCACAACAGGAAAAATGCTTGTTTACTCTCATTTCAACCAAAGGGCAGATGTAGGGTTAGGCCAACTCCAGTGCGCGATCCCATCCCGTCCGGCCCCGTCCGTTTGGGGCAAAACGGACAGGCCCCAAGGCCTAGCGCGTGACACCCTGGACCCATCTTGTTCGTTTGTTGTCCAGCCCGGCCCATTTCAAGCGCAAACATGCGCCCGGTTTGGGTCCAGGCAGACAGCAAACGGATGCGCCGCTCGTCCGCATCGGGGCCACATGGTAGGCGGCCACCTACCTCCCACCGCCCAACATAAATGCGCACGCGTGGTCGGCCCCACCTGTCATCCGCCCAGGCGCGTGGTAGGTGTCCTTCTTAAATGGGAAGCCGTGGACCAGTCACAGTCCATGCTCACACTCTAGTCGCGCGGCCTCCTCGAAACCCGACACCCAAACCCTAGCTCTCCCTTCCCCTTCCACGAGCTTGCCGGCCACCGATAGCCATGGGGTGGTGGAACACCGGCCGCAAGGGGGCGCACGATCGCGAGGCTGGCTCGTCCTCGGGCCGCCGCCACGGCGTCAAAAATGAGCCTGCATCACCCCCACGGGGGCCCCCCGCGTCTCCCGCATTCTCCATCGCCCCTACGGCTGCCGGCGAGTGCGACCGACACTACATCCACGTGGATGTTTGTCGTCGTTATTGGGAGACGAGGATGCCGCTCCCCTGGAGCGACGTTCATCTCCCCAATAACTGGCATCTGTCCGCGGACCGGCTGCCGATCCCGCCAGTCCCGACGAGCGGTCGTACGCGCCGCGAGGAGATCGAACGCCGCCGCCGCCTCCTACGAGACGACCTGTACTACGACCCCAGGTACGTCGTCGACTCCGGCCTCTGGGACACTTGGCTGCGGGACGAGCACGACACGCGGCGCGCCTCCTTCTTTGCCGGCACCTCATCTGGGCCGCGACGGCCACGTGAGCGCTGCGAGCATGCTCCGACCCCTCCTCACTGGCGCGGGCGTATGCAGGTGCACGACATCACGCCGATGCCGTCGCCGTCGCCTTCGCCCTCTCTGTCGGCCCCACCACCTCCTCGCATGACAGAGGAGGAGGAGGCCTGACTCATTCAACGTGTCATGGAAGACTGCATGAACACGCATGATGAGCACCAGTGGGAGGGCCTCGAGACCATGATGCCCCTCTCCGTCGCCGGCGACGTCGTCTTCGCCGAGATGGAGATGGTGGACGTCAAGGAGGAGGTGAGGAGGGAGGAGGTGCTGGAGGAGCAGCCCGTCGCCACGTTCCACCCGGATCTGGTGGGCCAGCGGTGGAGCTGGTCGTGCATGACCGGTGACATGGCCGACGCCGTGGGGGCCGTGAACTGGTGCCCCATGCCGTCGCGGTCTCCGGAGCGTGAGCCGTTGCCACGGGGGGGGGGGGAGGTGGTGCAGGCGCCTCCCGCCTTCCAAGGACCGGCCCACCTCTAGACGACGACGCCCTACATCGACCTCACCGGCGACGATGATGACAACGGCGACGCGTGAGGAGGCGGCGACGAGCACGTCATCGAGGGCCACGGCAGGAGCACGCAGGCGGCGCTTTTCTTTCGTTTTTATGTTAATTAAATCTGTGTGAACTGTGGAACCGGGTCGTTATGGGGCCGTGAGATGTTTTATTACGTTTTTATGTTTTTATGTTTATGTTTATTTTAATTTTGTCGTCATTTTTTCTGTTTTTGCGATTTTTTTAATCACATCCACTCCGCACATGATTTGGGGTGCGGCCGCGCATTGGGCGCACCGACAACAGCCCCAAGCGGACATGGGCGACCGCATTGCCGCCCCAAACGGATGAAAATAGGACAAATGGACGCCCGTTTGTGGTTGTGCGCTGAAATTGGCCTTATTAACCATGAGAATATTATCAGTGCTTCAAACACACCATTTTTTTCGAACCAAACACCGTAAATATATTAATAAAATAAAATAAAATAGAGTACAAACCCGAGAGGGGTCAAAGTTTGGCCAAAGTATCAGCCAATGCCTGCTCTAGGTATGGAACACATGCTATTACTCCCTCTGTAAACTAATATAAAAGTGTTTAAATTACTATTTTATTAATTCTATAAATACTCTTATATCAGTTTACGGAGAGAGTACATGTTATTGTCTCTCCACTAAATTCAAACTTATTTTTGATCTTGTGTCGAAGAAGTCTTAGGGAGGCGATGTTCGTGCATCGTTGTTGCATGATGTCCATATGTCTGTTCACCGTTTACACTAGTATGCCGACTGCAACAATCCTAACCGAATCTTCAATTTCGTCATTTCAGACCCTCGTGGCCAGGGGCGAGACAACACCCAGGAAAACCTTGGCTGGGACCCCAACTTCATAAATCATGCATCAGTCAGTAAGTACCAAATGTAACTAGTAGAACAAAGCGTGGGAAAAGCCAACAGAAAGCAAAACAGGGGAGAGTTGGTGCCTAGCGTTTAGCAAGAAACCAGTGGCATGCGTGCCAAATTACCAATTGGATTGTCCATTGGCATTGACTAATCATCGTGTCGCTATCAGAACCACAACAAAAATGTACACCAGGTGGGTAAGAGGACAGACACGTGAAGTCGACGAACCGTGTTTGCCGGATTTACATCATATCTAAAGATCTACGCCCACGCTTTTAAAAAATCACTTAAAACCAAATTACCTCCCTGATTTCAAGTGACCCAGTTTGACCATGCAAAAGGTAACCAATAATTGATGCAAAAGGTAACCAATAATTGACCATGCAAAAGATTTGACTCTGGTGCCTGTCATTCCAATATACTGCAAGTCCATACCACATCAAAGCTATCGTTTTCAATCCCAAGTTCAAAGCACCTTATACAAAATACTTAATTTAGTAGCTACGCAATATATAACTTCATGAACTGAAAAGCACCATATGCTATAGCTAGAGCTTGACCTGTGAAGAAGAAAGTGCGCAAATTATTATCGAGTACGTACTACTCTGCATCGATCGTCGACCTATCCATCAGTATATATTCCATACAATAATACTACCTCTGTAAACTAATATAAGAGCGTTTAGATCACTATTTTAGCATTCTAAATGCTCTTATATTAGTTTACGGAGGGAGTACTACTTATGTACTACTCTTTCCGTTCCTAAATACTTGTCTTTCTTGGCATTTTAACAAGTGACTACATACGGAGTAAAATGAGTGAATCTACACTCTAAAATATGTCTACATACACCCGTATGTGTTAGTCCTTTAAAATGTCTAGAAAGACAAGTACTCCCTCCGTTGCAAAATTATTGTCTTAGATTTGTCTAGATATGGATGTATCCAATACTAAAACGTGACTTGATACATCCGTATTTAGACAAATCTAAGACAAGAATTTTGAGACGGAGGGAGTATTTAGGAACGGAGGGAGTACATCTTTACGGCACCAACTAAAGCGAAATCAATACAAGTATGTTTAATCAGTTGTAGTCTAGTGACACCATTTTATCTGCCTGATGGAAGTAGAGTCGGGCAACGTGCGTGCATGCCCGCAGATCTTCATGAGATCCTTGACAGCATTCCCACAAAACCTACAGTAGTAAACATGCATATCTATCGTCAGGTATATATCTACTGTAGTCATCTGTTCATATCCGAATCGATAAAGTAAACTTATACAAACGTATACCGCAACTACTACAATCAATGTCGCATATTTTTCCTGGAGTAGATGGTTCAAAGGTCCAAGAAAACTGCACACGCCAGGAATATATACAACCGATTAGGTGATGCGGACTCAGAGTTCACGGAAAGAAAATGAGTTGGAACTTGGCTGTGAGTAAAAAAGCATCTCTGTGTATCGTGTAGGGATGTGCTGTCACTTGTCATTGAAAAGCAGTACGCGACGGTTGCTTCAGCATGGATTGAATCGTCAAAAAGGTGACTGCAACTTGGCACGAAGAAAGGTACCCCGGAGAGAAATCGATCATTCGATGAAGCGAAGAACATATTCATAGTGCGTCTAGCAAAAATTATCCTCCTTCCCCCCAAAAAATATCTAGTAGACGAGCCCTGCCGCCTAGCCCTGCCGCTGGCCACTCCGGCCCCGGCAGCCACCAAACCCCGCCGTTGGCCGCCCCGGCCGCGGCGTCCACTCTTTCTCCTTGGCATGGCGCTCTCAGGTCTCAAGTTCGAGCCAGGCCTGGTGTTCGAGGCCTACATTTGGAAATAGTTTGGGGTTCCTGTCAACCATCTGGAGGATGGTAGCCTCAGAGAATTCTTCCTCGTCGCGGAAATCAGCAGATCCAAACTTCACATCAACAATGAATCGGTCAGTCTCATCCTTCAATCCTGCTTCGGTGGACATGCATCCGGTTTCAAAGTTTACTGCCTCCAAAATTGGTCCTTCAAATTTAGTGTCTCATCTAAGGATGCGGGTTTTGCGATTATCAAAGGGGGGAATTATGTAAATGAGCTTTTCAGCGTGGGTTTCTTTCTTTGGGGTCGAGGTGGACCTGACTTTCAAAAGGAATATCAACTCTATCTTAAGTAACTAAATCAGAAATGGACTCTTGTCGATCGATCAAGTGATCGTAGATCATATGCTACTGTTGTTCAAACCCCACACATCTTTCAGCGCCCAGATTCCTCAGTTCATGCGGTTCGTGATCGTAATCCGGCTGTTCTTTCCGCTTCAGAGTGCCTAGCACAGTCAATGCCTGCCGTTTCTCCCGTCTTAACTCCACCCAATAATATTGCAGTTACTAAGGCGGGTTTTTCGGCATTTCAAATGTCTGGGCCTAGGCCCATTCAAGCTGGAGGCCGAGGGCCCAACTTCTGTGTCCGCTGTCTTTCCCCAGATCACTTACAGCCCAGTTGCAATAACAGAATCAGATGTCGCGGTTGTAAGCGTCTGGGCCACATTCAGGCCACTTGCCGTTTTGGTGGCACGATGAACGCTCCGGCTTCCGAGATCGGGGCCGCAAATCAGTCTATCAACTCGGTTTTGGGCAATGGCCGTGACAACTGCCTCGCACCCCACCCTGACCCCTCTCTCACAGATTCGCGCAACCCGCAGTCCAGTCAAATCAGCCTGCCACCCGCATTACCGCCCCTGTCGCCTCGCATTCCCACCGCCCAAATCCTCCACTGCTACAGCTCTCCACTCCTCCGCCAACAATCATCTCCTCCCCTGCTACCTCATCGCCGGTAATGGCTACCTTTTCCTTTGACCCTATGCCCTTCCTTCCTGCGGGATGTCAAGCCATTGAGGTCGAAGGCCGGCTGGCTCGCCACCGCGTCATCCATGGTAAACTCACGCCGACAAATGAAGACCTTGCCATAGTCACCATCATCCTGATGCCGGTGGGCGAGGTTGCGTTCGTTAATGTTAAAGAGATCCTTCAGGAATTTCTTCAGTCAAAAAGGATTGGGGTGGTTTCTATCACTAGATGCCCCTTTATTCAGGCTTTTGTGCGTCTTCGCAGTGCTGCAGATCGAGATTTGCTTGTTAGTTTTGGGCCTCATTAGTGTGATGATGTCCACTTTGTCTTCCAGAAGCACAATGATGGGATGAACTGGAAAATTTTCTCCCTCCACAGAGATGTTTGGCTTCTCTTAGTGGGATTCCCAGGCGACCTCAGATCTTTTCAAGAATTATTCAATGCCCCATCTAGTTTTGGTGAGCCGCAAGTTTGGGACAGAGTCAAATCCTCTGACGCTGCTGTCGCTGTAAAGGTCAAGATTGATGCCCTCAAAGATGTTCTAGCCAGTATTGTGGTCTCCAGGGCCAACAACCTTAGTGGTCAGTCTTGGACCTGTCATGTGTTTACCTTCCAAGATATGCCAGCAGGGGAGCCCGCACCAGATGAAGACCCAGCTCCAGCAGATGGCAATCCCCACCCAAGAGCACCAGAACAATTTCACCACCCTACTCAAAACAATCTGCTAGTGGGACCTGTTGCAGCACATCTGGTTCAACAAGACAATGCAGATATTGATGTCATGGTTATGGAACCTGAGGATGAGGGTTGGGGCCACTGGGCTATGCCTCAGGCCCCTGTTGACATGCATGTGCAACTAGAGGACTTCATTGAGCTCAATGATCTGCTTGGCCCTTTGGATGCTGTTAATCCTGAAGTTGCTGACAATGACGACAGTGGGCTCACTCTTTATCTTGGCTTAAATCTATCGGATGGCAATTCAGCTAACTCAGTAGGTGGAGTGATAGAGGCAAAGGTGTCCCGTCTTTCGATGAGATGATGGATATCGCTTTGGTGGCAGTCGACTTTGACGATCCGACTACGAACGTGCGAGGACGTCGCGCCTTAGCAACCGCTAAACCAACTCCGAGAGGTTATTGACCACGCCGGAGCACGATCAACCTGACCACGAGGGTATGTTTCCTGCAAGCAAACGAAGAACAAGCAAGAAACTGAGATTGCAATCTGGATATTGCGAATATAAGATGAAAGCTTTATTGATCAAGGTGGGGTTCTGTGACGCCTTTGTCTGGTCGTTGAACACAAACGAAGTACGCGAAGTTGCAGCTATGGCTAACTTTTAATCTAAACAAAACCCAAAGTCTAAACGATGCCCTAAGGGCTGTATATATGGAGGAAGAGGGGGGAATTTCGTGGCCCTTGGTGGAGGGGTCCGAAATCATCCCTATCTCTTGTTTCCCCACACATACGGACTCTAAAAATAGCCTATACTTATGTATTTCGAAATTACATGGGCCTGGCCCAATAATAAGGTGACGCAGCACCTAAAATAGCCTCGGGACGAAATTTATGAAGTGGCATCTTGTATATTTAGTCCAAGGCTTCATGCACCCATTATGGTGGCTTCAAAGTCCTGAAATCATCACTTGTAACTCCGTTCTTGTTCCCCTTGCGCATGCCATCATCTCCATGCTTGTTCTTGCTCCAATGTTCATCCTTCTCCAAGCTAGGCCCTTCATTTGTAAGCAAAACAAATGTATCCAATTTAGGCAGCATCATATTCTCATGAACATTAGAATCATTACCAAGAAACGAAAGTACCTGGTAATTTAGTTGGCGTGCACGAGCTCTAGTAATTGGTCCAGTATGTATAGCAGCAGGGGCTGTGGGTGTAACAATTGTATTGATGTCCTCATCATCCTCCCCTTCTTGAAATGAAGTCGTCCCCGACGGAAGTTCATCTTCCTCACCCAAATAAGGCTTCAAATCTGCAATGTTAAAAGTGGGACTAACCCCAAAATCTGCAGGCAGCTCAAGTTTATATGCATTATCATTTATTTTCTCTAACACCTTAAAGGGACCATCAGCACGTGGCATTAACTTTGATTTGCGCAAATCAGGAAATCTATCCTTACGCAAATGTAACCAAACAAGATCTCCAGGTGCAAACACAACATGTTTTCTACCCTTATCTCCAGCAAGTTTATATTTAGCATTCATACGCTCAATGTTTTCCTTAGTTAACTCATGCATTTTTAAAATCAATTCAGCACGTTGTTTAGCATCAAAATTAACCTTCTCCGAAGATGGAAGAGGCAACAAATCAATAGGTGCACGAGGTAGGAAACCATACACAACTTCAAAAGGGCACATCTTAGTAGTAGAATGCAATGAACGATTATAAGCAAATTCAATATGAGGCAAGCATTCCTCCCACATTTTCTTATTATTCTTCAAAACAGCCCTAAGCATAGTAGACAACATTCTATTGACTACTTCAGTTTGTCCATCAGTTTGGGGGTGACAAGAAGTACTAAAAAGCAGTTTAGTCCCCAACTTAGCCCGTAAACATCTCCAAAAGTGGCTAAGAAATTTAGTATCACGATCTGAAACAATAGTATTTGGCACACCATGCAAGCGAATAATTTCACGAAAGAACAAATCAGCAACATTAACAGCATCATCGCTTTTATGACATGGTATAAAGTGTGCCATTTTCGAGAATCTATCCACGACAACAAATATGCTATCCCTCCCCTTCTTTGTTCGAGGTAAACCTAAAACAAAGTCCATAGATATATCCTCCCAAGGAACACTAGGTATAGGCAAAGGCATATATAAACCATGAGGATTGAGTCGTGACTTAGCTTTTTGACATGTAGTGCAGCGAGCAATAAAACGCTCAACATCCCGTCTCATCTTTGGCCAAAAGAAATGTGTAGCAAGTACGTCCTCCGTCTTCTTCACGCCAAAGTGTCCCATTAATCCTCCTCCATGCGCCTCCTGCAACAACAAAAGACGAACGGAGCTAGCTGGAATGCATAGCTTGTTAGCACGAAACACAAATCCATCGTTAACAACAAACTTGTTCCACATTCTTCCTTCTTTACAATTCTGCATTACATCTTTAAAATCAGCATCATGCACATATTGATCTTTGATGGTCTCCAAACCAAATATTTTGAAGTCAAGTTGTGAAAGCATAGTATAGCGACGAGACAATGCATCAGCAATAACATTTTCTTTTCCCTTCTTGTGTTTAATGACATAAGGGAAAGTCTCAATGAATTCAACCCATTTAGCATGTCTACGATTCAGTTTAGCTTGACTTTTAATATGTTTCAAAGATTCATGATCAGAATGTATAACAAATTCTTTGGGCCATAAATAATGTTGCCATGTTTCTAAAGTCCGAACAAGAGCATATAATTCTTTATCATAAGTAGAATAATTCAGACTAGGCCCACTCAATTTTTCAGAAAAGTATGCAACAGGTTTGCCATCTTGTAATAACACACCTCCTAATCCAATTCCACTAGCATCACATTCAAGCTCAAAAGTCTTATTAAAATCAGGAAGTTGGAGGAAAGGAGCATGTGTCAACTTATCTTTCAATACCGTGAAGGCTTCTTCCTGTGCGGTACCCCAAAGAAAAGGCACATCTTTCTTTGTAAGCTCATTGAGAGGTGCAGCAATGGTGCTGAAATCTCTCACAAAACGCCTATAGAATCCAGCGAGGCCAAGAAAACTCCTCACTTGTGTGACCGTTTTGGGCTGCGGCCAACTCTCAATAGCTTCAATCTTGGCTTTATCAACTTCAATTCCCTGTGGAGTAACAACATAGCCAAGAAAAGATACTCGGTCGGTGCAAAAGGTGCACTTCCCAAGGTTACCAAACAAACGTGCATCACGTAGAGCAATAAAAACAGCACGTAAATGTTCCAAATGTTCTTCCAAAGATCTGCTATAAATCAATATGTCATCAAAGTAAACTACCACAAATCGTCCAATGAAAGCACGTAAAACTTCATTCATTAATCTCATGAAAGTACTAGGTGCATTAGTTAAACCCAAAAGGCATGACTAACCACTCATATAATCCAAACTTAGTTTTAAATGCTGTTTTCCATTCATCTCCCAATTTCATACGAATTTGATGGTAGCCACTACGCAAATCAACTTTGGAGAATATTGTAGAGCCACTCAATTCATCAAGCATATCATCTAGCCTAGGAATAGGATGACGATAATGAATAGTAATATTATTAATGCCTCTACAATCAACACACATACGTGATGTACCATCCTTTTTCGGCACTAGAATAATAGGAACAGCACAAGGACTAAGGGATTCGCGTATATAACCTTTGTCGAGAAGCTCTTGTACTTGACGCATAATCTCCTTCGTCTCCTCTGGATTGGTACGGTATGGTGCACGGTTTGGCAGTGAAGCACCGGGAATTAAGTCAATCTGATGCTCAATCCCTCGAATAGGCGGTAATCCCGGTGGCACGTCTTGTGGAAAAACGTCAGCGAACTCCTGCAAAATGTTAGTGACAGCAGGAGGCAAAGAGGAAGGAACGTCCTCGAATGAAAATAATGCCTCTTTGCACACAAAAGCATAGCAAACATATTTGCTGAAATCTAGCTCATCAATATCAGATTTGGTGGCAAATAAACAAGCACTTTTCAATTTAATTTCAGAAGCAACACTAGATGGTTTATTATTAGGCTTCATTTGTTGCTCAAATTCTTTTGCCACAATCTGATTTTCACTCTTATTCTTCTCCTGTTTTGCTTTATTAGCTCTATTAATATCATCTTTCAAAATGGAATCGGGAGTCATAGGAAGCAAAGTAATATTTTTATCCTTATGAACAAGAGTATAGTGATTGTTTCTACCATGGTGTACAGAATTTTTATCAAATTGCCATGGTCTACTAAGTAATAAGGAACATGCTTGCATAGGTACCACATCACAATCAACATAATCAACATATATAGAGATACTAAAATGCACACGAACGGTACGTGTTACCTTAACCTTGCCGCTGTTGTTGAACCATTGGATGTAGTAAGGATGTGGATGTGGTCTTGTGGTGAGAGAAAGCTTCTCCACCATCTCCATGCTAGCCAAGTTGTTGCAGCTCCCTCCGTCTATTATGACGCGCACAGAACGTTCCTTCACAACTCCCTTGGTATGGAACAAATTGTGCCTCTGATTTTGCTCAGCTTGTGTGACCTGCACACTCAAAACACGTTGAGCAACTAAACATTCATACCTGTCAGCGTCTTCAGGAGCCATGTATTGCGTCTCATGATCAGAATCATCTCCACCATGTTCTTCACGTGTAATAAGAGCCAATGTCTCCTCATCATAGTCACTAGAGGACTCATATCCACCACCCTCGGTAGCAATCATCACACGCGGAGATTTGCATTCTCTCGCATAATGACCTCCTCCCTTACAACGACGACAAATAATATCACTTGTGTGCCCTGTTGATGCCCTAGAAGAAGAAGAACTCTGTGCAGGCCCGGCAGGTGCGCTCTTGGCAGATAATGGTGGTTGTTCCTGTTTTCTTGTATCACGGCAGTAGGAGGCACCTGATTGAGGTGCTGCTGCAGTTGAAGTAGAAGATGCACGCGGTGTCCATGATGAAGGTCGGCCTGCAGAAAAGTTAGTTCGCACCAATGCTTGTCGATCCTGCACTTCACGTTCAGCTTTACAAGCAAGATGGAATAAACGAGTGATATTAGTATACTCCTTATAGTCTAGAATGGTCTGAATCTCTCTATTTAATCCACCCAGAAAACGTGCAAGCATAGCTTCATTCTCCTCAACAATACCACATCGAATCATGCCAGTTTGTAATTCCTGATAATATTCTTCTACAGAATTTTTTCCTTGTCTTAGACGCTGCAATTTTGAAGCAATTCACGTTGATAATATGGTGGAACCCAACGCGTACGCATAGCAGTTTTCAAAGCAGCCCAAGTAGTTGGAATAGGATATAATCTACAATGTTCAGACCACCATACACATGCAAAACTAGTGAAAGCACAAACAGCAGCAGCAACTCGTCTCTCCTCAGGATATTGTAAACATGTAAATCGTTGTTCAGTTTCTAACTCCCAAGTAAGATATATATCAGGAACATATCTACCCTCAAATGGTGGAATATTCAATTTCAGTTTAGGAATGTGGACATCATCTCGTACCTGAGGTGGTGGTGCAGGCCTACCATTATGAATATATACCTGAGGTCGACCTGGTGGTGGTGGTGCTGGTGGCTGCACGTAGTTCGGATTTTGATCAACCTCATCCTCATAATCTCCCACATAATCATCATCCTCCTGGGTACCAGCAGCAGCAGTAGCAGGAGCCAAAGAAGCACCAACAGCAGTAGCAGCGGCACCAGAATTTTGTCCTGGCTCAATAGGAACACGCTGTGCTCGTCCATACTGATTCGGAAGGGGCCGTAGTTGTTGTTGTTGCAGAGGTGCGACAGGTGCAGCCGGTGGTGGAAGACGCGCAAGCAGTTCATTAAATCTGTTATCGAGCTTTGTTTCGAATGTCTTCTCAAGGCCAGTAATCTTCTCCATGGCCTCTTCAAAATTGTTCAGCACATCTTGCACGTGTTCAGTCATCATTTGCTGAAACTTATCATGAAGCTCCTTGTTCGATAAGTTCTCCCAGTCAATCTCGTCGGCTTGTGATCCTGGCATGGTTAGCAGCAATAGAAACACACAAGAATATGATCCTACAGACTACTAAGAAGTTGTGGTGGTGTATCACAAACCCATCAAGCAAACCTCAAATTCTTACCAGTTCTTACCCAGCAGCAGGTGGTGATCGGCAACCGTTGTAGTCAAAACTTCTCAAAGCTTGGATAGAGCGATTACCATGGAAAGTCAAACGCACGACGTAGATGTATGTGGAGCTGGGAAGGCTTATAATATGGTAGCAAAAAGGGTCAGCAATAATCAATTCAGAGATGCAAAGTTGAATAAACGCTCAACGACGGTACTGTGCTGGTCCTAGGCTAGACCGTGCTAGCCTAGAACACTAACAAAATCACGGCGCTGCACGTAAACAAGGGAAAAGCACACTCTCGAATTTTTTTTGCTCTTTTTTTGCGCTGCTTTTTTTTTGCGCTGCTCTCTTTTTTTTTGTGAAAAATCACTATAATGGCGAGTGTCTCAAAACTCTTCCCAGGTCAAACTGACAGGATGGGCACGAAATTTTTGTGACCAAATTTTTTTTTGACTGCCCGGACCCAAAAACTGGAAACGGGTCAAAAAAAGCTTTCTATAACGGCGACTGTCTCAATACGCTTAGAAACACCTAAAAATAGGATAGCCAGAAATTTTTTTGTCAAGTGCGTTTTCCGAAAATTTTGGGCCTAAACGGAGGGTGGTTTCCGGACTCTTTTTTTTTGGAAACCAACCTCTTCTACGGATGGCAAAAGATTGCTGGAATCCGAAACCTACTCAGACAAGGAAACACGAATCGGAAATTAGATGGATCCCGAAAACAAACCTAATATGCAAGGAACTCGGATTGGTGGTGGATATATGGTGGTGGTATATGGCAGCGGTGGTGGTAGCGGTAGTAGTATATGGATATGGATCGGTGGTGGTATATGGACACGGATTGGTGGTGGTATATGGATACGGATTCGGAGCGGTGGCGGATAAGCGGTGGTGGTAGATGGCAGGGGGCGATGATGATGGTGCGGCGGCGGCGTGACAACCTGTGAACAGAACTCGAAACTCTAAAAGACTAGACGCTAAGACCAGCAACTGGACACGACGATGCAACCGCAAATTCAACAAAGCAAATACAGAAAAGATTATGCAAGGCTCAGATTGGTTCGGATGGGATGAACTAACCCTAAATTTTTTTGGCTTTTTCGTGGACTATAGGTATGAAGAACAGACTCGATCTCAACTACGAAAAACTGTAAAATCTCACCGAGCAACCTGGAAATCTGATACCACTTGATAGAGGCAAAGGTGTCCTGTCTTTCGATGAGATGATGGATATCACTTTGGTGGCAGTCGACTTTGACGATCCGACTACGAACGTGCGAGGACGTCGCGCCTTAGCAATCGCTAAACCAACTCTGAGAGGTTATTGACCACGCCGGAGCACGATCAACCTGACCACGAGGGTCTGTTTCCTGCAAGCAAACGAAGAACAAGCAAGAAACTGAGATTGCAATCTGGATATTGCGAATATAAGATGAAAGCTTTATTGATCAAGGTGGGGTTCTGTGACACCTTTGTCTGGTCGTTGAACACAAACGAAGTACGCGAAGTTGCAGCTATGGCTAACTTTTAATCTAAACAAAACCCAAAGTCTAAACGATGCCCTAAGGGCTGTATATATGGAGGAAGAGGGGGGAATTTCGTGGCCCTTGGTGGAGGGGTCCGAAATCATCCCTATCTCTTGTTTCCCCACACATACGGACTCTAAAAATAGCCTATACTTATGTATTTCGAAATTACATGGGCCTGACCCAATAATAAGGTGACGCAGCACCTAAAATAGCCTCGGGGCGAAATTTATGAAGTGGCATCTTGTATATTTCGTCCAAGGCTTCATGCACCCATTATGGTGGCTTCAAAGTCCTGAAATCATCACTTGTAACTCCGTTCTTGTTCCCCTTGCGCATGCCATCATCTCCATGCTTGTTCTTGCTCCAATGTTCATCCTTCTCCAAGCTAGGCCCTTCATTTGTAAGCAAAACAAATGTATCCAATTTAGGCAGCATCATATTCTCATGAACATTAGAATCATTACCAAGAAACGAAAGTACCTGGTAATTTAGTTGGCGTGCACGAGCTCTAGTAATTGGTCCAGTATGTATAGTAGCAGGGGGTGTGGGTGTAACAATTGTATTGATGTCCTCATCATGGAGGTCCCGATATGCAACAATTGGAGGAACTTTTGGCACCACTGGTCCTCCTTGCATTATAGCCTACTCAAGAAAATGCAACGATTGTTCTGAATCAGCCTATTATTCCACCTCTTGAGGAACAGAATGTGATTCACCCTCTGCCTGTACAGTAGCCTGATGTATTGCAACAAGAACCTCTGGTTATGCCAGCCCTAGTGGTTAATGAGAATGCTCCTCTTGCACCTCCTACACTAGTCAACTTGCCACTTGAGGGCTATGCCGCACCTCCTGCTCCTGCTTTGCTACAGGAAGCTCCTACACACCACGATGCAGCCTCTATCACTGCTTTGCTGCAAGAAGTTACCTAGGTTCAATCCTCTGTTGCTTTGTTGCAAGATCCTACTCCTGCATTACAGTATGATATTACAGCTGTTGAGGAGGTTCCAGATCAAGCTGCAATTGCCACAGATCAGACAAATCTACCAATTGGACAAGGAACTATCCTGCCTGGGACTGACAACTAAGCACCATTGTTTAATCAAAGTGACTCTGAAGGTAATAGTTCGGAAGCCCCCTGGTTTCCCTCTACCTATCTGCAAAAATAATATCATTGACAATACAGTGCAGTTATCAGATTGTGTTGACCCTGTGCTTTCCTCTCTTCACCCACAAAATGTCACAACAAGAGATGGTTCTGATATCGTGTCCAAGGAAGGACTGGAGCTGTACAACAAGTACTTTGCACCATCATCTGGGCAGATGGACCTAGGGATTGCAATGGGTACCCATTACCCATGCACCCTGCGGGTAAAAACCCTATTAGGGTAAGGGTATGGGAGAAAAATTATCCATGGGTATATGAATAGGGAAATGTTAAACCCATCAGGTAGAGTGGGTACGGGTATGGGATCATGTAACCCATACCCACATACCCATGTACCTATATAAAATCTATATGAACTCAAAATTATCTCTACACTTTACCGTGAATTTGTGAACTCAAAATATACAACTGTGTGATGATGTTTTGATGTGTTGTTGTTTACGAGAAAGTGATGTTGTTTATTAAATATGATGTTGTTTATGATGTGTTGTTGTTTAAAAGTGTGTTGTTGTTGTTATAATCTATTGTTGTTATAGATTACAATTATATGTTGTTTTTATGACTATGAGTAGTTCAAACCGATGCTTTGCAAACATGGGTAATTTTACCCGTGGGTACCATGTACCCTGTCGGGTAACGGGTATGGGAAAAAATTATACCCATTGATGGGTATGGGTAAGGGTGATGGTTAAGCTCAGAGGGGATGGGTAAGGGTATGGGGTGGCTCCACCCGTACCCAAACCCTGCGGGTGCCATCCCTAGATGGACCACATTCAATAACTACTTGACAATGCATTCCCTTAGGCCCAAATATGGTGAAGTGCCATGTAGTCGACGTTCACATGACACCACTAAGGGAATCACTACATACATATCATCAGAATATCGAACACATATCAAGTTCACATGATTACTTGCAACAAGATTTCTCCCGTGACCTCAAGAACAAAAGTAACTACTCACAAATGATAACCATGCTCAATATTAGAGGGGTATTAAATAGCATAATGGATATGAACATATAATCTTCCACCAAATAAACCATATAGTAATCAACTACAAGATGTAATCAACACTACTAGTCACCCACAGGTACCAATCTGAGGTTCCGATACAAAGATTGAGCACAAGAGATGAACTAGGGTTTGAGAGGAGATGGTGTTGTTGAAGATGTTGATGGAGATTGCACTCCCAAAGATGAGAGGGTTGTTGGTGATGACGATGACGATGATTTCCCCCTCCGAGAGGGAAGTTCCCCTGGCGAAATCGCTTTGGCGGAGGGCAAAAGTGTTCCTACCCAAGTTTCACCTCGAGGCGGCGGCGCTCCATCCCGAAAGTCCTCTACTAATTTTTTCTAGGTCAACATGACTTATATACCAGAAGAGGGGCATCAGAGGTGGGCCGAGGAGGGCAGAACCCACCAGGGCGTGCCTGGGGTGCCTGGCGCGCCTAGGTGGGTTGTGCACACCTAGTGGGCCTCCTCTGATAGTTATTTACTCTAATATTTTACATACATTCCAAGAAAGTTCTCCGTAAATTTTCAGCTCATTTGGAGATGTGCAGAATAGGTAACTCTGACGTAGCTTTTTCAGGTCTAGAATTCCAGCTGCCGGTATTCACCCTCTTTGTGTAAAGCTTGCATATTATGAGAGAAAAGGCGTTAGAATTACTCCAAAAAATATTAATATGCACGTAAACATAGTAAATAATAGTAGGTAAACAAGATGCAAAATGGACGTATCAACTCCCCCAAGCTTAGATCTAGCTTGTCCACAAGCGAAAAACCGAAATCGAAAAACATGTCCACATGCTTAGAGAGAGAGAGAGGTGTCGATAAAAACAAAATACGGACATAGAAGCATCGTGCTTATTATTATAACAACAACAAAACTTTATCATAAAACTTTATTCACACAACTTTTATCATACAACTTTTCTCATGAACAAGTAACAATTCATCACAACATCGAAGTATAAAGCATAAACTCTATTGAAAACCAACAAACTATGTTCTCAGTCAACTTTGCAACTACAGTTCATCATCTTTTCAGGAAGGGTCACATATCGGAGCCTTTTGGCAAGTCCACATACTCAACCATCATATAGTCTTCTATGATTACTAACACTCACCGCATACCCATGGGCAAAAAGTTTCAACCAGACACATAGGAAGATAGAGGCTTATAGTTTCGCCTCCCAACGTATTCATCTCAAGGGTGATGTCAATAATAACTCCTCATGCTCACTCACATCCAACTCGATATATGTGCCTAGATCTTTCCTCAGCACATGATGCTTGCAAAAGAGAAATAAAAAAAGGAATAGAAAAGAATACTTTGACTCTTACATAAAAGTAAATATATAAAAGTGAAAGATAAGCCGTTCATAGAAGGAAGAAGAGGTTGTCATGCGCTTTTTGGTTTGTATGCTCAATCTATTAGTGCAAAAGAACGTCACGTTATATTGCCCCTTGTGATAGCAACCTTTATTATGCAGTCTGTGGCCTTTATTATTTTGCCATCACAAGTTCGTACAATGCTCAATTTTCTCTTACACTTAATGAATAAACACTTTTAGAAGCAATTTCTGTTGCCTTATTGGACCGACAACAACTTACTTGAAGGATCTTACTCAATCCATAGGTAGGTATGGTGGACTCTCAAAACAAGATTTGAGTTTAAGGGTTTTTGGATGCACAAGTAGTATCTCTACTTAGTGCGGAATTTTTTGTCTAGCAAAGATAGGGGGCAAGCACCACATGTTAAAGGATCTATTACAATATAACTTCTATGTGAATAGGAACAAACATAAATCAGTACGTTGTCTTCCTTGTCAAACGTCAACAATTTTGTCATATAATATTTTGATGGGTGCTCAAAATCATAAAAGATGTCCAAAATAGTATATTTTCATGTGAATATTCTCTTCCCTTATTAATTCTTTCATGAATTGCATCATTGACAAATGCTATGTTTGTCAATCTCCAATAAATTTTACTACTTATACTTTCCTTATGTGATGTCATTACTTACCAGAAGATTAGCATATGATATTTTTCACTATTATTTTTCTTTATTTTGATTGAAACATAAAATTAAAGAAAGCAAAACTAGAATTAAACTTTATTATATATCTTGCACACGATTACAAAGATAGATAGATCACTGAGCAAAACAGTTGAAAAGGATCGGACTAAACTTTTATTCAACTAATTCAAAACATAACTAAGATCAAACTAAGATAAATAAAGGCAAAAGAGTTGGTGCGATACGTATCGGGACACCTGCCCCAAGCTTGGCACAAGCCAAGGGGAGTGCCCATACCCAATACTCAAGTATCCTTTGGTGGTGAAGAAGGTGATGGTGGTGGTGGTGATGTAGTAGCTCCACACTTCCTCCTGAGCTTATGCTTGAGGATAATTTTTTTTCTACCTCAAGTCGTCAATCTCCTGCTCCAACGTTAATATCTTTTTGCGTAATTCTTGCTTGTTTTCATATAGAAGACAAAAATGGATAAACTGGATCTTAGGTTTCTTTGCTTTATTGGGGAGACTTGACTTCTTGAATTCCACGTGCATGTCCCCAGGTTGGAGCAGTGGAACTTCATCTTCATCTGAGCTTGTCTCTTCCTTCCCTTTCGGATCATAGTATTCTTCCTCATCCGTGGTCCAACCATAATGTTCCACATCTCCGTAAACCTTGGGGTTTAGAATATAATTAGCAATAAAGCTCTCACCCTTCGAGTCTTGAGATGACATATTTTTAGATCTACCAGAAAAAATAGCAAGAAAGAAGAACAGAAGATTTCTCCGTGATACGGTGTCAATACGTTTGGGGGGTATATAAAGATTTTTTATCTTGGGAAACAAGTAAACGAGAGAAAAATGAAGTCCAGAAGGTACTCGAGGTGGCCACAACCCACCTGGGCGTGCCAAGCAAGCCAGGCGTGCCCTGGTGTCTTGTGCCCTCCTCAGTTGCCTTCCTGGTTGTTTATTATTTTCCTAATTTTTGTAATATTCCAAAACTGACAAAAATATTTTTGCGGATTTTTCAGAGTCGGTTTACTTACTGTATCAGGTTCCTCCTTTTATTCACGATTCTGGAGTGTTCCGGAAGGTTTCTTTTATGTGTTCCTCCGGTGTCATAGTTTGGATAATATTGCTTTCAACATTAATATGCGTACCTCAGATATAGTGTTTAATTCTTTGCCCACTAACAACTTTTGGGTTAGTACCTTTGGCATTATTTATTTTGATAGCTCCAGAGCGATAAACCTCTTCATAATATATGGTCCTTCCCATTTGGAAAGAGGTTTACCTACAAATAATCGGAAACGAGAGTTGTACAAAAGAACATATTCCCCAACTTTAAATTTCCGCTTTTGGATTCTTTTATGATGCCATATTTTAAATTTTTCTTTAAACAATTAAGGATTTTCATAAGCTTGGGTTCTCCATTCATCTAGTGGGCTAATGCCAAATAACCTCTTTTCACCAGCAAGTTTGAAATCATAGTTGAGTTCTTTGATTTCCCAATATGCTTTATGTTCTAACTAAAGAGGCAAATGACAAGCTTTTATATAAATCATTTTATAAGGAGACATACCCATAGGATTTTTATAAGTTGTCCGATAGGCCCAAAGTGCGTCATCTAATTTCTTAGACCAATTCTTTTGGGACCTATTAACAATTTGTTGTAATATTAGTTTTATTTCTCTATTGCTAAGTTCAACTTGACCACTAGATTGAGGATGATAGGGTGATGCAATTCTATGGTTAACATCATACTTAAGAAGCATTTTAAGAAAAGCACCATGAATAAAGTGTGAACCACCATCAGTCATTAAATATCTAGGGACTCCAAACTTTTTGAAAATAACTTCTTTAAGCATTTTAATAGAGGTGTTGTGATCAACACTACTAGTTGGAATAGCTTCTACCCACTCAGTAACATAGTCAACAGCAATCAAAATATGAGTATACCCATTAGAGAAAGGAAAAGGTCCCATGTAATCAATACCCCAAACATCAAATGGTTCAACAACAAGTGAATAATTAATAGGCATTTCTTGACGCTAACCATATTACCAATTCGCATTCATCACCAGATAAAACATACTGTAACACCCCGAGAATCATGCTACAGTAATCCCACACTAATGGTCAGGTCATCATCATCATCATAGTTAATTTACCATAAAGAAATAATTCAACTCTCAAACCCTAGTCAAATTCAAAATTCATACGGTAAGTGAAATTTAAAGTTTCACAAACATGTCTGAAAAATAGTTCATGTTTTAGAAAATATTCCATATGTATTTGTCATGATGAAATCAACCTCATTTGGATTCCAAATATGCCCCTAGAAATATTATAAGTGGTCGAGCAGCAAATAAATAGGCCTTTTCAAATTAAGCAATTATTTATTTAACTCCATTTGCCCCCAGACATTTTGTCCTAGCTCAAATTATTCTCTGGTAATTATGTGACAAATTCCATGTGCAACAAAAATGGTTTGAAAGCTTATTTAAATTCAAAATAGTAGCTAGGTAGTAAATAGTAAAATAAAATTAAAAAGGGCAAGGATGCACTGTACTGATGGGCATCAAGTTAACAGTGTTCGGCCCAGCCCACCTGGAGTTCCCTCCTTCCTCCTACTGCTCATCCAAGCTCGGTGGCCACCTGGGGCTCGTCCAGGCCGCGGATGGCCACACGGCGACCATCCGCCGTGCCCCCGCGTGGTTAAGGCCACCCTCGACCCCCCTGCTAACCCTAGCGCCCTCATTCCCCTCTCTCTCGCCTGTCTTCTCGTTCCCCGCAAACACCCGACGCCGTCGCCGCCGTGGCTCGCCATAGCCGTGGCCCGTGACCTCCCCGCGCTTCGTCTCCGTGTTGAATTGGACCGCCGCCCTCGATTGCGCCTTCTACACCGACCAGCTCAGGTCGTGGAGCCCTACATCGCCGGATCACACCGTAGTCTTCCTCGGATTGCCGCTGGATGTCGCCGTCGATTTCGGCTGCTCCGTGCCTCCTCGAGCACACTGCCACTTCCCTACAACTCTCGGTGAGCCTGCGCATCTTCTCCCCCTCTTCCCGGCCTCTTCCCGTTGCTGTAGCTCGCCGCATTGGAAATGCCCGAATGCGCCACCGCCTGACCTCGTCGTCGGCGAGGCTCTGATGACCAAATGGTCTTGGGCTCGTGCTCGTTGTGTTCGCGCGCGAATGTTGACCATCCCTAGCTAATTAGATCGCCCCCGCGTGCACCGTTTTGCCGTTCCCGTTGCACGCCCAAGAGCTCCGCCGCCCGGCATCGTCACCGGCGTCTCTTCGGCCATCCCCTCGTCCAACCGGTCGTCCCACGTGATGCGGCATCCTCCACTCGTTCGGTAGAGCCAGAAAACACCCGAAACCGTGCACCATCGCGAGTTTGCGAGCTCGCCAGAGTTGCTCGCCGTCGCTTGACCTCGCCGGCGTACTCCGGTGACTGGCACTGAACTGGCGCCCGACGTGGCGCAGCAGGCCCCACCGCTCAGCCACTAACCATGGGCCTCACTGGGCCCACCGAACACATCAACGCTGACTGGGCTGGCCCCAGGTCCCACCCTTTTAAACGGATTTAAATAAATAGAAAACCGTTTAATTAATTAAATTAATTAATTAAAACTCTAATTAGACACTGACCAGTGGGCCCAGTAGATTAATTAGCTAAACTAGATTAAGTTTAAACTCTGATTTAGCCTACTGTCTAGGACAGGCGGGACCCAGCTGCCAGGTTTGACCTGAACAACTGCAGTTGACCTGTTGACCTCATGCTGACAGCATGCTGACGTCATATTCCGTTTCTGGGAATTTCTGTTATTTTGAATAATTCCAGAAAATGCTAAAATCTTTACAAATTCGTAGAAAATAAACCATAGCTTGGATCGAAAAACTTTATACACGAAAGTTGCTCAGAACGACGAGACAAATTGGACCGTGCCAGCTATTTCCGTGTCAGGACCTTCTATGGAGGTGAACCCGCAAATTTTAGCCTGTTTCCGGTAGATGAATAGTGCATATACACTGGTTAATAATTGCAACTAAAATCCTAAAATAACAGATATGACTTAGACATGTTTTAGGCAACCCTGCAGTACATGTTAGCATAGCATACTCTGTGTTACATATGATTGCTATATATTTATTTGCTTCCTCCCCCTCTTCTCTCTTGGTAGATCCCGGTACCGACGTATTCCTCGAGGCCGACGCAGCTCCGGAGTACGACTACACAGTTGACGACCAGACCCTTGCTGCAGAGCTTGCACGCAAGCACCCCCCCTTTGAACATTCCGATATCGCCTATTCTCTTCTCTCTTATGCTTGCATTAGAAATTGCTACTGCTACTGCTTTACATATTCTGATGCATAGCCTGATCTTGTAACCTGCTATTGTTGCTTACGTATTTATCCCAAACTGCTTAGTATAGGCTGGTTAGATACCCATCAGCGACCCCTTGTTGACCCAACTGCCCCGCTGGATTATCAGAAGTCCCAATCAACGGGATTGAAGACCAGGCCCCGGCAGCACACAACACTCCCCTTAATCATATGACACGACAACATTACTATCGAGTGCCGAGGGTGATACCTCGTTAGCACTTCTGATGCTAAGTCTATCGAGTAGTTACCCGGTTGTGGTCATCGAGGGTGGTTCCTCCTTTTCCACTTCTGATAATGACGCTGTCGTGCAACACCTCAAGTGTGAACCTCGACGGTGATTTCCTCTTAAGTTCACCTTGATGTTTACATCAGGTGGGAATCCAACTAGGGTGATGCCTCGGGTTCCTTCTTGATGTGGTAGCCATATGGATTACCTTTACATTACTATTGTTACTGATTAAAGTGGATAAAGACGGGTCGGTCTTGAGGGGTACCTCCGTGAGCATGTGATGCGAGTGATGTGGAGACAGGTTAACCTGGAGGGTGCCCGCGAGTTAATGACGAGGCGTGGTCGGGCATTCTTAGCCCTTGCCGCTAGTCCTCGAGACGGGGCGACGGGGTCGCATCGATCGTGAGTCTCTGCTTGTTACCGCGCGCTCCTAATCCACTAAGATTTGGATATTATATCTGAGGGGCCTCTGGCCTGATAGCACTAACCATCATGTGGGCATAGTATGGGCGTTCTGCGTCGAATGCATCAGCCGAAGCTTAATAGACGTCTGCGACTGAGCGGCACACGCCGGGTTAGACTGGAACACCTTGCCTTGTATAAGGGGGGTAGGTCTGCTCACCGGCCGCCCACGCAACATGCAAGAGTTCCCGGGGCGATAACACAAGACCCCTGGGGCACAGGTTTAGTCCGGCGTGATGACCTCTCTATTGGGCCAAGGTCAGGTTGCGGCGTATCGTTTGGCCGAGGCCGGGCATGACCCAGAAAAGTGTGTCCGACCGGAGTTAATCGAGCGTGGTGAGTAAGTTGGTGCACCACTGTAGGGAAGAAACATCTATTGGTAGCCTCTCTACGGTAACGGACACTCGGAGTTGTATCCCGATCGATACAACTAGAACTGGATACTTGAGATGAGAAATGGATAGTATGCTTCTGGGATTGCTTTCTTGTAGGGAGTCGAGGAAGGATCTCTGGGCGAGGTTGATGCCACTACTGCTACTTTACTTTATGCTTGTCTGCACTCTTCTAATGCTGCAAGACCGCTGAAGATGTTGAAGATGCTAGTCTTCGATAGGACTAGGCTCTCCCCTCTATTCTGGCATTTCTGCAGCCCAATCCACATACACAACCTTCCTTTGATAATGTTGCATACGTAGTGTAGATCCTTTCTTCCTGTGTACTTCGGACGAGTACTCACATTTGCTTTGCTTTCTTTTCCCCCCATATCCGTTTGATGCAACCAGATGATGGAGCTCATGAGATCGCTGCCACCGCCGATGGCTACTACTACCCCAAGGGTGCCTACTACTACATGACGGACGCCGATGACCAGGAGTAGTTAGGAGGCTCCCAGGCAGGAGGCCTTGCCTTTTTGATTGATGTTGCTTTTGTGCTAGCCTTCTTAAGGCAAACTTGTTTAACTTATGTCTGTACTCAGATATTGTTGCTTCCACTGACTCGTTTGTATTCGATCTTTTGTATTCGAGCCCTCGAGGCCCCTGTCTTGTAATATAAATCTTGTATTATTTTAATTTGTGTCTAGAGTTGTGTTGTGATATCTTCTCGTGAGTCCCTGATCTTGATCGTACACATTTGCGTGTATGATTAGTGTGCCATTGAAACGGGGGTGTCACAAGTTGGTATCAGAGTCGACTGCCTATAGGTAGCCCCCTTTCCAACTCCTTGGCCGAAGTTGAGTCTAGTCACTACAAAACTTTTACTAACATGGATGTGTGTCTTACGGGCCCACGTCACCATTGGGTGGTATTAGGATCTTTTATTTCTCGTCTTTACTCCGGGACTCTGATATCTCTTCTATTCGGGTTAAAGATTTTACTAACTCTAGCATTAGGTTCTCGTACCCACTTCATTCCGGAGAGCCCCTTCACTACAGTTGATCGCATTCTTCGCCAGAAGATTCTGCAGATACTCCTCGATGTATCCCGAGATCCTGTGCCCACTGCTTTGCAATCCCTGACCATCGATAATTCCTGTGAATAACATCCTTGCCGCCCATGCGTTCATCTCCAATTTCTCTTGTTCTTACAAGTTACCCCTAATACTCTCCATTGTTCCGAGAATCCTTTGTGCCTTCTGCGTTGCAGCTTGTTTTCGCACTATGGAAAATTCACTTAAACCGGGGTCTGTTCATCCCCAGTTGTTCATATGCTTTCCAAAATACGTTGCAATACTATCTGATCTCCCGAAAATCCTCTGTAGTCTACTGCTCTTGATTTTCCTTGCCTTATTGCATTATGGTTAAATCCATATGTCTCTCAATATTCATTAGCATTCTTTGTCATTGTCATTCCGAGTCTATTGATTAAATATGAATGAGAACAAATCCCTATCATCCGTCAATTCCTAGAATTCGTCCTTCCAGCTTAGACGTCATTTTGGACATGAGTGGGTTCTCGGGCAATCAAGTTGCAAATGATTGTTCATCTAGTTCCATTCTACTTACCCATCTTTTGATCCGAGCGTCTCCTTCTGATCCCTTGCTTTGGAAATCATAAACCCTTTATAATTGAACATCGAACTATTCAGTTGCTTATACAATCCGATGCCTTTGCATTCTTCTTCTTCTATTTGGAGTACCGGTACTCACATCAGATCCTTTACCGACCAACTGATCCTTTGTTGCATTATTATCCGATAGTGCCCCTCGTATTTAATCACCTTGTGAGTTCTTCCCTGATACATAATGCCTTTGGTAAATTGTATCCTCTTCTATTGTCAACCATGCTCTACCTTTGAGCTTGTGTTAGTTACTCTTTAAGTTTGTGGTATATGTTCCTAAGATGCCCCTATGGGTTGAACCTAAGCCTTCCGTAATCCGTGGGAACCCGAGAGTTTTCACGAGTCATACTCTTCTGGTGTTTTTCCAGATAGAAGTTCTACATTAGAACTTCTTTGAAACCAAGAAGTGAATGAAAGGTTTTGCTTTGGAAAAGTGGGAGTCGACCTTGAACTTTGTGTTCAGGCCCATGGACACAATGTAGATCTTATCATGAACACTTCTTGTAATAACAAATATCCCTTTGTTGTAAGTTCATCTTGTATCTGTGTTTTGTCCTTTAATTTGTATTCGTGGTTCCGACCATATTGTTCCTCTTTGATCCCATTTCCCTGACAAGTTAAAAGTACGTGCCTTCTGCAGATCAATACATCTCCGCAACCACCATTTTGATCTTCCTCCGAGTATTACCCTCCGGTATCTCGGGAATATCAAAGATCCATTTTGCTTCCTATGAGTCTTCATCTAGTATTGCTTCTCACTGATTTCAGATTTTCCCCCGGGTTCTGAGTTATTAGTCACTCGAGAACACCGATAAGTGAATCAAGTCTGCACTCCGATTCAATTGCTCTAAGTAACTTTTGTTGCTTACGAGTTAAATAATCTTTCAAGTCATTCCTAGCCTCATCGGTTATATCATTATAGTGCTGAAATTTAACCGAGCTACCTGATCCTTCTTCCCGGAGCACAATTTTCGACGATGAGCTAACCTGACGTCGCTCTTCCTCGTCATATCATTTCGCCTTGAGAAACAAGCTTGGTTCCGAGTTTGTGTCGTACCCGTGCTTCCAATAACCTTTCGCTTCTTCATTCCTTTGACTTGATGTCATCGCCGATCTATTAGATCTTCATGAAATCTCTTGACAAATGTGTCGTGATCATCATCAACATTCCGAGCTCTTCCAGGATATCAATTGAATTCATGATGAGAAATACCAGCCTTGCCCCTTGTGATTTGTATTATCATCAACCACATTCTTGCCTTCCCCCCAACAGAAACTTGTTCATATAATTTGGGAAATACATCCTTTTTGACATGTCGATGGATTGCAGCTAAAACCATAGACCACATCCTCATCTTTCCTTGTTGAAATTGTATGACTTATTTTATAAGTTGTTCCGATGGATCCTTTGTGTATCCAAAGACTGACCTTTACCTGATGACCATGTCAATATTATCCCAAAACACGATCGTGGTTCCCCGAACATCATTAAGAACATTGGAGGCGCAATGCTAAAAGTTTCATGATCACTTATCCAAACACTGTTGTACGGGGTAACGACATGAATTTCTTTTCCCCTTACCTAAATGGTAATCTACTTACTATCTTGTCATGGATATCATCCTCTGCCTGTTCTTGGGAAAGATATACTCTTGATACTCGGGTTTAAACACATTTTCCTTTTCTATCGGTCTGATTAATATACTAATCATATTTTCCTTTCCATTCTTTTGTTTAACCTTTCTTGTGATCTATATAAATATGAGTAGTAATATTTCCCTACTTATATAAACACCTCGGTGTGCAACTCTGTCAGTAAGACCCTGTTACTACTGTTGATGACATTCCGGTAACCACCGATGGATGACAACTTTGCCTATTGGTCCGCCTCGTCTTAACGAGCACGAAAATGGTTCTCTTCGTCCCTAGCCCTTGCTACCAACATTGTTGCCAACATAACTGGCAGGCTACCCTCTAACATGCCTCACTATCATGACCGTGCAAGATGTCAGCGCCCTTCCAAATTTTAACCCACATGGTGGGCCCATAACCCACAGTTCCACAGGATCGAAAACTGACTCTCCTGTACACCCTTTGTCGGTGTCAAAACCGGTGGATCTCGGGTAGGGGGTCCCGAACTGTGCGTCTAGGCGGATGATAATAGGAGACAAGGGACACGATGTTTTTACCCAGGTTCGGGCCCTCTCGATGGAGGTAAAACCCTACTCCTGCTTGATTGATATTGATGATATGGCTAGTACAAGAGTGGATCTACCACGAGATCGAGGAGGCTAAACCCTAGAAGCTAGCCTATGGTATGATTGTTGTAATGGTTGTATGTCCTATGGACTAAAACCCTCCGGTTTATATAGACACCGGAGAGGGCTAGGGTTACACAGAGTCGGTTACAATGGTAGGAGATCTACATATCCGTATCGCCAAGCTTGCCTTCCACGCCAAGGAAAGTCCCATCCAGACACGGGACGAAGTCTTCAATCTTGTATCTTCATAGTCTTGGAGTCCGGCTGACGATGATAGTCCGGCTGTCCGGACACCCCCTAGTCCAGGACTCCCTTAGTAGCCCCCGAACCAGGCTTCAATGACGATAAGTCCAGCGCGTATAGTCTTCGGTGTTGCAAGGCGGGTTCTCCTCCAAATTCCATGTGCTTGCCGAATAGTGTCCGGCTTCCTTATGAATGTTGCGCTCCTTGGCTTCCACGCCCAATAATGGCCCTCTTCCACGCGTCGCACGAATGCGAAAAGTCAGGGTATCTTTTATGTTTAACCCCCTAGCTGCACAAATAATCTGCCTATAAGAGAGGCAAGAATCCAGATCCAAAACACACCATCTTCCTTCCGCGAGTACTATCGGAGCGCCTCTGACCAAAAATCCATTCCATCATGGACCATCGACGCGGCTCCTCCTCTCGCGCTCCCAGCCCTCTGCCAGGAGATTGGAGGAGATGTTCTGTCCCGCACAACGAGCTGGTGACGCTCCAAGCGGAGGAATATTTCCTCCGGCCTTTATGGTCCCGGTTCGAGCCGGACTGACCACCTACAAGGGTGGGAAGCAAGCAGAGGCCACCCCAAGTCCCAACAAAGGGGAGCGGGTATGCTTCGTCCCCTATCTGATAAGGGGGCTTGGATTTCCTGTACATCCGTTCCTCCGCGGGCTTCTGGAATTTTACGGACTCCAGCTCCATCACCTCACGCCCGCCTCTATTCTGCATATTGCGGGTTTCGTAGCTCTTTGCGAGCTATTCCTGGGCATCGAGCCCCATTTTTCACTGTGGAAGAGGTTGTTCTGCCTCGTACCCCGCTCTCATGAGGGGTCCATATATCAAGTGGGCGGTGCCGAAATATGCCGCATCGCCGGGACCAGTTATCCATGCGGAACCCCTAAGAAGGCGTCCAAAGACTGGCCTTCAGAATGGTTTTATGTAGAAGACGCTCCGCTGCCGGACCCTGTTCGGATCGGCCTCCCGGAGTTCAGCAATGCTCCTCTGAAGAAACGCCTGAGTTGGCGCCCGCGGAGCCCCCAGCTGGAGGAAGACAAGAGCGTCCATTATTTGATGGGCCAAATAAGGTTACTGGCCCATTCCGGACTGACCATGATCAGAGTCATGGCCATGTGCATTATGCGGGGGGTGCAGCCGCTGCAATATAGGGGCCACCCCATGTGGGATTTCAACGGGGAGAATGATGCCACTCGTCATGGCCGCCAAGGGCCAGGATCGGCCGAAGATCTGGTGATGATTCTATCCGGCCTATACAAGGGGGATAAGGAGGACTTCCTCCAGACGAGCCCATTGAATGGGTTCTCCATGAACAACCCTCGGAGCTGGGTAGGCGGACGTTCATTTATCCGACCCACGCTTTCAAAGTTAAGTATCTAACTTTTATGGTTTTCGACGCGGGATCTGCGCCGGACTGTGGAGAGCATACATAGCCCGGCCCCATAGCCCGAGGATCCAGAAAGATCCCTTGATCCGTCCTCCGAAGAGGATCCGGACATAAAGGTGGAGCTAATTGACGGGGTGTTTCACTAGCTCAGCATGGATAATGCTCTGGTCGCCATTACGGCTGACTACCCCGGCCTATCTCCGGCTCCCCAGGTAATTGTGACCAAAGTCCTGTAACCATTATTTCGTCCCTCCGCATTTATGACCACCGTATACAATGGTGTCTTGCAGGAGGTACATTCAAGGCGGGAAGCCGAACCCGCGGCGGCTGACCCACAGGGGTCAGTCCGGCCCCGTAGGTGGAAGAGGGGTGCGGTGCAAATCGAAACGTCACCGCAGCGGTATAGCTCGCGACCATTGCTTAGGACAAAGTTCCAAGGAGGTGCTTGAATGCTCATAACTTTTGCAGGAGAAAGAGCGCTCGCCGGACTGCGGGCGGTGAGGTTGCCAACCAAGCCTCTGCCAGCCAGGCTCCAGCACCTGGTCAGGAGGGGGAGGCGAGCGCAAGGCGCGAGCCGGATACTCCTCCAACGGAGGACGCCGACAGACTGTCCGCCACCAAGTCTGAGGTGGAGAGCGCCATGAACCATAGACGTCGCCGGACAGTTTTTCGTGACGCGTGCTTCTCCCCTGAGGCGTTGAATGCCTTTAATGCGGGGGACGCGCACCTCCGCGCTGCTCAAGATGGTTTGGCCAGAGCCGCGGAGAAGTATGTAAAAGACATACGGGTAAGAGATTTTAATGGTTATATATGCCAGTAGCCCCCGAGACTTAAAATAGTTAAAGTAACTGATTTAAGGATCATATAATTTGCAGGATCTTATAGAGAAGAATGCCCAGTTGTCCCAGGAGTTGCAAGAGTGCAAGGCCCAACTTGAGGCCGCACTTGCTGCCGCAGGAGGAGACACAGAGACCCCTCCTGGTAACACATTATTTCAAAAAGATAAGCGGTGTACGGCGTGCGTGTAAATCTGACACTGATATTGCAGATGTTGCCGGACTGGATCCGGACAAGCAACACCTACTACGCCAGCTGAAGGCCGGCGAGAGGGTGCTGATGAAGGTACAGCAGGAGAGGAATAAACTCCAGGATGCCCACACCCAGCTTGGAGAGGAGCTGAAAGGTGTTCGGGCCGAGCTGTCTGGCTCCGTGAAGGAGAATCAGCGGCTTCGTCGCGGCATCTATAGTAAGTGCTTGAGCGAACTCCTTTGAAAAGAAGAGTTCGGCGAGGAAGTCAATTGACAGAAATATGTCTGTAGGTGTGCTCACAGGTCGCCCTGCGGAGGAGATGCCCGTATCAACGGGTGATCAACTTCCCGAGCTGGTGCAACTGCTCGAACGAGTTCGGCAGGCGATGAGCGGCGTCGTCCAGGCTTTATGGCCGTCCCTCTCCCTACCCGAGGGCCTTGGAGAGCTTGCGGAGAAGCTTCAGGGAGCGCGGCAGCGCTTCCGCTTATGGAAGATATCTGCCTGCCGTCAAGGTGCCAGGGAGGCCTGGGCCATGGTGAAGACGCGGTACAAGAAGGCGGATCCAAACCACATGGCCGAGGTCGGACCAGTGGGGCCCGATGGGAAGGAGATCCCTGTGAGCTTAGTGTACGGCCAAGTAGAGTTGGCCGCTAAATATTCCCAACGGGACTGTAAATTAGACAGCCTGTTAGACGGGATTGAGGAGGAATACAGTCAGTCGATTTGACAATGTATTTTAAAATGACATGTAAAATGCCGTCTAGCCGGATTGTAGATCGTTTGTCTTTGCCGACCTTTTCGCTTCAACCTCGGGACCCTAGAGTCCGGAGTGTGTCCGAATACCTTCTCGGTTAAGAAACAACCGGGGCATGCATGGAGACCAGGCGTAGGGGTCATTAGTGCTTTATCAGACAAGTGCCCAACTAGTTATGTTATATTACATGGTTAGTAAGAAACATCTTCCAGGGAGAATAGTTCCGTTAAGGGTTCCTTTCCCTGGGAGGCATGCCCTAAAGTGCATGTCCGGACTGCGAAAAGAGCAGGAAAACATCTGGGGGCAGATAAATAAATAGGTAAAAAATCATCTTTCAAGTCACCGACCGAATATTCCCTTAAGAACGCTAGCTTTCGGCTTCACCCAGTCTGAGGTACACATCCGGCTGACCCGGCAGTAACAATCGCAGAGGTGCTCCCTTTACCTCCTAGCCGAACAATCGGGAACGTAGGGGTAAGCACAGGAGCCAGGCAACCCAGCTTGGCCAAAACTTAAGTCATATCGATGCATATAATGGTGAATAAAAGGTACATGTGGAAGTTTGACACATGTGCTGGGCATGAAGCCCTTATAAGTAAGCTTCTGGTAAAGAAGCCCCCAGGTATAATGAGTGCGGATAGCACATCAAGTGTGTGCGAACAATGCGCAAGTAGGCCTTCAAGGGCTTTTATGAAAAGGGTGAGAGAAAAGAGAGAACAGAAAGACAGCTGAAATGTAAAAAATTTGGACGGGGGAAGGAGACGAACTCTTAGTCCGGCGCTAGGCGTAGAATCGTCGGAGGCGGGCTGCGTTCCATGGGTTCGGCTCGAGTCGGTTATCCGATGCATTTCGCAGACGGTACGCTCCGCCGGTCAGGACTTGATCGATAATGAAGGGGCCCTCCCATTTGGGCTTGAGCTTGTCCTTTTTCTTGTCCGGCAGGCGTAGAACTAGTTCGCCAACATTGTAAGTCTTAGCCCGTACTTCTCTGCTTTGGTATCTTCGAGCCTGCTGTTGATAGAATGCGGAACGAGCCTTGGCGACGTCGCGTTCTTCCTCCAATGCGTCCAAGCTGTCCTGCCGATCCAGCTCGGCTTCTCTTTCTTCGTACATGCGCACTCGAGGTGAGTCATGAATGATGTCGCAGGGCAAAACTGCCTCTGCGCCGTATACCATAAAAAATGGTGTGAATCCGGTAGTACGGTTGGGCGTTGTCCGCAGCCCCCAGAGTACGGAGTCGAGCTCCTCTACCCAGTGCGTGTCAGATTTCGTAAGGGACCGCACTAGTCTGGGTTTGATGCCGCTCATTATTAGACCATTTGCTCGTTCCACTTGACCGTTGGTTTGAGGATGATAGACTGAAGCGTAATCGAGCTTAATGCCCATATTTTGGCACCATAATTTAACCTCGTCGGCCGTGAAGTTCGTGCCGTTATCGGTAATGATGCTATGGGGGACACCATAACGGTGTACTACCCCGGATATAAAGTCTATCACTGGTCCGGACTCTGCCGTTTTAACTGGCTTGGCCTCTATCCATTTGGTGAATTTGTCCACCATGACCAATAGGTACCTTTGCTTGTGGGTTCCCCCTTTAAGGGGTCCAACCATGTCAAGCCCCCAGACCGCGAACGGCCAGGTAATGGGTATAGTTTTGAGGGCGGTGGGTGGCATATGGCTCTGATTAGCAAAGAGCTGACAACCAACGCATCTTTGGACTAAGTCCTGAGCATCTGCCCGGGCCGTCGGCCAATAGAATCATGTACGGAAGGCCTTGCCTACAAGGACCCGAGCTGCGGCGTGGTGTCCGCCTAGTCCGGCATGAATTTCAGCCAGAAGGTTTCGCCCTTCCTCTTCGGAGATACACCTTTGAAGGACTCCGGTTGTGCTTTTCTTATACAGTTCTCCCTCGTGTACCTTGTAGGCTTTAGATCTCCGAACTATGCAGCGGGCCTCATTTTGGTCCTCGGGAAGTTGCTGCCTAATTAAGTAGGCTAGGAATGGCTTTGTCCACGGGGCAATTACTGCCATTATTTCGTGGGCTGAAGGTGTTGTTTCGTCGGCTGAGCCGCCGATTATGTTAGACTGTTCTGTGTTGGGTAGTGCGGCTGCTTCCGGGTTGTTATTTCTGGACTCCTCTTCCCATAGTACGGATGGCTTAAAGAGCCGTTCCAGGAAGATGTTTGGAGGTACAACGTCGCGTTTCGCACCGATGCGTGCCAATACATCGGCTGCTTGGTTATTATCCCGGGCTACGTGGTGGAATTCAAGTCCTTCGAACCGAGCTGACATTTTTAGGACAGCGTTACGATAGGCTGCCATCTTCGGATCTTTGGCGTCAAAGTCTCCATTTACTTGGGATATTGCGAGGTTTGAATCCCCACGCACCTCTAGACGTTGAATGCCCATGGAGATTGCCATCCGGAGGCCATGTAGGAGGGCCTCATATTCGGCTGCATTGTTGGAGTCCGTGTACATTATCTGAAGTACATATTGGACTGTATCCCCGGTTGGGGACGTCAATACGACGCCAGCCCCCAAGCCGGCCAACATTTTGGAGCCGTCGAAATGCATAGTCCAATTGGAGTATGCGTAGTATTCTTTAGGGAGTTCGGCTTCAGTCCGTTCGGCGACAAAGTCGGCCAAGACTTGCGACTTTATAGCTCGCCGAGGTTTGTAAGTTATATCAAATGGTAAGAGCTCAATGACCCATTTTGCAATCCTGCCCGTTGCATCGCGGTTGTTAATAATGTCGTTGAGGGGCACTTCGGAGGCCACTGTTATCGAACACTCTTGAAAGTAGTGTCGGAGCTTCTGGGATGCCATGAACACTGCGTACGCTATCTTTTGATAGTGCGGGTAGCGGGACTTGCAGGGAGTTAAGACAGTGGATACGTAGTACACTGGTTTTTGAAGAGGGAATTTATGCCCTTCTGTTTCTCGTTCGATGACGAGCACCGCGCTTACAACTTGATGTGTTGCCGCGATATATAACAACATTGGTTCGCCCAAGTTAGGTGCAGCCAGGACCGGATTTGTTGCCAATATGGCTTTTATTTCTTCCAGTCCGGCAGTGGCAGCATCTGTCCACTCGAAGTGTTCGGTGCGCCTGAGGAGGCGATAGAGGGGCAATGCCTTTTCTCCCAAACGGGAGATGAAGCGGCTTAGAGCCGCCACGCATCCAGTCAATTTTTGTATTTGTTTGAGGTCTTTTGGAATGTCGAGCTGTGACAGAGCTCGGATCTTAGCTGGGTTTGCTTCAATTCCTCTACTGGATACGATGAAGCCCAGGAGCTTTCCGGCTGGTACGCCGAAAACGCATTTTTCCGGATTCAGCTTGATGTCATATGCTCGGAGGTTGTCGAATGTGAGCCTCAGATCGTCTACTAAGGTTTCGACGTGTTTGGTTTTGACGACTACGTCGTCTACGTATGCCTCTACTGTTTTGCCGATCTGGGTAGCCAGACATGTCTGAATCATGCGCTGATATGTTGCGCCGGCGTTTTTGAGCCCGAAGGGCATTGTGTTGAAGCAGAATAGTCCATATGGAGTAATGAATGCTGTTACGGCTTGGTCTACCTCCGCCATCTTAATTTGATGGTAACCGGAGTATGCGTCAAGGAAGCACAATGAATCGTGCCCTGCCGTAGCATCGATTATTTGGTCGATGCGGGGAAGGGGGAAGGGGTCCTTTGGGCAGGCCTTGTTGAGGTCTTTAAAATCGACACATAGGCGCTAGGATTTATCCTTCTTTGGTACCATTACCAGGTTTGCTAGCCAGTCCGGATGTTTGATGTCTCTGATGAATCCGGCTTCCAGTAGTTTGGCTAGCTCTTCTCCCATTGCATGTCTTTTGGGTTCGGAAAATCGCCGAAGAGCCTGTTTGACTGGCTTGAATCCTTTTAGGATGTTTAGGCTATGTTCTGCCAATCTGTGTGGGATTCCTGGCATATCCGAAGGGTGCCAGGCGAAGATGTCCCAATTTTCTCAAAGGAATTCTCGCAGTGCGGCATCTACATCAGGGTTCAACTGTGCCCCGATGGAGGCCGTCTTTGTTGGGTCCGTTGGATGGACCTGGAATTTGACTATTTCATCCGCTGGTTTAAAAGACGTGGACTTGGGTCTCTTATCGAGTATCACATCGCCCCTATTCACCGTAGAGCGCAGCGCAGTAAGTTCCTCTGCCGCTAGGGCTTCAGATAGTTCCTCTAGGGCTAATGTGGCTGTCTTGTTTTCGGCGCGGAGTGCTATGTCCGGATCACTAACGAGAGTGATTATTCCGCCGGGCCCAGGCATCTTAAGCTTCATGTACCCGTAGTGGGGTATTGCTTGGAAAATTGTGAATGCCTCTCGTCCTAATATAGCGTGATATCCGCTGCTGAACGGGGCCACTTGGAATGTTACCTCTTCGGACCTGTAATTGTCCGGCGAGCCGAACACCACATCGAGTGTGATTTTTCCTGTGCAGCGCGCTTCCCTACTGGGGATTATTCCTCTAAAGGTTGTGCTGCTTCGCTCAATGCGGCTCCAGTCTATTTTCATTTTTTGAAGAGTTTCCTCATAGATGAGGTTTAGTCCGCTGCCACCATCCATGAGTACCTTGGTAAGACGAAAGCCATCCACTATTGGACTGAGGACCAATGCGGCTGGTGCTCGGGCTGTTCTGAACTTAGGTTCGTCGCTGGCATTGAAGGTGATGGCCGTGTCGCTCCATGGATTTGTTGTTGCTACTTGGTAGACTTCGGCGAGGCTGCAGATTGTTCGTTTCCGCATATTATTTGATGCGAAAGTCTCGAAGACTGTTGACACCGTACTGGTATTATTGGAGTGGCTCTCTGGGGCTAGAAGCTCTTCGCCACTTTTGTTCACCTGCCGCAATATCCAACATGCTCGGAGGCTATGTGTTGGAGTGGCGCCTTCTGTATTGTGAATTTTACAGGGTCCGTTGAGCCATCCTTCCAGTATGGTTCCGTGCCCTTTACGGGGTTTTGGCGTTTTGGCTTTTGTGCCTATTGCCTGAGTGTGATGCACCCTTTTACTTCGGACTAGGGTTGTATTCGGGGCCGGATTGTCCCAAAACTTAGTTTCGGTTTTCCGGAAACTCTCCATCGCACAGTACTTTCGTACCATGGACGCCAGATCGGTGAAGCGTGTAATTTCGGGACGACTGACGGCGTTCAAAATTCCCTCCTCCGTGCAATTATTGCAAAAAATTGAAATTGCGTTTTCCTCTCGGCAGTTCTTTATCCTGTCCATAACCAGGAGGAATCTGGCCCAGTATTCGGGGCCGGATTTGAGATAGATCGCATATGTCTGGGTGGGTGGGTGGAATTGAGTCCGGAACCCTTCCCATCTCAAGGCTCAAAAGCCGAGAAGTTTCCGAATTTGGAAGCTTGGATTGTTGGACGCTGTCCAACGAGTCCGGTCCGATGCCTGAATTTACGTTCAGTGCTTGATCGAAGTCCGTCCCTCCGCGGGAACCCGGCATGGAGGGTTCGGAAGTCCGGACATGGCTAGTTTTCAATACAGGAGAAGAGTCGCCGCATTGTTCCTCCACCACCGCAACGTGGTGGGTAGCCTGGGGAGAGTTAATCTCTCTTAGATTGGTTTTAAGCCCAATCTGATTGTAGTCTCTAGCGACTCCCAGGGCGGCGATGCGATCCAAGAGCTCGTTTACGGATGAGAGCTCTATTGGATCCAACTGCTCGGCGAATTCCGAGTTGACATGAAGATTGCTTTTGATCACCCGAGAGGTCATCGTCGAAGTGGTGGCCGAACGGGCGGTCATGAGAAAACCACCCAGCCGGATAGTTTGGCCGGCGGCCAAGGCTCCTTTGGCGAAGATACCGTCTTTGAAGACGGGAAGAGGCATCCTTCCTATCAGTGACGGCATGAAGGAACTCTCAATGAAAGCACCAATGTCGGTGTCAAAACCGACGGATCTCGGGTAGGGGGTCCCGAACTGTGCGTCTAGGCGGATGATAACAGGAGACAAGGGACATGATGTTTTTACCCAGGTTCGGGCCCTCTCGATGGAGGTAAAACCCTACTCCTGCTTGATTGATATTGATGATATGGGTAGTACAAGAGTGGATCTACCACGAGATCAAGGAGGCTAAACCCTAGAAGCTAGCCTATGGTATGATTGTTGTAATGGTTGTATGTCCTACGGACTAAAACCCTCCGGTTTATATAGACACCGGAGAGGGCTAGGGTTACACAGAGTCGGTTACAATGGTAGGAGATCTACATATCCGTATCGCCAAGCTTGCCTTCCACGCCAAGGAAAGTCCCATCTGGACACGGGACGAAGTCTTCAATCTTGTATGCTCATAGTCTTGGAGTCTGGCTGACGATGATAGTCCGGCTGTCCGGACACCCCCTAGTCCAGGACTCCCTCACCCTTGTTTCCAAAGTTAATCCACCCGCTTGACTTCATATGAGATTTAAGAGTCACCTTCCTAGAAATCTATTCTGGTATCAAACGATTTTCATTGCTCTGAACCCCCTTTTCACCTCCTGATTAGGCATAAAATGATTGCCTACCCGTTAGCCACTTTTGTACCATCGCATATTGCTCACAATAATTTTCCTGAGTTTCAATTCGAGAGATACTTCTAGCACATTCCCTGAGTTATCTTCCAGATAGTCAACCTTGTAAGGTATGTTCTTCCGAAGTTACCTCTTCTCCTTTCGTAAGTACGACGAAGACCCCGAAGAAAGGATGACGACTTCATCATGCTGCCCTGATGCATCGGATTGAAAACATCAACACTATGTATCAGCTTCTTCGAGAAGAGCAACCAAGAACGAGAAGATCCGTTAGAATTTTGTAACCAAAACTTTTCCCCTTACTCCGCCTCTTAAATCTTGGGACGAGATTTCTTGTAGTGGAGGAGATTTGTAACACCCCGAGACATGCTACAATAATCCCATGCTAATGGCCATGTCATCATTATCATCATAGTTAATTTACCATAAAGAAATAATTCAACTCTCAAACCCTAGTCAAATTCAAAATTCAAACGGTAAGTGAAATTTAAAGTTTCACAAACATGTCTTAAAAATAGTTCATGTTTTAGAAAATATTCCATATGTATTTGTCATGATGAAATCAACCTCATTTGGATTCCAAAAATGCCCCTAGAAATATTATAAGTGGTCTAGCAGCAAATAAATTGGCCTTTTCAAATGAAGCAATTATTTATTTAACTCCATTTGCCCCCAGACATTTTTGTCCTAGCTCAAATTATTCCCTAGTAATTATGTGCTAAATTCCATGTGCAACAAAAATGGTTTGAAATCTTATTTAAATTCAAAACAGTAGCTAGGTAGTAAACAACAAAAGAAAATTAAAAAGGGCAAGGATGCACTGTACTGATGGGCTTCAAGTCAACAGTGTTCGGCCCAACCCACGTGGAGTTCCCTCCTTTCTCCTACTGCTCATCCAAGCTCGCTGGCCGCCTGACGCTCGTTCAGGCCTTGGATAGCCACCCGACGACCATCCGCCGTGCCCCCGCACGGTTAAGGCCACCCTCGACCCCCTGCTAACCCTGGCGCCCTCATTCCCCTCTCTCGCCCGTCTTCTCTTTCCCCGCAAACGCCCGACGCTGTCGCCTCTGTGGCTCGTCATAGCCGTGGCCCCTGACCTCCCCGCGCTTCGTCCCCGTGCTGAATCGAATCGCCGCCCTCGACTACGCCTTCTACACCGACCAGCGCGGGTCGTGGAGCCCTACATCGCTGGATCGCGTCGTTGTCTTCCTCGGATCGCCGTCGGCTGTCGCCATCGATTCTGGCTGCTCCGCGCCTCCCCGAGCACACCGCCACTTCCTGACAACTATAAGTGAGCCTGCGCATCTTCTCCCCCTTTCCCCGGCCTCTTCCCGTCGCTGTAGCTCGCCGCATTGGAAATGCCTGAACGCGCCGCTGCCTGACCTCGTCGTCGGTGAGGCTCCGATGGCCAAATGGTCTCGGGCTCGTGCTCGTTGTGTTCGCGCGCGTATGTGACAGGATCTAGTTAGTCCTGACACTGAATTCTCACACGACAGACAGAAAATCACTCAATTGTTGGCAATTTTGGGGATCGATTTCATTCACTCAAGAGGGAGTTCTAGGGTTTGTGGCCAGCCGGAACACGGCGGTGCAAGGTCCAAGCCTAGATACAAGTCGAGACGCCCTCTCCACAAACCGGAGGCAAGCTTAAAAAGGGGTTTTTGCGAGGTAAAAGGATCGACAGCGACATGTTCAATAAAAGGACAACACGCGGTAACTTTCAAAAAGTAAGTGAAACGGCCGCAGCCGTCCGTTCTCAGATGAACGGTTGTGACAACGATCTGGGCCGGGAAACGGTACCCCTCTTCCGCGTCCCTTGGATCATAGATCGACGGCTGACGATGGACTTAGCAAACTGAATCTCTACTGTTGCATTTCTAGTGTCGACAATAGAGCAGTCCTGACAATTCCCCCCGACGGAGTCCAGACTTGCCCTCAAGGATGGAAATCAGGGAACACCTTTTGAATAAAAGCCGAATCCTCCCAAGTTGCGTTTTCCACTGGTAGGTTGAGCCACTTGATGTGCCATTGGACCACGGGGATGCTGATATCTCCTTGAACTCGAGGGGTCAGTTTCCTTTCCAGAATTGCTTCAGGTTGTATCAGGATGTTTCCATGCTCATCTAGCAGTGGTAGTTGTGGGTTTGGTACTGCTTCAGGACCGAGATGCTTCTTGAGCTGGCTGACATGGAAGGTGGGGTGTAGTTGACAGCCCTCAGGCAGTAACAATCTGTAAGCTACTGCTCCAACTTTCTCCATGACTCTAAAAGGACCATAATATTTGGAGTGCAGTTTCAGGTGTCTGTGATTACTCAAACTGGTATGCCTGTATGGTTGTAGCTTGACATAAACCATGTCACCCACTGCAAGCTGTCTTTCTGACCGCTTTCTGTCAGCAAAGAATTTCATTCTTTCCTAGGCCTTGAGCAAATTGTCTTTGATCTGCTGTGCTATTGTGTCCCTTTCCACTTGAGCTTGGTGATCATCTCCTTCTGCTGGTGGGAGGAGAAGTTCAGAAATCATTGGGGAGGCCTGGCATATAAAGCTTCAAATGGTGTCATTTTCAATGAAGTGTGGAAGGAGGTGTTGTACCACCATTCAGCCATGGACAGCCAAGTATGGCATTTCTTGGGATGAGCAAAAGCCATGCACCTCAAATAGTTTTCCAAGCACTGATTTTTTCTTTCTGTCTGACCATCAGATTGTGGGTGGTAAGATGTGCTCATGTGCAGTTTAATCCCCATCTTGTTGAACAAACTCTGCCAAAGGTGACTGGTGAAAATTCTATCTCTGTCAGTCACTATGACTGAAGGTAATCCATGTAATTTGAAGATGTTGTCAGTAAAAGCTTGGGCTACTGTTCTGACTGTGATGGGATGTTTCATAGCTACAAAGTGAGCATACTTGGTAAACCTGTCCACAACCACAAGAATTAAGTTCTTGTGCTCAGATTTGGGTAGTCCTTCCACAAAATCCATGCTAATGTGAGTCCAAGCAAAATCAGGTACTGGAAGAGGTTGTAGCAAACCAGGAGGTGCCACATTTTGTGCTTTGTTCAGTTGACATACAGGACACTGTTGCACAAATGTTTGGACATCTTTTCTCATGCTTGGCCAAGTGAAAAGGATCTTTTGCCTGTGATAAGTGGCTCTCTCTCCAGAATGGCCACCCAATTCAGACTTGTGGAAAGAAGTGAGCAGTGAATTCCTTAATTCAGTGTTATTGCCAATAACAATTTTTCCCTTGAATCTGAGTACTCCACTAGTGAGAGTATAAGGGGGCTGACCAGTTGGATCAATTGCTAGTTTAGTAATGAGCTCAGAGCACTTAGCATCATCCTTATAGCTGTTGACTACTTCAGTAATCCAAGTGGGAATTGCAGTACTGGACCCCAGGGCAAGGAGAGCATGTTTAACTCTAGAAAGAGCATCTGCTACTTTGTTTTCCTTTCCTTTCTTGTACTCCACTGTAAATTTATATCCCATTAACTTGATGAGGAGTTTGTGTTGTACTCCTTCAGTTACTTTTTGCTCTTGGATGTACTTCAAACTTTGTTGATCGGTTCTGATTATGAGAGAAGATGATGCAAAATAGTGTTTCCACTTTTTAATTGCTTCAATGATTGCAAGTGCTTCTTTGTCATATGTAGACCAACCTGCAGCTTTTGGGCCAAGAGCTTTACTCAAAAATGCAATGGGCTGGCCTTTTTGCATGAGTACAGCCCCAATGCCATAGCCTGATGCATCAGCTTCAAGAACAAAAGGCAAGGAGAAATCTGGTAGGGCCAGAACTGGTGCAGTGGTCATTTTGTTTTTCAGTAACTGGAAAGCAGTGGCTTGTTTTTCTGTCCATTGGAAAGCATCCTTTTTCAGTGCATCAAACAGGGGTTTGGAAATCAGTCCATAGTTTTGGATGAATCTCCTGTAATATCCTGCTAGTCCCAAAAAGCTTCTCAGGTGTGTCACATTTTGAGGTGTGGGCCAGCTCACAATAGCTTCCACTTTAGCAGGGTCTGTTGAGACCCCCTTGTCAGAGATTACATATCCGAGGTATTCTACCTTAGATTGTGCAAAGGTGCACTTAGAAAGCTTGGCATACAGTTGGTGTTTCCTGAGGGCTTCCAACACTAAAGCCACATGTTCTAAATGTTCCTTGTAAGATTTACTGAAGATTAGGATATCATCAAAGAACACTAGTACACACTCTCTCAGTAAGGGATCCAAAACAGTTTGCATAAGCTCTGTAAAGGAAGGAGGGCCATTTGTTACTCCAAAGGGCATGACCAGAAATTCAAAGAGTCCAATGTGTGTACTAAATGCAGTTTTACCAATGTCTTCCTCTTTCATTCTGATTTGATGGTATCCACTTCTCAGGTCCAACTTTGTAAATATCTTTGCTCCATTTAATTCATCTAGGAGGTCTTCAATCATTGGTATAGGATATTTGTTTTTATTGTGTGTGCATTGAGTTTCCTATAATCAATGCACAACCTCCAAGTCATGTCCTTTTTCTTTACCAGAATTGCAGGAGAGGAATAAGGGCTATGACTTAACCTTATAATTCCTTTCTTAAGGAGATCTTTGATAATTTCCTCTAAGGCATTTTTCTGATGGTGTGGCAATCTATATCCTCTTTGATTGATCACAGGGGCTCCAGCTCTAAGTTGATTGCATGATCACAATCCCTTTTTGGAGGTAAGCCAGTAGGTTCTTCAAAAACATCCTTGTAGTTTTCAAGAATTTTGGCAATTTCAGGTTTTTGTACTGTTTCCAGTAGTGTCTCCACTTGCACTGGTTGCATCCACATGAGTGCCCCAGAGAGCATATTATCTAATATTTTCTCCATATCCTGCAAGAGGGGAGTGCAAGGAGTGTTGGGCAAACTCTCATCCAAGAAGGTTCTTGCTTCACCATTAACCAATTTAATTCCCAAGGACATGTTTGGTAAATCAAAAATAACAGGGCTGTGTTTGTACATCCAATCTGCTCCCAATATTATGTCATATCCAGTGAGCTGCAAAAACCTGAAATCAGAAACCATTTCAACTCCTTGAATGTTGTATGAAGTGTTTTGAAGGGAGAAATCACTGTATAATTTTCCCCCATTTGCTACAGTCACTTGAACTTGTTTCACTGGAGTAGCAGGACACCCAGATTGTGCAGCTAGGGCAGGGGAAATGAAGGTAGTAGTGCTTCCACTATCAACCAGGGCCAATCCTACAGTGTTTCCAATTTTGACTTGTAATGTGAAGGTTTGTTTCTTTTTGTCTTCAGGTAAGCCAGTGGCTGCATGCATTGAAATTTTGAGTTCAGTGTTGTCAGGAGGCTCCTCTTCCACATCAGATTGGACCTCTTCTGCATCCACTATATATATGATCTCAGGATTTCCAGCTTGTTCTTGCAGTGCTTGGATCTGAGACTTTTGGGACATTTTGCAAACTTGTTTATGACCAGGAAACCAAGGTTCTCTGCACTTATAACAAATGCCCTTCTCTCTTGCTTGTTGTATCAGGGAAGCAGGAGTTGTACTGGTTGCCACTTGAGGTTTTGGCAATTCCCCCTGTACACTTTTTCTGAAACTTGGAATATAGGGTTTCTGAGTAGTGGGAGGGGGACAAGATTTCTCAATCCTTCATGCTAGCCACATAGCTTTCTGCATATCAGCAGGTTCTAAACATTCTAGATGGCTCTGAATGTAGGGGCTTAGTCCTAATATGAAACTGTGCAAGTAGTAGTTGTCAGGAACTGCTGGGTTGTCTCTCCTCATCAGATTCATTTGCTGCTCAAATTCAGAGATATATTGAGCAACAGTGGACTGTTGAGTCAACTTGTGGAAAGCTCTCACATTTTCACATACAGATGTGACAACAAACCTTTGTGTGAGTGCAGAGCAGAATTTGTGCCAAGGCATATTACTGACAATAAACCCAGTTCCTCTCCACCATTGTATAGCTTCACCCTTTAGATAAGATACTGCTATTTCAGTTCTTTGTTCAATTGGTGTTCTAGCAGCTGAGAAGTATTGTTCTATGTTCTGTATCCAAGAATCTGCATCTACTCCTTCGAATTCAGCAATGTTTAGTTTGGCAGGCTTGACAGAAAGGATGTTCCTTCTGGTTTCATGAGCGTACGGTCTGTGTATGTCTCTTCTGAACTCTCCATCGTGAAATTCCTCAACTATCATTAAGTGTTGCACTCCCTGAACTTGCTGCTGCTGTGGTGTGTGAAACTCCTGCTTGTTAGCTGTATGATTTGGGTGCCTGTAAGGTCCTCTTGGAGTGCCATCTAAGTTCAGTTCTCTGCCTGTAGTTTTGTCCACTAACACAGCAGACCCCCTTGTAACTGGCTCTTGTTTCTCCAAGTGGTTGTTTGGTAATTGTTTTGGCATGCCAGGTGGAACAGCAGTACTACCTTGTCCCGAGAGAGGATCTGGCCTTTCCACCTCTTCCTCTTCTTCTTCTTCTCCAGACTGCTCAGTGGCCATCTTCTGCAGATTGCTCTGTATTTTCTTGAAGTTTCTCTGTATCCTGGCAAAGTTCTTGTTTACTGACTCTGTGAAATTATAGAACTCTTTCCTATCCTCTTCTCGCTCGTGCCTTAGGGTTTTGATGTCCAATTGTAAGGACTCGAGTTCTAACAGATCAGTATCTTGGGTCTCTCCGGCCATGTCTGCAGGGTCCTTGTTGGTCATTCCTTGCAGAGCCAACCTGAAGAATCAGTTGGGTAGAGTGGGGAGGGATTTTGCACCGGTTGCCAGGAAACCGACCCACCAATTTGCTACCTTTGTCTTCAATTGCTGGAACGCCGCGTCGCCGGAACAAGCCACATTGAAAGGGAGGGTTGGGTGGGATTTTACTCTGAAGAAAGTTTCTCCAGTAACCACTATTCCTTCCTCTCTGCTGCCGATCGGTCTACCGCCACCAATCGCCGCCTCGCCACCGCCACTCAATCAGATCTGGGCCTCAGATCTCGCCACCAAGGACAACAACCAACACATCTGATACAAATTGACAGGATCTAGTTAGTCCTGACACTAAATTCTCACACGACAGACAGAAAATCACTCAATTGTTGGCAATTTTGGGGATCGATTTCATTCACTCAAGAGGGAGTTCTAGGGTTTGTGGCTAGCCGGAACACGGCGGCGCAAGGGCCAAGCCCAGATACAAGTCAAGATGCCCTCTCCACAAACCGGAGGCGAGCTTAAAAAGGGGTTTTTGCGAGGTAAAAGGATCGACAGTGACATGTTCAGTAAAAGGACAACACGCGGTAACTTTCAAAAAGTAAGTGAAACGGCCGCAACCGTCCGTTCTTAGATGAACGGTTGTGATGACGATCTGGGCCGCGAAACGGTACCCCTCTTCCGCGTCCCTTGGATGATAGATCGACGGCTGACGATGGACTTGGCAAACTGAATCTCTACTATTGCATTTCCAGTGTCGACAATAGAGCAGTCCTGACAGTATGTAGATCATCCCTAGCTGATTAGATCGCCCGCGCGCACACCGTTTTCCCTTCCCGTTGCACGCCCGAGAGCTCCACCTCCCGACATCATCACCGGCATCTCTCCGACCATCATCGTGTCCAACCAGTCATCCCACGCGACACATCGTCCTCCACTCGTTCGGTAGAGCCCGAAAATAGCCGAAACCGTGCACCACCGCGAGTTTGCGAGCTCGCTGGAGTTGCTCGCCGTCGCGCGAGCTCGCCGGCGTACTCCGGTGACCGGCGCTGAACTGGCGCCCAACGTGGCGCAGTGGGCCCCACCGCTCAGCCACTGACCACGGGCCCCACTGGGCCCATTGAACCAGTCAACGCTGACTGGGCTGACCCCTTTTAAACGGATTTAAATAAATCTAAAATCATTTAATTAATTAAATTAATTAATTAAAACTCTAATTAGACATTGACGAGGGGGCCCAGTAGATTAATTAGCTAAACTAGATTAAGTTTAAACTCTGATTTAGCCTACTGTCTATGATAGGTGGGTCCCAACTGCTAGGTTTGACCTGAACAGCTGCAGCTGACCTGCTGACCTCATGCTGACATCATGCTGATGTCATATTCCGCTTCTGGGAATTTCTGTTATTTTGAATAATTCCAGAAAATGCTAAAATCTTTACAAATTCGTAGAAAATAAACCGTAGCTCGGATCGAAAAACTTTATACATGAAAGTTGCTTAGAACACCGAGTCAAATTCGACCGTGCCAGCTATTTCTGTGTCGGGACCCTCTATGGAGGTGAACCCACAAATTTTAGCCTATTTCTGGTAGATGAATAGTGCACATACACCTCTTAATAATTCCAACTAAAATCTTAAAATAACCGATATGACTTATACATGTTTTAGTCAACCCTGCACTTCAAGTTAGCATAGCATACTCTGTGTTGCATATGATTGCTATGTATTTATTTGTTTCCTCCCCCTCTTCTCTCTCGATAGATCCCGGTACGGACGTAGTCCCAGAGGCCGATGCAGCTCCGGAGTACGACTACACATTTGATGACCAGACCCTTGCCGCAGAGCTTCCAGGCAAGCACCCCCCTTTGAACATTCCCATATCACCTATTCTCTTCTCTCTTATGCTTGCATTAGAATTTTTTGCTACTACTGCTATACCTATTCTGATGCATAGCCTGATCTTGTAACCTGCTATTGTTGCCTACCTATTTATCCTAAACTGCTTAGTATAGGTCGGTTAGAGACCCATCAGAGACCCCATGTTGACCCAACTTCCCCGCTGGATTATCAGAAGACCCGATCAATGGGATTGAAGACCAGGCCCCGGCACCGCACAACACTCCCCTTAATTGTACGACACCGCATCATTACTATCAAGTGCAGAGGGTGATACCTCGTTAGCACTTCTGATACTAACTCTGGGGAGTAGTTACCCGGTCATGGTCATTGAGGGTGGTTCCTCCTTTTCCACTTTCGATAACGACGCTGTTGTGCAACACCTCAAGTGTGAACCTCGAGGGTGATTTACTCTTACGTTCACCTTGATGTTTACATCAGGTGGGAATCCAACGAGGGTGATGCCTCGGGTTCGTTCTTAATGTGGTAGCCACACAGATTACCTTTACATTACTATTGTTACTGACTAAAGTGGATAAAGACAGGTCGGCCCTGAGGGGTACCCGCGCGAGCATGTGATGCGAGTGATGTGGAGATGGGTTGACCTAGAGGGTGCCCGCGAGTTAATGATGAGGCATGGTCGGGCATTCTTAGCCCTTGCCACAAGTCCTCGAGACGGGGCGACGGGGTCACATCGATCGTGACTCTCTGTTCCTTACCGCGCGCTCCTAATCCACTATGATTTGGATATTATATCTGAGGGGCTTCTGGCCTGATAGCACTAACCATCACACGGGCATAGTATGGGTGTTCTGCGTCATATGCATCAGCCGAAGCTTAATAGACGTCAGCGACTGAGCCGCGTGCGCCGGGTTGGACTGGAACGCCTCGCATTGTATAAGGGGAGCTAGGTATGCTCATTGGCCGCCCACGCAACGTGCAGGAGTTCCTGGGCGATGGCCCAAGACCCCTGGGGGCATAGGTTTAGTCCAGCGTGCAGACCTCTCTATTAGGCCTAGGTTGGGTTGCGGCGTATTGTTTGGCCGAGGCCAGGCACGACCCAAAAAAGTGTGTCCGGCCGGAGTTAATTAATCGAGCGTGGTGGGTAAGTTGGTGCACCCCTATAGGGAAGAAAACATCTATCGATAGCCTGTCCACGATAACAGACACTCGGAGTTGTATCCCGGTCGATACAACTAGAACTAGATACTTGAGATGAGAAATGGATAGTATGGCTTTGGGATTGCTTTCTCGCAGGGAGTCGAGGAAGGATCTTTGGGAGAGGTTGATGACACTACTACTACTTTACTTTATGCTAGTCTGCACTCTTCTAATGCTGCAAGACCGCTGAAGATGCTGAAGATGTGATAACAACAAGTATAGGGAATCAACTGTAGCCTCTTTTGATAAGTAAGAGTTGATAACCCACAAGTATAGGGGATCGCAACAGTTTTTGAGGGTAGAGTATTCAACCCAAATTTATTGATTCGACACAAGGGGAGCCAAAGAACATTCTCAAGTATTAGCAGTTGAGTTGTCAATTCAACCACACCTGGATAACTTAATATCTGCAGCAAAGTATTTAGTAGCAAAGTAGTATGGAAGTAACGGTAACAGTGGCAAAAGTAACAGTAGCAGTTTTGTAGTAATTGTAACAGTGGCAACGGCAAAGTAACTAAGCAAAGAGCAATATGTGAAAAGCTCGTAGGCATTGGATCAGTGATGAATAATTATGCCGGATGTGATTCCTCATGTAATAGTTATAACATAGGGTGACACGGAACTAGCTCCAGTTCATCAATGTAATGTAGGCATGTATTCCGAATATAGTCATACGTGCTTATGGAAAAGAACTTGCAAGACATCTTTTGTCCTACCCTCCTGTGGAAGCGGGGTCCTATTGGAAACTAAGGGATATTAAGGCCTCCTTTTCATGGAGTACCAGACCAAAGCATTAACACTTAGTGAATACATGAACTCCTCAAACTACGGTCATCACCAGTAAGTATCCCGATTATTGTCACTTCGGGGTTAACGGATCATAACACATAATAGGTGACTATAGACTTGCAAGATAGGATCAAGAACTCACATATATTCATGAAAACATAATAGGTTCAGATATGAAATCATGGCACTCGGGCCCTAGTGACAAGCATTAAGCATAGCAAAGTCATAGCAACATCAATCTCAGAACATAGTGGATACTAGGGATCAAACCCTAACAAAACTAACTCGATTACATGGTAAATCTCATCCAACCCATCACCGTCCAGCAAGCCTACGATGGAATTACTCATGCACGGCGGTGAGCATCATGAAAATGGTGATGGAGGATGGTTGATGATGACGAAGGCGAGGGATCCTCCCCTCCGGAGCCCTGAACGGACTCTAGATCAGCCCTCCAGAGGGAGTTTAGGGCTTGGCGGTGGCTTCGTATCATAAAATGTGATGAATCCTTCTCTCTGATTTGTTTCTCCCCGAACGTGAATATATAGAGTTGGAGTTGAGGTCGGTGGAGCTCCAGGGGACCCACGAGGCAGGAGGGCACGTCCTAGGGGGGGGGGAGTGCCCCCACCCTCATGGACAGGGTGTGGCCCCCTTGATGTTGATTATTTCGCTAATATTTTTTATTAATTCCAAAAAGTTTCTCCATGAATTTTCAGGTCATTCCGAGAACTTTTATTTCTGCACAAAAATAACACCATGGCAGTTCTGCTGAAAACACTTTCAGTCCGGGTTAGTTCCATTCAAATCATGCAAGTTAGAGTCCAAAACAAGGGCAAAAGTGTTTGGAAAAGTAGATACGACTGAGACGTATCAACTCCCTCAAGATTAAACCTTTGCTTGTCCTCAAGCAATTCAGTTGATAAACTGAAAGTGATAATGAAAAAATTTTACAAACTCTGTTTGCTCTTGTTGTTGCAAATATGTAAAGCCAACATTCAAGTTTTCAGCAAAGATTATGAACTAACCATATTCACAATAACACTTAGGTCTCATGTTTACTCATATCAATGGCATAATCAGCTAGCAAGCAATAATAGTAAATCTCGAATGACAACACTTTCTCAAAACAATCATAATATGATATAACAAGATGGTATCTCGCTAGCCCTTTCTGAGACCGCAAAACATAAATGCATAGCACCTCTAAAAATCAAGGACTGACTAAACATTGTAATTCATGGTAAAAGAGATCCAGTCATAGTCATATTCAATACAAATTCATAGTAATGCATGCAAATGACAACGGTGCTCTCCAGCGGGTGCATTTTAATAAGAGGATGATGACTCAACATAAAAGTAAATAGATAGGCCCTTCGCAGAGGGAAGCAGGGATTTGCAGAGGTGCCAGAGCTCGATTTTGAAATACAGATAAATAATATTTTGAGCGGTATACTTTCATTGTCAACATAACAACCAAGAGATCTCTATATCTTCCATGCTACACACATTATAGGCGATTTCCAAACAAAATTGCAAAGTTTATACTCCCCCTCCACCAACAATCATCAATCCATGGCTTGCCCGAAACAACGGGTGCCTCCAACTAACAACAACCCTGGGGGTGTTTTGTTTGGAATTATTTTGATTTAATTTGAGCAAGGGACTAGGCATCCCGGTGACCAGCCATTTTCTCGTGAATGAGGAGCGGAGTCCACTCCTCTTGAGAATAACCTACCTAGCATGGAAGTTACAGACAACCCTAGTTGATACATGAGCTGTTCAAGCATACAAAACAAAATTTCATTTGAAGGTTGGGGGTTTGGCACATACAAATTTACTTGGAACGACAGGTAGATACCGCATATAGGAAGGTATGGTGGACTCTTATGGAATAAATTTGGGGTTTATGGATTTTGGATGCACAAGCAGTATTCCCGCTTAGTACAAGTGAAGGCTAGAAAGAGACTGGGTAGCGACCAACTAGAGAGCGACAATAGTCATGAACATATAAAAATTAATCAACACTGAGTGCAAGCATGAGTAGGATATAATCCACCATGAACATAAATATCGTGAAGGCTATGTTGACTTTGTTTCAACTGCATGCGTGAACATGTGCCAAGTCAAGTCACTCGAATCATTCAAAGGAGGATACCACCCTATCATACCACATCACAACCATTTTAATAGCATGTTGGCACGCAAGGTAAACCATCATAAGCTCCTAGCTAGTTAAGCATGGCATAAGCAACTATAATCTCTAATTGTCATTACAAACATGTTTATTCATAATAGGCTGAATCCAGAACGATGAACTAATCATATTTACAAAAACAAGAGAGGCCGAGTTCATACCAGCTTCTCTCATCTCAATCATCTCATCATATATCATCATTATTGCCTTTCACTTGCACGACCGAACGGTGTGGACAATAATAATAGTGCATGTGCATTGGACTAAGCTGGAATCTGCAAGCATTCAATTCAAGGGAGAAGACAAGGTAATATGGGCTCTTGGTTAAATCAAATATAATGCATATAAGAGCTACTCAACATTTTTCATCATGGTCTACTCCTCTCGACCCTCAAATAAAAGAAAAGAAATAAAACTATTTACACGGGAAAGCTCCCAACAAGCAAAAGAAGAACAAGAAATCTGTTTGGGTTTTCTTTTAATTACTACTACTACAGGCATGGAAAGTAAACTAAGTGAAAGCTATAACTAATTTTGTTTTTGTTTTTTCTTAAGGTTATTCAAACACACGAGAAGAAAGCAAGAAAATTAAATAAACTAGCATGGATAGTACAATGTAAAAGTATGAGGACCGACAACTAGAATGAGTGTGTGAACATGAATGTAATGTCGGTGAGAATACATACTCCCCCAAGCTTAGGCTTTTGGCCTAAGTTGGTCTATGCCCATGGATCAGAGCTACTTTCTCCGGTGTACCGAGGAGTGTCATCTGAGTACCACTGGCTGGCAATCTCCTACGGATCCCACTGATAAAAGGAAGGTCGATAAGGGTCAAGTGGCGGTTCCAGCTCAGGCTGTGGAGCTGGTGTCTGGCTCCGATACGCGTAAACGGCCTCCGGCAAGACGAGGTATGTGCCTAAAGATAAGTCAAACAAAGAAGGTGCAGGCAAGATAATAGTCTCACTGTGAGCTTTATTAAATCTCAAATTATACTTAAGCATCTTCTCATCATTTTTAACAATAAAATCAGGTGCTATCATACTCTTATAATCTAGAAAAGTAGGGGGTAGCAACTTTTCCTCTTTCTCATAATGCCTAATAGGTATCCTAAAGTGTTTAGCAAGGCGTGAAGCATAGATGCCTCCAAAGATGGGGCCCTTTGTACGGTTCAGACTTAATCGAGCAACAATAGCGCCTAAACTAACAGTGTTATCACAAAATAAAGCATGACACAATAATAATATCAGGAACACTAAGGTTTCCATAGTTTCCGCATCCAATTAATCATCTACTAGCAAATATTGCAAAGTAACGTAGAACAGGAAAGTGTATGCTAGTAATTCTCGCGTCGAAAACCTTCCTCGTTTCCCCTATAGTAATCATATCAATAAATCCATCCACTTCTCTACGATGTGGTTCCTCTATGCTGCCCTCGACGAGTATCTTGCAAACCGCACAAAAATCACATAGTGACATCTCCCTAACCTCATCATATAAATGAAACTCCACTGAAGGTGGTGATTTCTTAGAATGAAAGTAAAATTTTTGCACGAAAGTATTAGTGAGTAGGAGATAATGTTCGAGCTGGTCGTGGAGGAAGTCGGTGAGGCCTGCATTCTTAGCCAAAGAATAAAAATCATCATGAATCTCGGCTGCTCTCAAGAACTCATCACAAGGCCATTCACATGGCCGAACTTCCGTGATGCGAGGAAATTATACTTGGGCTTTTTATTCTCCTTACTTTGTTTATCCTTCGAGCTTTGGCTTGAAGAGCCCCTCAAAAATCTCTTCACCATTTTCTGAAAATTTCTGAAATTATTAGTAACTCAAGAATAAAAGTGAACTAAACTCAACAAAATTGATAGCAACGACTCCCACAAGTGCCAAGAGACTATATCATGCATTAGAACTACTTGGGACCATATAATTTGACATGCAAGCTCAAGAACAGGGTCACCATAGCAGCAAAAATTTGCAATGAATAAAGTATTAGAACAAAAATTAATTGGACCATTGGAGGAGTGACATACCAAAGAACAATCCCCAAAGCAGTTTTGTGAATGGAGCTTTGAGCAAGGAGATCAAAAATGGCAGCAAGGTGAGCTAGAACTCGTGCTTGAGCTGGTTGGTGATTTTTTCTGGAGGAAGAAGAAGTGTGTGGGTGCAGGAATAAGTGGAGGGGGGCCACCAGTGATAGAGGCAAAGGTGTCCCGTCTTTCGATGAGATGATGGATATCGCTTTGGTGGAAATCGACTTTGACGATCCGACTACGAACGTGCGAGGACGTCACGCCTTAGCAATCGCTAAACCAACTCTGAGAGGTTATTGACCACGCCGGAGCACGATCAACCTGACCACGAGGGTCTGTTTCCTGCGAGCAAATGAAGAACAAGCAAGAAACTGAGATTGCAATCTGGATATTGCGAATATAAGATGAAACCTTTATTGATCAAGGTGGGGTTCTGAGACGTCTTTGTCTGGTCGTTGAACACAAACAAAGTACGCGAAGTTGCAGCTATGGCGAACTCTAAACAAAACCCAAAGTCTAAACGGTTCCCTAAGGGCTGTATATATGGAGGAAGAGGGGGTGAATTTCGTGGCCCTTGGTGGAATGGGGTCCGAAACTAACCCTATCTCTTGTTTCCCCACACATACGGACTCTAAAGATAGCCTATACTTATGTATTTCGAAATTACATGGGCCTGGCCCAATAATAAGGTGACGCAGCACCTAGAATAGCCTCTGGACGAAATTTATGAAGTGGCATCTTGTATATTTCGTCCAAGGCTTCATGCACTCATTATGGTGGCTTCAAAGTCCTGAAATCATCACTTGTAACTCCGTTCTTGTTCCCCTTGCACATGCCATCATCTCCATGCTTGTTCTTGCTCCAATGTTCATCCTTCTCCAAGCTAGCCCCTTCATTTGTAAGAAAAACAAATGTATCCAATTTAGGCAGCATCATATTCTCATGAACATTAGAATCATTACCAAGAAAGAAAGTACCTGATAATTTAATTGGCGTGCGCGAGCTCTAGTAATTGGTCCAGTATATGTAACAGTAGGGGCTGTGGGTGTAACAATGGTATTGATGTCCTCATCATCCTCCCCTTCTTGAAATGAAGTCGTCCTCGATGGAAGCTCATCTTCCTCACCCAAATAAGGCTTCAAATCTGCAATGTTAAAAGTGGGACTAACCCCAAAATCTGCAGGCAGCTCAAGTTTATATGCATTATCATTTATTTTCTCCAACACCTTAAAAGGACCATCAGCACGTGGCATTAACTTTGATTTGCGCAAATCAGGAAATCTATCCTTACGCAAATGTAACCAAACAAGGTCTCCAGGTGCAAACACAAGATGTTTTCTACCCTTATCTCTAGCAAGTTTATATTTAGCAATTATATGCTCAATGTTTTCCTTAGTTAACTCATGCATTTTTAAAATCAATTCAGCACGTTGTTTAGCATCAAAATTAACCTTCTCCGAAGATGGAAGAGGCAACAAATCAATAGGTGCACGAGGTAGGAAACCATACACAATTTCAAAAGGGCACATCTTAGTAGTAGAATGCAATGAACGATTATAAGCAAATTCAATATGAGGCAAGCATTCTTCCCACATTTTCTTATTATTCTTCAAAACAGCCCTAAGCATAGTAGACAATGTTCTATTGACTACTTCAGTTTGTCCATCAGTTTGGGGGTGACAAGTAGTACTAAAAAGCAGTTTAGTCCCCAATTTAGCCCATAAACATCTCCAAAAGTGGCTAAGAAATTTAGTATCACGATCTGAAACAATAGTATTGGGCACACCATGCAAGCGAATAATTTCACGAAAGAACAAATCAGCAACATTAACGGCATCATCGCTTTTATGACATGGTATAAAGTGTGCCATTTTCGAGAATCTATCCACGACAACAAATATGCTATCCCTCCCCTTCTTTGTTCGAGGTAAACCTAAAACAAAGTCCATAGATATATCCTCCCAAGGAACACTAGGTACAGCAAAGGCATATATAAACCATGAGGATTGAGTCGTGACTTAGCTTTTTGACATGTAGTGCAGCGAGCAATAAAACGCTCAACATCCCGTCTCATCTTTGGCCAAAAGAAATGTGTAGCAAGTACGTCCTCCGTCTTCTTCACGCCAAAGTGTCCCATTAATCCTCCTCCATGCGCCTCCTGCAACAACAAAAGACGAACAGAGTTAGCTGGAATGCATAGCTTGTTAGCACGAAACACAAATCCATCATTAACGACGAACTTGTTCCATGTTCTCCCTTCTTTACGATTCAGCAATACATCTTTAAAATCAGCATCATGCACATATTGATCTTTGATGGTCTCCAAACCAAATATTTTGAAGTCAAGTTGTGAAAGCATAGTATAGCGACGAGACAATGCATCAGCAATAATATTTTCTTTACCCTTCTTGTGTTTAATGACATAAGGGAAAGTCTCAATGAATTCAACCCATTTAGCATGTCTACGATTCAGTTTAGCTTGACTTTTAATATGTTTCAAAGATTCATGATCAGAATGTATAACAAATTCTTTGGGCAATAAATAATGTTGCCATGTCTCTAAAGTTCGAACAAGAGCATATAATTCTTTATCATAAGTAGAATAATTCAGACTAGGCCCACTCAATTTTTCAAAAAAATATGCAACAGGTTTGCCATCTTGTAATAACACACCTCCTAATCCAATTCCAGTAGCATCACATTCAAGCTCAAAAGTCTTATTAAAATCAGGAAGTTGGAGTAAAGGAGCATGTGTCAACTTATCTTTCAATACCGTGAAGGCTTCTTCCTGTGCGGTACCCCAAACAAAAGGCACATCCTTCTTTGTAAGCTCATTGCGAGGTGTAGCAATGGTGCTAAAATCTTTCACAAAACGCCTATAGAATCCAGCAGGGCCAAGAAAACTCCTCACTTGTGTGACCGTTTTGGGCTGCGACCAACTCTCAATAGCTTCAATCTTGGCTTTATCAACTTCAATTCCCTGTGGAGTAACAACGTGCATCACGTAGAGCAATAAAAACAACACGTAAATGTTCCAAATGGTCCTCCAAAGTTCTGCTATAAATCAATATGTCATCAAAGTAAACTACCACAAATCGTCCAATGAAAGCACGTAAAACTTCGTTCATTAATCTCATGAAAGTACTAGGTGCATTAGTTAACCCAAAAGGCATGACTAACCACTCATATAATCCAAACATAGTTTTAAATGCTGTTTTCCATTCATCCCCCAATTTCATACGAATTTGATGGTATCCACTACGCAAATCAACTTTGGAGAATATTGTAGAGCCACTCAATTCATCAAGCATATCATCTAGCCTAGGAATAGGATGACGATAACAAATAGTAATATTATTAATGCCTCTACAATCAACACACATACGTGATGTACCATCCTTTTTCGGCACTAAAATAATAGGAACAACACAAGGACTAAGGGATTCTCGTATATAACCTTTGTCGAGAAGCTCTTGTACTTGATGCATAATCTCCTTCGTCTCCTCTGGATTGGTACGGTATGGTGCATGGTTGGGTGGCGATGCACCGGGAATTAAGACAATTTGATGTTCAATCCCTCGAATAGGTGGTAATCCCGGTGGCACGTCTTGTGGGAAGACGTCAGCGAACTCCTGCAAAATGTTAGTGACAGCAGGGGGCAAAGAGGAAGGCACGTCCTCGAATGAAAATAATGCCTCTTTGCACACAAAAGCATAGCAAACAGATTTGCTAAAATCTAGCTCATCAATATCAGATTTAGTGGCAAGTAAACATGCACTTTTCAATTTAATTTCAGAAGCAACACTATATGGTTTATTATTAGGCTTCAATTGTTGCTCAAATTCTTTTGCCACAATCTGATTTTCACTCTTATTCTTCTCCTGTTTTGCTTTATTAGCTCTATTAATATCATCTTTCAAAATGGAATCAGGAGTCATAGGAAGCAAAGTAATATTTTTATCCTTATGAGCAAGAGTATACTGATTGTTTCTACCATGGTGGACAGAATTTTTATCAAATTGCCATGGTCGTCCAAGTAATAAGGAACATGCTTGCATAGGTACCACATCACAATCAACATAATCAGCATATGTAGAGATACTAAAATGCACACGAACAGTACGTGTTACCTTAACCTTGCCGCTGTTGTTGAACCATTGGATGTAGTAAGGATGTGGATGTGGTCTTGTGGTGAGAGAGAGCTTCTCCACCATCTCCATTCTAGCCAAGTTGTTGCAGCTCCCTCCGTCTATGATGACGCGCACAGAATGTTCCTTCACAACTCCCTTTGTATGGAACAAATTATGCCTCTGATTTTGCTTAGCTTGTGTGACCTGCACACTCAAAACACGTTGAGTAACTAAACATTCATACCTGTCAGTGTCTTCAGGAGCCTTGTATTGCGTCTCATGATCATAATCATCTCCACCGTGTTCTTCACGTGTAATAAGAGCCAACGTCTCCTCATCATAGTCACTAGCGGACTCATACCCACCATCCTTAGTTGCAATCATCACACGCTGAGATTTGCATTCTCTCGCATAATGACCTCTTCCCTTACAACGATGACAAATAATATCACTTGTGTGCCCAGTTGATGCCATGGAAGAAGAAGAGCTCTGTGTAGGCCCGGCAGGTGCGCTCTTGGCAGATAGTGGTGGTTGTGCCTGCTTTCTTGTATCACGGCTGGAGGTGGAACCTAATGGAGGTGCTGGCGCAATGGAAGTAGAAGATGCATGCGGTGTCCATGATGAAGGTCAACCTGCAGAAAAGTTAGTTCGCGCCAATGCTTGTCAATCCTACACTTCACGTCCAGCTTTACAAGCAAGATGGAATAAACGAGTGATATTAGTATACTCCTTATACTCTAGAATGGTCTGAATCTCTCTATTTAATCCACCCATAAAACATGCAAACATAGGTTCATTATCCTCAACAATACCACATCTAATCATGCCAATTTGTAATTCCTGATAATATTATTCTACAGAATTTTTTCCTTGTCTCAAACGCTGCAATTTTTGAAGCAATTCACGTTGATAATATGGTGGAACCCAACGAGTACGCATAGCAGTTTTCAAAGCAGCCCAAGTAGCTGGAACGGGATATAATCTACAATGTTCAGACCACCAAACACATGCAAAGCTAGTGAAAGCACAAACATCAGCAGGAACACATCTCTCCTCAGGATATTGTAAACATGTGAATCGTTGTTCAGTTTCTAAATCCCAAGTAAGATATATATCAGGAACATATCTACCCTCAAATGGTGGAATATTCAATTTCAGTTTAGGGAGATGGTCATGATCTCGTACCTGAGGGGGAGCCCTAACATTGCCATTATTTGCATGTGGACGACCTAGTGGTTGTGGTGCTGGTGGTTGCACGTAGTTCTGATTTTGATCAACCTCATCCTCGTAATCTCCCGCATAATCATGCTCCTCCCCATCAGCAGCAGGAGCCATAGAATTATCAACAGCAGCACAAACAGTTTGGCCAAGCTGAAGAGGAACATGGCTCGCTCGGCGGAGGGCTGTTTCACGATGTGGAGGTAGTCGTCGTCGTCGTCGTTGTTGTTGTTGTTGTTGTTGCAGAGGTGCGACAGGTGCAGCCGGTGGTGGAAGATGCACAAGCAGTTCATTAAATCTGTTATCGAGCTTTGTTTCGAATGTCTTCTCAAGGCCAGTGATCTTCTCCATGGCCTCTTCAAAATTGTTCAGCACATCTTGCACCTGTTCAGTCATCATTTGCTGAAACTTATCATGAAGCTCCTTGTTCATTAAGTTCTCCCAGTCAATCTCGTCGGCTTGTGATCCTGGCATGGTTAGCAGCAATAGAAACACACAAGAATATGATCCTACAGACTACTAACAAGTGGTGGTGGTGGATGTCACAAATCCGTCAAGCAAAACTCAAATTCTTACCAGTTCTTACCCAACAGCAGGCGGTGATCGGCAACCGTTGTAGTCAAAACTCTCAAAGCTTGGATAGAGCGATTACCAGGGAGAGTCAAACACACGACATAGATGTATGTGGAGCTGGGAAGGCTTATAATATGGTAGGAAAAAGGATTAGCAATAATCAATTCAGAGATGCAAAGTTGAATAAACACTCAACGACGGTACTGTGCTGGTCCTAGGCTAGACCGTGCTAGAGACGCTAGCCTAGAACACTAACAAAATCACGGCACTGCACTTAAACAAGGGAAAAGCACACTCTGGAAAAAATATTCGCTCTTTTTTTCGCTCCTCTTTTTTTTGCCAAAAATCACTATAATGGCGAGTGTCTGAAAACTCTTCCCAAGTCAAGATAACAGGATAGGCACGAAATTTTTCCGACCAATTTTTTTTTCGACTGCCCGGACCGAAAAACTGGAAACGGGTCAAAAAAAACTTTCTATAACGGCGACTGTCTCAATACGCTTAGAAACACCTAAAAATAGGATAGCCAGAAATTTTTTTGTCCAGTGCATTTTTGGAAAATTTTGGGCCTAAACGGAGGGTGGTTTCCGGACTAACCTCTTCTACGGACGGCAAAAGATTGCTGGAATCAGAAACCTACTCAGACAAGGAAAACACAAATATGGAAATAGATGGATCTCGAAAGTTAACCTAATATGAGATGGACTCGGAGTGGTGGTAGTATATGGATGTGGATCGATGGTGGTATATGGACTCGGATCAGTGTTAGTATATGGACTCGGAGCGGTGGCGGATAAGCGGGATGGTAGATGGCAGGAACGACGTATCTGGTGTGGTGGTGGTATATGGCAGCGGATGATGATGGTGCGGCGGCGGCGTGAAGACCCGTGAACAGAACTCGAAACTCTAAAAGACTAGACACTAAGACCAACAACTAGACACGATGATGCAACCGAAAATTCACAAAGCAAAATACTGAAAAGCCTGCAATGGCTTAGACTGGTTCGGATATGATGAACTAACCCTAAATTTTTTTGGCTTTTTCGTGGATTGTAGGTATGAAGAACAGACTCGATCTAAACTAAGAAAAACTGTAAAATCTCACCGAGCAACCTGGAAATCTGATACCACTTGATAGAGGCAAAGGTGTCCCGTCTTTCGATGAGATGATGGATATCGCTTTGGTGAAGATAGACTTTGACGATCCGACTACGAACGTGCGAGGACGTCACGCCTTAGCAATCGCTAAACCAACTCTGAGAGGTTATTGACCACGCCGGAGCACGATCAACCTAGCCATGAGGGTCTCTTTCTTGCAAGCAAACGAAGAACAAGCAAGAAACTGAGATTGCAATCTAGATATTGCGAATATAAGATGAAAGGTTTATTGATCAAGGTGGGGTTCTGAGACGTCTTTGTCTGGTCGTTGAACACAAACAAAGTACGCGAAGTTGTAGCTATGGAAACTTTAATCTAAACAAAACCCAAAGTCTAAACGGTGCCCTAAGGGCTGTATATATGGAGGAAGAGGGGGTGAATTTCGTGGCCCTTGGTGGAGGGGTCCGAAACTAACCCTATCTCTTGTTTCCCACACATACGGACTCTAAAAATAGCCTATACTTATGTATTTCGAAATTACTTGGGCCTGACCCAATAATAAGGTGACGCAGCACCTAGAATAGCCTCTGGACGAAATTTATGAAGTGGCATCTTGTATATTTCATCCAAGGCTTCATGCACTCATTATGGTGGCTTCAAAGTCTTGAAAACATCACTTGTAACTCCGTTCTTGTTCCCCTTGCGCATGCCATCATCTCCATGCTTGTTCTTGCTCCAATGTGCATCCTTCTCCAAGCTAGCCCCTTCATTTGTAAGAAAAACAAATGTATCCAATTTAGGCAACATCATATTCTCATGAACATTAGAATCATTACCAAGAAATGAAAGTACCTGATAATTTAATTGGCACGCGAGCTCTAGTAATTGGTCCAGTATATGTAACATTAGGGGCTGTGGGTGTAACAATGGTATTGATGTCCTCATCAACCAGGGGCCCACGAGGCAGGGGCGCGCCCTGGACCCTCGTGGCCAGGTGCTTGCCCCCCCTGTTGTGTTCTCAGTGCCAGGTATTCTCAAGTATTCTAGAAAAAACATATTTAATTTTCAGGGCATTTGGAGAACTTTTATTTTCGGGGTATTTTTTATTGCATGGATAAATTAGAAAACAGATAGAAATAATACTATTTTTGCTTTATTTATTATAAATAACAGAAAGTAAAAGGAGGGTACAGAGAGTTGTGCTTTCTAACTTCATCCATCTCATGCTCATCAAAAGAAATCCACTAACAAGGTTGATCAAGTCTTGTTAACAAACTCATTCCGAATAACATGGAACCAGAGAAATTTCGAATAACACTAGATTACCTCAACAGGGATATGCACATCCCCAACAATAAGAATATCATATTTCTTCTTGACAGTAGGAAGAGGAAATTCAAAACATGCAATAATAATCCATGGAATTTTTCCAATAGAATTGATACTGTGAACTTGAGGTTGTTTCCTTGGAAAGTGTACCGTATGCTCATTACCATTAGCATGAAAAGTGACATTGCCTTTATTGCAATCAATAACAGCCCCTGCAGTATGCAAAAAGGGTCTACCAAGGATAATCGACATACTATCGTCTTTGGGAATATCAAGAATAAGTAAAGTCCGTTAAGATAGTAACGTTTGCAACCACAACAGGCACATCCTCACAAATACCGACGGGTATAGCAGTTGATTTATCGGCGATTTGAAAAGATATTTCAGTAGGTGTCAACTTATTCAATTCAAGTCTACAATATAAAGAGAGAGGCATAACACTAACACCGGCTCCAAGATCACATAAAGCAGTTTTAACATAGTTTCTTTTAATGGAGCATGGTATAGTTGGTACTCCTGGATCTCCAATTTTCTTAGGTATTCCACCCTTAAAAGTATAATTAGCAAGCATGGTGGAAATTTCAGCTTCCGGTATCTTTATTTTATTTGTAACAACATCTTTCATGTACTTAGAATAAGGATTTATTTTGATCATATCAGTCAAACGCATACGCAAAAAGATAGGTCTAATCATTTCAGCAAAGCGCTCAAAATCCTCATCATCCTTTTTCTTGGATGGCTTAGGAGGAAAAGGCATGGGTTTCTGAACCCATGGTTCTCTTTCCTTACCGTGCTTCCTAGCAACGGAGTCTCTCTTTTCATAACGTTGATTCTTTGATTGTGGGTTATCAAGATCAACAGCAGGTTCAACCTCTAAATCATTATCATTGCTAGGTTGAGCATCAACATGAACATCATCATTAACATTATCACTAGGTGCATGTTCATCACCAGATTGTGTCTCAACATCAGAAATAGAATATCATTGGGATTCTCAGGTGTATCTACAACAGGTTCACTAGAAGCATGCAAAGTCCTATCATTTTTCTTCTTCTTTTTAGAAAGACTAGGTGCATCAACATTATTTCTCTGAGAATCTTGCTCAATTCTCTTAGGGTGGCCCTCAGGATACAAAGGTTCCTGAGTCATTTTACCTGTTCTAGTCATAACTCTAACAGCATTATCATTTTTCTTATCATTTAATTCATTGAGCAAATCATTTTGTGCTTTAAGCACTTGTTCTACTTGAGTGGTAACCATAGAAGCATGTTTACTAATGAGTTTAAGTTCACCCTTAACTCTAGACATATAATCACTCAAGTGTCCAATCATATAAGCATTTTGTTTCAACTGTCTACCAACATAAGCATTGAAGTTTTCTTGTTTAGCCATAAAGTCATCAAACTCATCCAAGCGTTGCCTAGCAAACTTAGTAGACGGGATTTCAACTTTATCATATCGATAGAGAGAATTTACCTTTACTAGCTGTGTCGGGTTATCAAGACCATGTATTTCTTCAACAGGAGGTAAATTCTTAATATCTTCAGCTTTAATACCTTTTTCTTTCATAGATTTCTTTGCCTCTTGCATATCTTTAGGACTGAGAAATAGAACACCTCTTTTCTTCAGAGTTGGCTTAGGAGTTGGTTCAGGAAGTGTCCAATTATCTTCATTAGTCAACATATTATTATATAGCAATTCAGCTTGATCAATAGATCTTTCCCTGAAAACACAACTAGCACAACTATCCAGGTGGTCTCTGGAAGCATCGGTTAGTCCATTATAAAAGATATCAAGTATTTCATTTTTCTTAAGAGGATGATCAGGCAAAGCATTAAGTAATTGGAGAAGCCTCCCCCAAGCTTGTGGGAGGCTCTCTTCTTCAATTTGCACAAAATTATATATTTCCCTTAAAGCAACTTGTTTCTTATGAGCAGGGAAATATTTAGCAGAGAAGTAATAAATCATATCATGGGGACTACGCACACAACTAGGATCAAGAAAGTTAAATGATGTTTTAGCATCACCCTTTAATGAGAAGGGAAATAATTTAAGGATATAGTAGTAACGAGTTTTCTCACCATTAGTGAACAGGGTGGCTATATCATTCAATTTAGTAAGATGTGCCACAACACTTCCAGATTCATAGCCATAGAAAGGATCAGATTCAACCAAAGTAATTATCTCAGGATCAACAGAGAAATCATAATCCTTATCAGTAACACAGATAGGTGAAGTAGCAAAAGCAGGGTCATATTTCATTCTAGCATTCAGAGACTTTTCTTTCACCTTAGCTAGTAAGTTCTTAAGATCAGATCTATCGTTGCAAGCAAGAAAATCTCTAGCAGTTTCTTCATCCATAACATAACCCTCAGGCACAACATGCAATTCATATTTAGGGGGAGAATCTTCATCATCACTTTCATCAATACTATCAGTTTCAAGAATTTCATTCTCTCTAGCCCTAGCAAGTTGTTCATCAAGAAATTCATATAATGGCACAGTAGTATCAAGCATAGAAGTAGTTTCATCATAAGTATCATGCATAGGAGAAGTGGCATCATCTATAACATGCGACATATCAAAATTAATAGCAGAAGCAAGTTTAGGTGTCGCAAGCTTACTCAGAGCAGAAGGAGAATCAAGTGGAGAGCTAGATGGCAGTTCCTTACCTGCCCTCGTAGTTGAGGGATAAATCTTGGTTCTTTCGTCTTTCAAGTTCCTCATAGTGATCAGTAGATATAAATCCCATGTGACTCAAAGAATAGAGCTATGCTCCCCGGCAACGGCGCCAGAAAATAGTCTTGATAACCCACAAGTATAGGGGATCGCAACAGTTTTTGAGGGTAGAGTATTCAACCCAAATTTATTGATTCGACACAAGGGGAGCCAAAGAACATTCTCAAGTATTAGCAGTTGAGTTGTCAATTCAACCACACCTAGATAACTTAATATCTGCAGCAAAGTATTTAGTAGCAAAGTAGTATGGAAGTAACGGTAACAGTGGCAAAAGTAACAGTAGCAGTTTTGTAGTAATTGTAACAATGGCAACGACAAAGTAACTAAGCAAAGAGCAATATGTGAAAAGCTCGTAGGCATTGGATCAGTGATGAATAATTATGTCGGATGTGATTCCTCATGTAATAGTTATAACATAGGGTGACACGGAACTAGCTCCAGTTCATCAATGTAATGTAGGCATGTATTCCGAATATAGTCATACGTGCTTATGGAAAAGAACTTGCAAGACATCTTTTGTCCTACCCTCCTGTGGAAGCGGGGTCCTATTGGAAACTAAGGGATATTAAGGCCTCCTTTTCATGGAGTACCGGACCAAAGCATTAACACTTAGTGAATACATGAACTCCTCAAACTACGGTCATCACCGGTAAGTATCCCGATTATTGTCACTTCGGGGTTAACGGATCATAACACATAATAGGTGACTATAGACTTGCAAGATAGGATCAAGAACTCACATATATTCATGAAAACATAATAGGTTCAGATATGAAATCATGGCACTCGGGCCCTAGTGACAAGCATTAAGCATAGCAAAGTCATAGCAACATCAATCTCAGAACATAGTGGATACTAGGGATCAAACCCTAACAAAACTAACTCGATTACATGGTAAATCTCATCCAACCCATCACCGTCCAGCAAGCCTACGATGGAATTACTCATGCACGGTGGTGAGCATCATGAAATTGGTGATGGAGGATGGTTGATGATGACGAAGGCGTGGGATCCTCCCCTCCGGAGCCCTGAACGGACTCTAGATCAGCCCTCCAGAGGGAGTTTAGGGCTTGGCGGTGGCTCCGTATCATAAAATGTGATGAATCCTTCTCTCTGATTTGTTTCTCCCCGAACGTGAATATATAGAGTCGGAGTTGAGGTCGGTGGAGCTCCAGGGGACCCACGAGGCAGGAGGGCACGTCCTAGGGGGGGGGGCGTGCCCCCACCCTCATGGACAGGGTGTGGCCTCTTGATGTTGATTATTTCGCTAATATTTTTTATTAATTCCAAAAAGTTTCTCCATGAATTTTCAGGTCATTCCGAGAACTTTTATTTCTGCACAAAAATAACACCATGGTAGTTCTGCTGAAAACACCGTCAGTCCGGGTTAGTTCCATTCAAATCATGCAAGTTAGAGTCCAAAACAGGGGCAAAAGTGTTTGGAAAAGTAGATACGACGGAGACGTATCAAGAGTGTCGTACCCAAAGAGGAGCTAAAGGTAGAACAAATATTCCCTTAAGTTCTATCGACCACCGATACAACTCTATGCATGCTTAATGTTCGCTTTACCTGAAACAAGTATGAAACTAGAAGGACATTGTAGGTGTTGTTGGGTAGGTTTGCAAGAATATAAAGAGCATGTAAATATAAACTAGGGGTTGTTTAGATAAAGAAGCAATAAAGTTAGCAAAGCGAGTGTGGAAAAGTGGTGGTAGGAGTTGTGAAATTGTCCCTAAGCAATTGACTACTTTACTAGACCGATAGCAAGTTTTGTGTGGGAGAGGCCACTACTAGCATGTCATCCCTGACTTGGAATTCTATGCACTTATGATTGGAACTATTAGCAAGCATCCGCAACTACTAATGTTCATTAAGGTAAAACCCAACCATGGCATTAAGATATATTGGTCCCCCTTCAATCCCGTATGCATCAATTTCTATGCTAAGTTGAAGCTTCTGTCATTCTTGCACTCCAATACATAGTCCTATCAACATACAACTAACCCTATGGTGTGATCCACGCGCGCGCTCATATGATGGGCACCAAAGGATAGCAACATAACCACGAGCAAATCAAACCAATCATAGCAATTCACCAATTACCGATAGAATGTCAAGTAGAGGGTACAGCGGGTTGCGGGAGAGTGGACCGCTGAATATAGATGGGGGAAGGTGATGATGATGTTGAAAATGATGACGGAGGTGTTGGTGTAGATCACAGTGATGATGATGGCGCCGGCGGCGTTCCGGAGCCATCGGGAGAGAGGGGGAGAGAGCCCCCCTTCTTCTTCTTCTTTCTTGACCTTCTCCCTTGATGGGAGAAGGGTTTCCCCTCTAGTCCATGGACTCCATGGCGTGGGAGGGGCGAGAGCCCCTCCGAGATTAGATCTGTCTCTCTGTCTCTCTCTGTTTCTGCGCTCCAGATTCTGGCCATTCACCGTTTCTTATATCCCTAGAGATCCGGAACACCGATTTGGCTGAAATTTTAACATGATTTCTATCCGTATTTTAGCTTTCTTGCGGCGAAAGAAGGGAACCAACCTCCTTACGGGGTGGCCACGAGGGCCCAGGGCACGCCCCCTGCCTCGTGGCCCCCTCGGGCATCATCTCGCGTTGATTCTTCTTCCCAAAAAATCATAAATATTCCAAAAAAATCTCCGTCAGTTTTTATTCCGTTTGGACTCCGTTTGATATGGGTTTTCTGCGAAACAAAAAAACATGCAACAAACAGGAACTGGCACTAGGCACTGGATCAATATGTTAGTCCCAAAAATAGTATAAAAAGTTGCCAAAAGTATATGAAAGTTGTATAATATTGGCGTGGAACAATCAAAAATTATAGATACGATGAAGACATATCAGCATCCCCAAGCTTAATTCTTGCTCGTCCTCGAGTAGGTAAATGATAAAAAATATAATTTTTGATGTGGAATGCTACCTAGCATAATCTTGATCATATATCTAATCATGGCATGAATATTAAGACATAAGTGGTTCAAAGCAATAGTCTATCATTTGACATTAAGATAATAATACTTGAAGCATACTAATAAAGCAATTATGTCTTATCAAAATAACAAAGCCAAAGAAAGCTTATCCCTACAAAATCATATAGTTTGGCCATGCTTCATTTTCGCCTCACAAAATGCTCCCATCATGCACAACCCCAGTTTCAGCCAAGCAATTGGTTCATACTTTTTAACGCGCTTCAGCCTTTTCAACCCTCATACACGAGCATAAGCCATGGACAAAGCACTATGGGTGGAGTAGAGTATGATGATGGAGGTAGTGTGGAGAAGACAAAAAGGGAGAAAGTCTCACATCGACGCGGCTAATCAACAAGCTACGGAGATGCCATCAATTGATGTCAATGTGAGGAGTAGGGATTGCCATGCAACAGATGCACTGGAGCTATAAGTGTATGAAAGCTCAAACTAAAACTAAGTGGGTGTGCATCCAACTTGCTTGCTCATGAAGACCTCGGGCATTTGAGGGAGCCCATCATCGGAATATACAAGGCAAGTTCTATAATGAAAATTCCCACTAGTATATGAAAGTGATAACTCAAGAGACTGTCTATATGAAGAACATGGTGCTATTTTGAAGCACAAGTGTGGTAAAAGGATAGTAACATTGCCCCTTCTCTCTTTTTCTCTGATTTTTTTCTCTTTTTTTGGTGGGCTTCTTTGGCCTCTTTTTTTTATTCGGGTTTCTTTGGCCTCCTTTGTTTTTCATAAAGTCCGGAGTCTTATCCCAACTTGTGGGGGAATCATAGTCTCCATCATCCTTTCCTCACTGGGGTAATGCTCTAATAATGATAATCATCACACTTTTAATTACTTACAACTCAATATTACAACTCGACACTAGAACAAAAATATGACTCTATATGAATGCCACTGGCAGTGTACCAGGATGTGCAGTGATCTAGCGTAGCAATGACATCAAAAATTGACAAGCCATGAAAACATCATGCTAGCTATCTTACGATCAAGCAAAGCAATATGACAATGAATGCTCAAGTCATGTATATGATGATGATGGAAGTTGCATGGCAATATATCTTGGAATGGCTTTGGAAATGCCATAATAGGTAGGTATGGTGGCTGTTTTGAGGAAGATATAAGGAGGTTTATGTATGATAGAGCATATCGTATCATGGAGTTTGGATGCACCGGCGAAGTTTGCACCAACTCTCGAGGTGAGAAAGGGCAATGCACGGTACCGAAGAGGCTAGCAATGATGGAAGGGTGAGAGTGCGTATAATCCATGGACTCACATTAGTCATAAAGAACTCATATACTTATTACAAAAGTTTATTAGCCCTAGAAGTAAAGTACTACTACGCATGCTCCTAGGGGAAGGGTTGGTAGGAGTTAACCATCGCATGATCCCGACCTCTACTCTTAGGGAAGGCAATCAAAGAACACCCCATGCTTCAACTTTGTCACACAACGGTTACCATACGTGCATGCTACTGGACTTGCAAACATCAACACAAGTATTTCTCAATTTCGTAATTACTCCACTAGCACGACTCTAATATCACCACCTTTATATCGCAAAATTATTGGAAGGAATCAAACATATCATATTCACTAATCTACAAGTTTTATGTAGGATTTTATGACTAACCATGTGAATGACCAATTCCCGTCATCTCTCTAAATAGATATAAGTGAAGCAAGAGAGTTTAATTCTTTCTACAAAAGATATGCCCATGCTCTAACAAATTTAAGTGAAGCAAAAGAGCATTCTACAAATGGCGGTTTTCTATGTGAAGAGAAACATGCAATCCAAACTTCAAATGATATAAGTGAAGCACATGAAGCATTCTATAAAGACATACTCAAAAGATTTAAGTGAAGTGCAAAGAGCATTCTATAAATCAACCATGGACTATCTCATACCAGCATGGTGCATATAAGAAAATTGAAAACTAAATGCAAAAGACGCTCCAAGATTTGCACATATCGCATGAACGAAACGAATCTGAAAACATACCGATACTTGTTGAAGAAAGAGGGGATGCCTTCCGGGGCATCCCCAAGCTTAGACGCTTGAGTCTCCTTGAATATTTACTTGGGGTGCCTTGGTCATCCCCAAGATTGAGCTCTTGTCTCTCCTCTGTTTCCTCATATCGAGACCTCCTCGATCTTCGAGCACTTCATCCACACAAAACTTCAACAGAAAACTCGGTAAGATCCGTTAGTATAATAAAGCAGATCACTACTCTAAGTATTGTTGCAAAGCAATTCATATTTTTTTTGCATTGTAGCTACTGTAATATAACTTTTCCATGGCTTAATCCACTGATAGAAATTGATAGTTTCATCAAAACAAGTAAACTATGCATCAAAACCAGAATCTGTCTTAAACAGGACAATATGTAGTAATATGAACATTCACCATACTTCTGGTACTCCAATAATTCTGCCACAATTAGAGAAAATAAAAAATTTGTGTAGAAAGACAGTGCAAAAAGTTTCAGAACTTTTCGACGTTCCAGTAAAAAACGTAAAATCGCGCACTACAGCCAAAGTTTCTGTCCTGCACCGCACAAACCAACAAGCATTGTAAACATCCTAAAGGCAAACCTTGGCACATTATTTTTATAATACAATGGAATTGTATAAGGGGATAATTATTTTTGTTGAAAAGTTTCTGTAATCAAGATTCATAAAGTTTTCGTGAGCATGAATAAAGTTCAAGGCTAGCTCCCACTTTAACAATGCTTGTCTTTCTCACTTTCGCTTTTCTTTTTGAAAAAGTTTTGGGTTCCCCTCTTTATTTTTTTGTTTTTAAACTTTATGAAAGAACACAACAGAAATAAATGACTCTCTAAAACTTCCGGGTTGTCTCCCTGGCAGCGCTTTCTTTAAAGCCATTAAGCTAGGCATATAGTGTTCAAGTAATGGATCCACCTGGATCCCATGGTATATCAAAGCCAATTTTAATTAACAATGGTTTGTGATTTAGTAGTGAGCACAAAGTAACATATATCATGCAACAACGAAGTCTAACTCTCTTCCTATGCATCTGCATGTCATAAAAGAACAATTCATGCACACCAAGTAAAGGCCAATGCATAGTATAAGAAGTTTCTTGCAATTCTATTGTGTTGGAAACATATAGAGGCGGAGATGTAGTTCCTCTCTCATAATAATTGCAAGTTGGAGCAGCAAGCACATGCATATTATATCTATCAAAATCATCACGTGCAATGGTAAAATGCAACCCATCAACATAATCCTTAATAAGAGCAAACTTCTCCGATATAGTGTAGTTTGGAGAATTCAAAAAGATAATAGGACTATTATGTGTGGGTGAAATAGCAATAATTTCATGTTTAACATAAGGAACTATAGCAAGTTCATCTCCATAAGCATCATTCATATTGGCATCATGGCCACAAGCATAGCAAGCATCATCAAAAAGGGGTATTTCAAGAGAATTAATGGGATCATAACAATCATCATAGCAATCATCCTTCGGTAAGCACGATGGGAAATTATACAATGTATGAGTTGAATAGTTACTCTCATTAGAAGGTGGGCACGGCTGATCAATCCGCTCTTCCTCCTTTTGTTCTTCGCTCTCCTCCTCATCTTTTTCATCCGATGAGCTCACAGTTTCATCAATTTCTTCTTCCATGGACTCCTGCAAAATATTAGTCTCTTCTTTGACAGCGGAGGAGTCCTCAATATATGGTTTAACATAAGCATTAGAAGCATAATTATCATAACAATATTTAAGTATGGCAAAATTTTCAGATTTGTAAAGAGTAGCATCATACTTTCCAATCAAAGAAGCAATTTCATAAGCACCCTTAAAAGCAACAAATTCTTCAATTTGTTGAACATCATAGTTGTTATAAACACCCTTAGCATATGAAGATACGATTCCATTATCACTGAACTCACATTGTTAGGGAAGGTGTTTCTTAGGGTTTTCAGAACAACAAGTAAAAGCATATATTTCACATAAATTCGAAGCATAGCATTGCAAACGATGAATTTGATCCAGTAAAAGTTTCCTTTTTTCAGATATGCGGTGTCGCACAAACAAGCATGCTCATCTGAAGATTTGCCCTCAACTAAGCTAGTTGGGGTATCAGCACGAGTACATACGGATCGAAGATGATCAAAGTAAAAAGCTTTAGTAGTGTGATAGATTTTGAGTGGTTCTTCAACCATTGGTGTAGTAGGTACAACTATTTTTTTTTTGCTATTTTGCGTTTCCTACCCATAACTAAAGATAGAAAACAACTAAGAACAGCAAATAAAAATTACTTAGTGATAAAGCAAACAAGCACACACGAGAATATTCACCCCACGCTATAACTCCCTGGCAACGGCGCCAGAAAAAGGTCTTGATAAACCACAAGTATAGGGGATCAATTGTAGCCTCTTTCGATAAGTAAGAGTGTCGAACCCAACGAGGAGCTAAAGGTAGAACAAATATTCCCTCAAGTTCTATCGACCACCGATACAACTCTACGCACGCTTAATGTTCGCTTTACCTAAAACAAGTATGAAACTAGAAGGACTTTGTAGGTGTTGTTGGATAGGTTTGCAAGAATATAAAGAGCACGTAAATATAAACTAGGGTATTTTTAGATAAAGAAGCAATAAAGTTAGTAAAGCAAGTGTGGAAAAGTGGTGGTAGGAGTTGCGAAATTGTCCCTAAGCAATTGACTACTTTATTAGACCAATAGCAAGTTTTATGTGGGAGAGGCCACTGCTAGCATGTCATCCCTGACTTGGAATTCTATGCACTTATGATTGGAACTATTAGCAAGCATCTGCAACTACTAATGTTCATTAAGGTAAAACCCAACCATAGCATTAAGATATATTGGTCCCCCTTCATTCCCGTATGCATCAATTTCTATGCTAGGTTGAAGCTTTTGTCACTCTTGCCCTCCAATACATAGTCCTATCAATATACAACTAACCCTATGGTGTGATCCACGCGCGCGCTCATATGATGGGCACCAAAGGACAACAACATAACCAAAAGAAAATTAAACCAATCATAGCAATTCACCAATTACCGATAGGACAACGAAAATCTACTCAGAAATCATAGGATGGCAACACATCTTTGGATAATAATATGAAGCATAAAGCACCATGTTCAAGTAGAGGGTACAAGGGGTTGCAGGAGAGTGGACCGCTGAATATAGATGGGGGAAGGTGATGACGATGTTGAAAAAGATGATGGAGGTGTTGGTGTAGATCACAGTGATGATGATGGCCCCGGCGGCGTTCCAGCGCCACCGGGAGAGAGGGGGAGAGAGCCCCCCTTCTTCTTCTTCTTCTTCCTTGACCTTCTCCCTAGATGGGAGAAGGGTTTCCCCTCTGGTCCATGGTCTCCATGGCGTGGGAGGGGTGAGTTTGATGCCCGAATAATTAGCTACAGTAATCCCATGTTAATGATGCCACGTCACCACAATTACAGTTGCTAATCTTGCGCTAGTTTGAAATCCATTCGAATCCAAGTTCAAAATCTCGCAAACAATAAAAGTTTTCAAATATTAAAACTAAAATGTTTGGAGTGATCCAAATAATGCATAAGTAGTAATGGTGGAGAAACCACATTGTTATAAAAGGTTTAAATGCGCTTAGGTAATTAAAACAGTAGTTAAAACTTTTAAATAAATACATATAGGATTATATTAAATATTAAACTATTTTGTTTTGAGTTAATAATTACTATGGGAGTAGTATAATTATAAATGCAAGTTTAGGTACTAGTGATAATTTTTATTAAACAGAAACTAAGAGGAAACAAAAAAACAAAAGAATAATAACTAAAAAGAAAAGAACAAAACAAAGAACAAAAATAAAGAGCAGGACCCCCTGGCCTTTGGGCCGCCAGGCCAGCCCACGGCCCACCCCACTCTCTCTGGCCTAAAAGGCCACTCCCCCCGACCCCAAACCCTAAATCACCCCCACTCCCCCACGATCCCCACGTCTCCCTCATCCGCCGCCGCCACACAACACACACACGCACGCACACATTGTGCCGGGGAGAGGAGCTCCCCGCGCCCGATCCCCTCGCCTGCATCGGTGCCCCACCTTAACCTCGCCGTTTGTCGTCGCCCTCCCCGTCGCCGGACCTCGCAGCTCCGTCCTCGACTTCGTCCTCGATGGCCCGCATCAAGCCATGCCGCCCCGACCTCACCGTCGCCCCGCCTGGACCTCGTCGGAGCGCTCCCTCGCTGGATCTCCTCCCCGTCTTCGTCGGTCGTCCCCGTCCTCCTCCACAACGGCTCCCTCGAGCCTCGCCGCCCCCTGGTCTCTACTCGAACGTGAGGCCCGCCTCCCCTCTCTTCCCTCTCTATCCGGCGCCGCCTTCCGTTCGTCCCTGTGTGCTAGCAGGAGCCGCTCCGCCCCTAACCTCCCCCTTCGTGGCCGCGCTCTACGCGCGCCGCCCCGCGCCCCCATCCACAGCCACGAACGACCGAGCATCCCCCGCTTCGCCCCGCTGGGGCTACTCGCCGACCACCGCTCGTTCGCCGTTGCCTCGCCTACGCCATGCCTCCCCGTGCAGCTGCCGACCCCTGACCACCGCGCCCGCGGCCAACTCCGGCACCCTACTGCACCCGGCGCTCGCGCCCATCGGGCACCCACAGCCTCGTCCGCCTCACGCACCCCACTGGCCGCTCGTCGGCTCCCTGAACCGCCGCCCCTTTTCCATCCCGCGGCGGTCCTGCTGCTGCGCCGCATCGGCGCGCAGCCCCGGCCCCCTGCGTTGCTGCTGCCGCTCATCGCGGTGGCCGCTGGAGCCCATCATTGTTCCCCCCTATCGACCTGGGCGGGTGCCCAGCGCCCGCTCCAGGCGCCCGTTAGCCCGAACCGCTAAGGCTCTGGCCCAATGACAACCGGGGCCCAGCCCCGGAACGTTTAAAAAAATGAATTTAAAATAAATAAATTATTAAGTAATTAATTAAGTTAATTAATTCTGTTAACTAAACTAATTAAACCTAATTAATCTGCTAAATAATCTACTTAACCTGTTAGTTAATTAGACAGCCTATGACATGTGGGACCTAGTGGTCTGTTGACTAGTCAAAGTCCATAGTTGACTGCTGACATCATGATGATGTCATAAAAGCAATTTCAATTTGAAATAATCTGTTAATTCTAGAAAATGATTTAAAACTTTAGAAAATAATATAAAATAAACTGTAGCTCGGATGGAAGAACTTTGTACATGAAAGTTGCTCACAATAACGAGACAAATCCGAATACGTAGTCCGTTCGTCCGCCACATACCCGTAGCATAGCAAACATGCAACTTTCCCCCTCCGATTCATCTGTCCGAAAACGCGAAACACCGGGAATACTTTCCCGACTGTTTTCCCCCTTCGCCGGTATCACCTACTACCGCGTTAGGGCACACCTAACACCGCTCATTGTCATGTCTTGGATCGTCATGCTTATGTTTGCATTGTATTTATTGTTTCTTCCCCCTCTTCTCTCTGGTAGACTACGAGACCGACGCTGCTGCTGCCCAGTTCGACTGCGGAGTTGACGACCCCTCCTTCTTGCTAGAGCAACCAGGCAAGCCGCCCCCTTGATCACTAGATATCGCCTATTCCTTTTCTCTACTGCTTGCATTAGAGTAGTGTAGCATGTTACTGCTTTCGGTTAATCCTATTCTGCTGCATAGCATGTCATTGTTGCTACAGTTGTTACCCTTACCTGCAATCCTAAATGCTTAGTATAGGATGCTAGTATTCCATCAGTGGCCCTACACTCTTGTCCGTCTGCCATGCCATACTACTGGGCCATGATCACTTCGGGAGGTGATCACGGGCATATGCTATATACTTTATACTGTTACATTACTTATGATACTGTTCGGAGATGGGGCTGAAGGGGCAGGTGGTTCCATCCCGGTAGAGGTGGGCCTGGGTTCCCGATGGCCCCCGATTGTTACTTGTGGCGGAGCGACAGGGCAGGTTGAGACCACCTGGGAGAGAGGTGGGCCTGGCCCTGGTCGGTGTTCGCGGATACTTCAATTAACACGCTTAACGAGATCTTGGTATTTGATCTAAGTCTGGCCACTGGCCTATACGCACTAACCAACTACGCGGGAATAGTTATGGGCACTCGACATCGTGGTATCAGCCAAAGCCTTCGTGACGTCAGCGACTGAGCAGCGCACACCAGATTGGACCGTAATCCTGCTCTTGTATTAAGGGGGCTAGTTCTGCTTCCGGCCGCCCAGGCAACGTGCAGGTGTGCAATGGGCGATGGGCCCAGACCCCTGCGCGCATAGGATTTAGACCGGCGTGTTGACCTCTCTGTTGTGCCTAGGTGGGGCTGCGACGTGTTGATCTTTCGAGGCTGGGCATGACCCGGGAAAGTGTGTCCGGCCAAATGGGATCGAGCGTGTTGTGTTATGTGGTGCACCCCTGCAAGGGAGTTGATCTATTCGAATAGCCGTGTCCCTCTCTAAAAGGATGACCCGGAGTTGTACCTTGACCTTATGACAACTAGAACCGGATACTTAATAAAACACACCAGACAAGTTCCAGAGACAACCCGGTGATCGCTTTCCCACAGGACGACGAGGGAAGGATCGCCGAGTAGGGTTATGCTATGTGATGCTACTCTCTCTTCTACATGCTGCAAGACGGAGGCTGCCAGAAGCGTAGTCTTCGATAGGACTAGCTATCCCCCTCTTATTCTGGCATTCTGCAGTTCGGTCCACCGATATTGTCTCTTTACACATATACCCATGCATATGTAGTGTAGATGCTTGCTTGCGAGTACTTTTGATGAGTACTCATGGTTGCTTTTCTCCCTCTTTTCCCACCTTTCCTTTCTTCCTGGTTGTCACAACCAAATGCTGGAGCCCAGGAGCCAGACGCCACCGTCCATGATGACTGCTACTACACCGGAGGTGCCTACTACTACGTGCAGGCCGTCGACGATGACCAGGAGTAGTTTGGGAGGATCCTAGGTAGGAGGCCTGCACCTCTTTCGATCTGTATCCCAGTTTGTGCTAGCCATCTTATGGCAACTTGTTTAACTTATGTCTGTACTAAGATATTGTTGCTTCCGCCGACTTGTCTATGATCGAGCACTTGTATTCGAGCCCTCGAGGCCCCTGGCTTGTATTATGATGCTTGTATGACTTATTTTATTTTTAGAGTTGTGTTGTGATATCTTCCCGTGAGTCCCTGATCTTGATCGTACATGTTTGCGTGTATGATTAGTGTACGATTGAATCGGGGGCGTCACAAGTTGGTATCAGAGCCGACTGCCTGTAGGAATCCCCCTTTCCAACTCCTTGGCCGAAGTTGAGTCTAGTCATTGAAAAAGTTTATACTAACATGGTTGTGCGGCTTACGGGCCCACGTCGCCATTGGGTGGTATTAGGATCTTTTTATTCCTCATCTATACTCTGGGATTCTAATCTCTCTTCTATTCGGGCTAAATGATTTTTCTAACTCTAACTCTATGTTCTTGTAATAACTTTCTCCCGGAGAGCCCTCACTCCAGATGATTGCTTGGTGCACCGAAGGATTCCGAAGATGTTCTCCGATGTTCTTTCGGGGCTTTGTGCCCGTTGCTTTTGCAATTCCCTACCATTGGGATGTCCTTATGGATAAATACATACACCTGTTGTTCTTACATCATCCCCAACTCCTCCTGTTATTACAAGATGCATCGAATTATTCTTCGACTTTTAAGAATCTCTTGAGCCACTGCCTTATAGATGCCGCATGAATACCCCTATGGATATTTCCTCACACTTATCGAGTATCCGCTCATTCCCAATTGTTCATGTGTTTCGCAAAAGAACTTGAAATACCATTCGATCTGCCGAATATCCTGAGCAGCCTATTGCTCTTGAAATTCTTGCTTGCTTGCATTATGCTTAATCCCATAAGTCTTGTAATCTTATTGGCATCCGTTGTCTTTATCATTTTAAGTCCGTTGATTTAATATGTTGCGAATGCTTGCAATCCTTAATCAGATCATAGAATTCATCCTTCCGGCTCAGTCGACATATTAAACATGAGCTGGATCTCGACCAATGAAATTGCCATCGATTGTACCCTTAAGCCTACTCTACTTATCCATCCTTGATCAGAGTGTTTGCTTCTGATCCCTTGATTTGGAGATCATAATTCCTTTGCATTTGAGCTTTAAATTAGTCAGTTGTTTTGTTAATCCGATCGCCTTGCTTTCTTTATTCTTATCGTTGAGTATCGATGCTCACATCAGATCCCTTGTGGACCATCAGAACCTTTACTGGATTTTATCCGACGACGTCCTTCATATTCAATGACCTTGTGAGTCTTTTCTCGGATACATAATGCCTTTGGTAAATTGTATCCTTTGCTTTCTCAACCATGCTCTGCTTTCGAGCTTGTGTTATTTACTCTTGAAGTTTGTGGTATATGTTCCTAAGAGGCCCCGATGGGTTGGACATATGCCTCTTCTAATCTGTGTGAACTCGGAAACTACTATGGGTCATACTCTACTGGTGTTATGTCAGATAAAATTTCAACACCACAACTTCGTTGAAGGCAAGAAGTGAATGAAAGGTTATGCATTAAAGAAGTGGGAGTCGACCTCGAACTTTTGTGTTCATGCCCATAGACACGATGTAGATCCTATCATGGAAGCTTCTTGTAATAATAACTATTTCCTTGATAACTATCATCTGGTATTTGAGAATTGACCCTTTGCAACCATGGATCTGACCATGATTGTTCTCCTTTGATTCTATTTCTTGGACAAGTTAAAGTACTTGTCTTGTGCAGATCAGTACGCCTGCCCAACCTTTACTTTGATCCACCGTCGAGTATTACACTCTGGTATCTCAAGAATATCATGGAACTGCATAACTTCTTATGGGGTTTTCATCAATTGTTATTTCTCGCCGATTCCAATTTTCCTGGGTTCTGGATTGTCGTCAACCAAGAACACCGATATGTGAACCGATTCCGCATTCCGGTTCGATAACCCTAAGTAATTTTCTTTGCTTATGAGTTTAATAATCCTTCAAGTCTTTCCTAGCCTGCTCGGCTATATCATTGTCTTGGTGATTTTAACTGTGCTACCTGTTCCTTACTCCCGGAGCACAATTTTCGATGATTAGCTAAGCTTACGTCGATTTCCTTCTCTTATCGTTTTACCTCGAACAGCTAACTTGATTCCGAGTTTGTGCCATATCTGTGGTTCCTATAATCTTTCGTTGCATCAGTCCTTGGCTCGATGCAGTCGCTGTTCGATTGCTTCTTCATGGAGCCTCTCGACAAAATTGTCGTGATCATCATCAACATTTTGACTCCTTCTAGGATATCAAATCAAATTCATGATGATAAGTGCCATCCTCGTCCCTTGGTAATTTGAATTACCATCAACAACATCCTTATCTTCCTTTCATCACAAACTTGTTCATGTTGTGGATGCGACTTGCTATCGAACTTGTATTATGTTCTACCTTGTAGTATTATTGTCTTTTATATCAAGAATGTTGTGAGGATTGCTCCACCTCTTAAGAATTCTTGAAATAGTGATACTTCTCTCCATCACCTTCTTTCTTGGTTCCCGTGTTGATTCTAACAGGGATACCATTAAGTGAATGGTGCTGTTTGGACTCTGTACTTCTAGCAACCCTATTGCTTTGAAGTTAATGTTCGATAGTTTCAGTCTAAGTCTATGACTTATTGAATCATCATTCTAACATTGATCATGCTACATAAGACCATATTTCGGGTGCACTTTTCAATCAATGATTATTTGTGTATGTTTTCCTCGAGCATACATCATTATATCATTTGATCCGACAAATGTTATCTCCTTGTTCACATAACTGTGGAAAATCATCTTTCTGGAAATTTCGATGGATTGTCGCTGAGTCCATCAGCCACCTCCTCATCCTCGCCTTGGTTTGATGAAATCTTGTTTCGGAACTCGCTTCCGTAGTTCATTTCCTGAGGATCTTACATTGTCATCTCGTCAATTTGTGTTACACCTTTTCTTCTCAGGCATCCCGAGTCTGAGGTATCCTGGCACTAATCAGATCTGAATCTCGGTCAGATATGATGGTTGGGACATATTTCCAAGAGTTATAACATTGGTCTTTATGTGACCCGGTAAGGTGTTGTCATGCCTAGCCCACCTGGCCGGAGGCCCTATTGTTATAGATTCCTTTTCTGCAAGGTTATCCATTCTTACATGAGGAAATTGTAAGACTTATTCTACAAGTTATTCCTAATGGATCCTTTGTGTTTCCAAAGTCTGATCTTCACCTGATGACCATGTCAATGCTATCTCGAAGCATGTCTATGGTACTCCGATTTTCAACAAGGACATTTGAAGCCTAATGCTAAATGTTTCCTGCTCAATTACCCAAACATCGCTGTATGGGTGATGTCATGAGATTTCTCTCCCCTTACCTAAAGGGTTTTCTGCTTTCTATCCTGTCATGGATATCATGCTCTGCTTGTCCTTGGGGAAGATATACCCCTGGAAAATGTGTTTAAACACATTCCTTTTCCATTGTTCTGTTTAACCTGATCATCACATTTTCCTTTTCATTGGTTTGTTTGACCTTTCTTGTGATCTATATAATCTAAGCAGTAAAGATTCACTGGTTATGTAAACACCTCGGTGTACAATTTCGTCATCAAGCCCTGTTACTATTGGTGATGACATTCCGGTAGCCGCCGATGGACGAGAACTTTGCCTATTGGTCCGCCTGGTTCAACGAGCAGGAAAATGGTTCTTGTCATCCCTCGCCCTTGGTACCGATGTTGTTGCCGACATAACCAACAGGCTATTCCCTGCCATGCCTTGCCATCATGATCGTGCAAGATGTCACCGCCCTTCCTACCTTAACCCACATGGTGGGCCCATAACCCACAAGTTCTGCAGGATCAAAACCAGACTCTTCTGTACACCTCCCGGTTTCCATAGTTATTCCTCGCGTGTGGCCTCATATGTAATTCACGAGCCACCTTCCGAGAGATCATCAATTCTGGTATCAGGCACAATACTTATTTCCGTTGCTTTGAGCCCTTTCTCACCCTGTTTCAGGCATCGGACGATTGCCTACCCGCATGAAACTTCTTATTGTACCTTCTTACTTTGCTCTCGATATTTACTTAAGTTTCAACTTGAGAGTTACTTTCTACCACATTCCCTGAGTTATAAACCAGATAGCCACCTTGTAGAGTTCTGTCCTTTAGAAGCTACCCCTTATCCTATCGTAATTACGATGGAGTTCCCGAAGAAAGGATGCCTACTTCATCATGATGACCTGAAGCAGAGAAATTAAGACATCAACGTAGTGGATCGACCGCTTCGAGAAGAGCAACCAAGATCGAGAAAACTCGTTAGAATTTCGGAACCAAATTCCTTTCCCCTTGCCCCACCTCTTAAAATCTCGGGACGAGATTTCTTGTAGTGGAGGAGAATTGTGACGCCCGGATAATTAGCTACAGCAATCCCATGTTAATGATGCCACGTCACCACAGTTACAGTTGCTAATCTTGCGCTAGTTCGAAATCGCTTCGAATCCAAGTTCAAAATCTCGCAAACAATAAAAGTTTTCCAATATTAAAACTAAAATGTTCAGAGTGAGCCAAATAATGCATAAGTAGTAATGGTGGAGAAACCACATTGTTATAAAAGGTTTAAATGCAATTAGGTAATTAAAACAGTAGTTAAAACTTTTAAATAAATACATATAGGATTATATTAAATATTAAACTACTTTGTTTTGGGTTAATAATTACTGTGGCAGTAGTATAATTATAAATGCAAGTTTAGGTACTAGTGATAATTTATATAAAACATAAACTAAGAGGAAACAATAAAATATAAAAGAATAATAACTAAAAAAAAGAAGAAAACAGAGAACCAAAATAAAGAGCAGGACCCCCTGGCCTCTGGGCCGCCAGGCCAGCCCATGGCCCACCCCACTCTCTCTGGCCTAAAAGGCCACTCCCCCCGACCCCAAACCCTAAATCACCCCCACTCCCCCACGATCCCCTTGTCTCCCTCACCTGCCGCCACCACACAACACACACACGCACGCACACATTGTGCCGGGGAGAGGAGCTCCCCGCGCCCGATCCCCTTGCCTACATCGGTGCCCCGCCTTAACCTCGCCGTTTGTCGTGGCCCTCCCCATTGCCGGACCTTGCAGCTCCGTCCTCGACCTCGTCTTCGATGGCCCGCATCAAGCCATGCCGCCCCGACCTAGCCGCCACCCTGCCTAGACCTCGTCAGAGCGCTCCCTTGCCGGATCTCCTCCCCGTCTCTGTCGGCCGTCCCCGTCCTCCTCCACAACAGCTCTGTCGAGCCTCGCCGCCCCCTGGTATCTACTCGAACGTGAGGCCCGCCTCCCCTCTCTTCCCTCTCTGTCCGGCGCCGCCTTCCGTTCGTCCCCGCGTGCTAGCACAAGCCGCTCCGCCCTTGACTTCCCCCTTCATGGCCGCGCTGTACGCGCGCCGCCTCGCGCCCTCATCCACGGCCACGAACGACCGAGCATCCCCTGCTTCGCCCTGCTGGGGCTGCCCCCCCCAGCCACCGCTCGTGTCACTGTTGCCTCGCCTACGCCACGCCTCCCCGTGCAGCTGCCGACCCCGGACCACCGCGCCCGCGGCCAACTCCAGCACCCCGCTGCGCCCGGCGCTCGCGCCCATCGGGCACCCACGGCCTTCTCCGCCTCACGCACCCCACTGGCCGCTCGTCGGCTCCCTAAACCGCCGCCCCTTTTCCATCCCGCGACGGTCCTGCTGCTGCGCCGCATCGGTGCACAGCCCCGGCCCCCTGCGCTTCTACTGCCGCTCGTCGCGGTGGCCACTGGCGCCCAACGCCGTTCCCCCTATCGACCTGGGCAGGTGCCCAGCGCCCGCTCCAGGCGCTCGTTAGCCCGAACTGCTAAGGCTCTGGCCCAATGACAGCCGGGGCCCAGCCCAGAACATTTTTATTAAAAAAATGAATTTAAAATAAATAAATTATCAACTAATTAATTAGTTAATTAATTAAGTTAATTAATTCTGTTAACTAAACTAATTAAACCTAATTAATCTACTAACTAATCTACTTAACCTGTTAGTTAATTAGACAGCCTATGACATGTGGGACCTAGTGGTGTGTTGACTAGTCAAAGTCCACAATTGACTACTGACGTCATGATGACGTCATAAAAGCAATTTCGATTTGAAATAATCTGTTAATTCTAGAAAATGATTTAAAACTTTAGAAAATAATATAAAATAAACCGTAGCTCGGATGGGAAAACTTTGTACATGAAAGTTGATCAGAACGACGAGACGAATCTGAATTTGTAGCCCGTTCGTCCGCCACACACCCCTAGCATAGCAAACACGCAACTTTCCCCCTCCGGTTCATCTATCCGAAAACGCGAAACACCGGGAATACTTTCCTGGATGTTTTCCTCCTTCGCCGGTATCACCTACTACCGCGTTAGGTCACACCTAACACCGCTCATTGTCATGTCTTGCATCGTCATGCTTATGTTTGCATTGTATTTACTGCTTCTTCCCCCTCTTCTCTCCGGTAGACTACGAGACCGACGCTGCTGCTGCCGAGTTCGACTACGGAGTTGACGACCCCTCCTTCTTGCCAGAGCAACCAGGCAAGCCGCCCCCCTTGATCACTAGATATCGCCTATTCCTTCTCTCTACTGCTTGCATTAGAGTAGTGTAGCATGTTACTGCTTTCGGTTAATCCTATTCTGCTGCATAGCCTGTCATTGTTGCTACAGTTGTTACCCTTACCTGCAATCCTAAATGCTTAGTATAGGATGCTAGTATTCCATCAGTGGCCCTACACTCTTGTCCGTCTGTCATGCTATACTACTGGGCCTTGATCACTTTGGGAGGTGATCACGGGCATATGCTATATACTTTATACTGTTACATTACTTATGATACTAATCGGAGATGAGGGCTGAAGGGGCAGGTGGCTCCATCCCGGTAGAGGTGGGTCTGGGTTCCCGACAACCCCCGATTGTTACTTGTGGCGGAGCGACAGGGCTGGTTGAGACCACCTAGGAGAGAGGTGGGATGGCCCTGGTCGGGGTTCACGGATACTTCAATTAACACGCTTAACAAGATCTTGGTATTAGATCTAAGTCTGGCCACTGGCCTATACGCACTAACCAACTACACGGGAACAGTTATGGGCACTCGACGTCGTGGTATCAGCCGAAGGCTTCATGACGTCAGCGACTGAGCGGCGCGCGCCGGATTAGACCGTAAGCCCGCTCTTGTATTAAGGGGGCTAGTTCTGCTTCCGGCCGCCCACGCAACGTGCAGGTATGCAATGGGTGATGGGCCCAGACCCCTGCGCGCATAGGATTTAGACCGGCGTGCTGACCTCTCTGTTGTGCCTAGGTGGGACTACGACGTGTTGATCTTCTGAGGCCGGGCATGACCCAGGAAAGTGTGTCTGGCCAAACACCCTTGCAGGGAAGTTGATATATTCGAATAGCCGTATCCCTCGGTAAAAGGACGACCCAGAGTTGTACCTTGACCTTATGACAACTAGAACCGGATACTTAATAAAACACACCCCGACAAGTTCCAGAGACAACCCGGTGATCGCTTTCCCACAAGGCGACGAGGGGAGGATCGCCGGGTAGGATTATGCTATGCGATGCTACTTGGAGGACTTCAATCTACTCTCTTCTACATGCTGCAAGACGGAGGCTACCAGAAGCGTAGTCTTCGATAGGACTAGCTATCCCCCTCTTATTCTGGCATTCTGCAGTTCAATCCACTGATATTGCCTCTTTACACATATACCCATGCATATGTAGTGCAGATGCTTGCTTGCGAGTACTTTGAATGAGTACTCACAGTTGCTTTTCTCCCCCTTTCCCCCCTTTCCTTTCTTCCTGGTTGTCGCAACCAGATGCTGGAGCCCAGGAGCCAAACGCCACCATCGATGACGACTCCTACTACACCGGAGGTGCCTACTACTACGTGCAGGCCGCCGCCGACGACCAGGAGTAGTTTGGCAGGATCCCAGGCAGGAGGCCTGCACCTCTTTCGATATGTATCCCAGTTTGTGCTAGCCATCTTATGGCAACTTGTTTAACTTATGTCTGTACTCAGATATTGTTGCTTACGCTAACTCGTCTATGACCGAGCACTTGTATTCGAGCCCTCGAGGCCCCTGGCTTGTATTATGATGCTTGTATGACTTATTTTATTTTTAGAGTTGTGTTGTGATATCTTCCCATGAGTCACTGATCTTGATCGTACACGTTTGCGTGTATGACTAGTGTACGATTGAATCGGGGGTGTCACAGTGAGAGCCCCTCCGAGGTTGGATCTGTCTCTCTGTCTCTCTCTTTTTCCATGCTCCAGATTTTGGCCTTTCGCCGTTTCTTATATTCCCGGAGATCCGTAACTCCGATTGGGCTAAAATTTTAACACGATTTCTATCTGGATATTAGCTTTCTTGCGGCAAAATAAGGGCATCAACCGCCTTATGGGGTGGCCACGAGGGCCCAGGGCGCACCTGACCCCCTAGGGTGCGCCCCCTGCCTCTTGCCCCCTCGGGCATCGTCTTGCGTTGATTCTTCTTCCGAAAAATCATAAATATTCCAAAAAAATCTCCATCAGTTTTTATCCCGTTTGGACTTCGTTTGATATGGGTTTTCTACGAAACAAAAATAACATGCAACAAACAAGAACTGGCACTGGGCACTGGATCAATATGTTAGTCCCAAAAATAGTATAAAAAGTTGCCAAAAGTATATGAAAGTTGTATAATATTGGCATGGAACAATCAAAAATTATAGATGCGACAGAGACGTATTAAGATGCTAGTCTTCGATAGGACTAGGCTCTCCCCTCTATTCTGGCATTTCTGCAGCCTAGTCCACATATACAGCTATCCTTTGATAATGTTGCATATGTAGTGTAGATCCTTGCTTGCTGAGTACTTCGGATGAGTACTCATGTTTGCTTTGCTTTCTTTTCCCCCCCATATCTGTTTGATGCAATCAGATGATAGAGCCCCTCAGACCGCTGCCACCACCGACAGCTACTACTACCCCGAGGGTGCCTACTACTACGTGACGGGCACCGATGACCAGGAGTAGTTAGGAGGCTCCCAGGTAGGAGGCCTTGCCTTTTCGATCGATGTTGCTTTTGTGCTAGCCTTCTTAAGGCAAACTTGTTTAACTTATGTCTGTACTCAGATATTGTTGCTTCCACTGACTCATTTGTATTCGAGCTTATGTATTCAAGCCCTCGAGGCCCCTGGCTTGTAATATAAAGCTTGTATTATTTTAATTTGTGTCTAGAGTTGTGTTGTGATATCTTCCCGTGAGTCCTTGATCTTGATCGTACACATTTGCATGTATGATTAGTGTACGATTGAAATGGGGGCGTAACACATACTTACGGGAACCTTGAAGAGAGTAGGCGAGTAAAACCCAGACTACAATAACTTATGAGAAGTCCTATCTCCTACATGATGACCTCCATTAGCTTCGGAGTGACATTTTCGTAGGATTTGTTCATGTTCATGGTCAGGTACACAACTTCTAAAAATACCATCTACCCCTTCTTTATAGAGGTGTGGGTCATCCCAAAAGTAATGTCTTAAATCATAGATGAATTTTTTCTTTTGTTGGTATGTGAAACTAGGTGGTATGTATTTAGCAAAAATGTAATTGGCATAGTCAGCATACCAAGGAGTGTTACGAGAAACATTTATTGCAGCACATTGTTCATCAGGCAAACTAGCATCAATTGGTAGTGGCTCATCAAGGATATTTTCTAACCTAGACAAGTTATCAGCTACGGGGTTCTTAGCTCCTTTTCTATCAGTAATATGCAAATCAAATTCTTGTAGTAAGAGAACCGAGCTAATGAGTCTAGGTTTAGCATCTTTCTTTTCCATAAGATACTTTATCGCAGCATGATCGGTGTGAACGGTTACTTTGGAATCAACGATATAAGAACCAAATTTATCACAAGCAAACACAACTGCTAAAAGTTCTTTTTTGTTAGTAGCATAATTTCGTTGAGCACTGTCTAGAGTTTTAGCATAATGGATAATATTTAAATTTTTATCAACTCTTTGTCCTAGAACAACACCAACAACATAATCACTAGCATCACACATGATTCTAAAAGGCAAATTCCAATTAGGTGGTTGTACTATAGGTGCAGAAGTGGTTGACGCTCAAAAGTGGCACGTTTATAAAGAGTGGCTTGAAGCTATGTCAAGATTAATTCAAACTTACTATTGAAAGTCCCCATGAGATGGCTCTCTTGGAGAAGATGAAGATGAATATGACGATGGTCTAAAACGGAGCTCGGATGTAAAAGTTATGACAAGTTCAGAGATACTCATGTCAACACTAGATTAAAGAATGGCTATAAACCCAATTAAGATTGCTTCAAATGGAGAAAGCTTCAACATCAAAGTTGTGCGCCTCGTTGAAATGATCGATTGACATAAAGATCGTCCCAATGCGAGGTCATATGCAAAAGTTAGAGTCCGCACGGCGCGACCCCCCACTGAGCAAAATATGACACCTGGAACCAGACACATATGTGGGTATGTCTGATGAGATGCGTGAATAATTAGCTGTTTTACGCGAGCGATTTGACCCTCGAGATGACCTGTGATGAAAAAACGTTCAACATGAAAGTTGTTCATCTCGTCGAAACTGTCAAGATTGCTTATGGACTCGTTTCCATTTGAGGTCACTTACCACCACAAAAAAGACCCACAAGGTGCAGCCAGTTTTAGACCGAATAGTTTTGGAAAGTTCGGATAAAACCAATCCGAATTTGACTAGGGTTTTGGACGTGAATCCAGATCTTTTCCTTGCACGGGAAGTCCAGCCGCCTCTTATATACCTAAGGGGTGACGGCCGATTGAACAACACCGATCGAACCAATCAATCTATTACATTTTTGTGTTCATCTATCTTTATTCCCTACCCTTGTATCTTTCTTTCTGGTTTTTCGCTCGTTCTTCGCGTTGGAGGGCAGTGATCCATGAGGCTATAGGGGCGAGCGAATCGACCTAGGGCAGCCCATAGCCGCCGCACTCCCTGAGGGGTCCCTCCCGGGTGTGTGGGGTTCCGGGTCTGCAAAAGCATCCGCCGACTGTCTTGCGTATCGCGCTGTCGGTCGGGTCTCCTTCGACGTGAGCTGCAATGCATCACCCCCGGCGTCGAGGGTACATGTGACATGTTCGTTTGTCAACACACTTTTTGGCGACTCCGCTGGGGACGAAGCTTTGAACAATCTCCAGCCTATTCTTGCTACGAGGAGAACGTCATCAAGCGGCTGCAATCTACAACGGTAACATGTATCATCAATCTCCTTACGTAGATGCAAATAGCCATTATGTTGATGTTGCTAGATCTTTCAATGGACATGTCATGTTGGCTAGCCCTAACGAGCAAAGGCCGACTAGTTATTCCGTTGGAGAAACTTGGAATTTACAGAATCGCGACATGCAACTTATGAATCTGAACTTTCGTGCATCGGCAACATCTTTCAATATGCCGGTGAACAACACGTTTTGTTCCAGTATAAATATATGACACCTCATGTACAAGAGGGCGTCTCACAGTTTTATCCATCGGCAGCCCACTCGCAATATGCGGATTCATCCCCAAACATGCCGATGGATGGGAGAATCGGCCACGCTTCCATTAGCTATTTGGCTGATTATCCCCAATCATCATATACTACACCTCATGATTTTAATTGTTCAGCGACATATCCAGCTAGAAATATTCATGACTCGTCTCACCTTCATTGTTATGGCCGAGTGAATGGACATTCTACAAGAGCATTTATGTATGATATTGCGGGAGATGAGGTGGCTCTGGCTGCATTGAAGTGTTTAGCCCAGAATAAGAAGATTAGTGCTATTTGCCTTGAGCAACATGATAAGGGGTTGGTTCTTGATTATGAGGCAATAAGAACTAGGGTTTTGCAAGAAGACGAACTATTTCCGATTGATCAAATTATCAAGAGAAAATATTCAACAACTGCGCATATGTCCTCGCCTATTGTTGCAGCATGTTATACACCCCCTGTACAATTGCAAAATTTTGGCAGGCAAGCTGATCCATCTAAAGATGAGTGTGAAGAAAAACATGTGGACCAAATGGACGAGGTCAAGCCAAAGCTCACAGGAGATTGCATCAATAATTTTTTTATACCAACACTTAAGGAAATACCAGCAGAATATCGACAGGCTTACGAAGCACTCAAGAAGAAGCGTGGAGAGGAAGATTTGCAAGAGTACATCAAGTGCCTTTCTCCATGTAGCAACCATGTTGGCCCTTCTACACTCTTAAGGCAAGATAAAAAAGAAGCTTTGCAAGCAAATCAGCAAAAAAGGATTCACTCGGGTAATACAGTGGATTCGGTTGAAACAAGACTGAGCACTGAGATAGCTAATGCCGAGTGCATCAAGCCATTTATTACCATGTGTACCAAAATAGAAGATGCAAGCTTCGCTGAACAAAGGAACGACAAACGCAGCAAATTGGCTGTCCTCGATTTTTCTAGATGTAAGGGACCTTACATGCTACCCTATGAGTTTCGTGCCAAAAATATTGATGAGCATCAAGAACAAAGTAATATGGTCGAACACAGTTCCGTTAATGATGAACATCAAGAACAAGAAAATGTAGCCGAGCAAAGTTCAACTGACAAAGAGCATCCGAATGAAATCCACTCGGGCAATCCGATTGAAATATACTCGGGCAATCCGAGTGAAATCTACTCAGACAATCCGAGTGATGAAGCACGAGATCCAGAAAAAGAGGACGAGGCATTGGAGAATTATTCAGAAGTGGATCAAGGTATTGTTCTAGTGGTGCAACCATCTCTTCCTTCCAACGTCTTCACAAAGGTACACCTAGCAGATAGTTTATTCAATTTTCAATTTGGTCAAAATAATATTGTTGATGCACCTGTTAGTAAGATTCTAATTAATTTTGAAAGACCAATCGAAATGAGTAATCTGTTTGTTAGGAATGATCTTGTCACTAATCATGATAGTCAACACATGGTATCATTCATAGAGACTGGTAGTGATAACTCATCGCAACCAAAGCTTTTCCCATTATGCCGACTTAAAATTATGTTCATATGGGTAGCTTTGCTTGTTTCATGCCTGGCTAACATTTGGTCTCAAATGAGACGTATATTCTGTAATTGTTTTGGTTGCGGAAACATAAAGCCAGGTCCAAAGTCCTACGAGATAGCCGATTCAAGAGAAAATAGGATGAAAATCAATGCATAGCAGAGTCAGATGATGCTAAGCCAGCACTACTCGGTTATTTTGTTTTAGAACTAGCATCATAGTATTAGTTAATGGACGGACAATGTACCTTCCGTCTAGGCATGGGTAATCACATCATTGGTGCATCTTCGACAAATCCTATTATAATTGATCACGATGATGAGCCATCAGGACAAGAACAAATGAAATGTTTGTTTGAAGAGAATATCAAAGACAACAACATGATTCATCAAGCCGCACAATCGGACAACATAGGACGATTGGAGTTTGTTGAGGCACGAGCATATGGCCAGTCGTATCAGATTGGTCTTGATGGTGATCAAATGTTGACTCGGCTATCTCAAGCCGACTCATCTAAAGGTCAACAGGTACACACCGATGATGACGGGGTCAAGTCTTCGAGCAAGGATATGGTTAAAAAGTGCATCAACAACAATCTTGAAGACGGTAATTCCATCAAAGCTACAATAGCGACATCTAGCACTTGGGGGGGGCAATGAGAAAATTCAAAGACCGATGAAGGCACAACTAAACAAAGCAAAGGCAATGGTAAGCACAAAGGTAAAAAGCCGAAAGTCACTTTCGCGCAGTTATTAGAAAAACATCAGAATATAAGTGAGGCAAAGAGTGCTTATCGGCCAAGTGAAACAAAAGCATCAAAGTCACCCCCAAGGCATAAATTTGAAGACCAGGGTTGGCAAAGGAAGAAGTTGAGCAAACAGACTCTATATCCTCCTTTTGGGCCACCAATGCCGATGTCATGGATACCCCCCTATGCTTACTATTATTCAGATCAATCATGGAACAAGTATAAATCAAGGGCACACTATCCATCATATTCTAAACCACCTCACCAAAATTATGCATCTCCGAGAGGATCATCATTTGTTCAACAACCACATGTTAAAGACCATTTCAATCATAAGGAATCGGTCCAAAACTCAAGGAAGGAGAAACAGGTGGTCAAACAAGTTTACCATGTTAAAAGAGATGGTCGTAAGAGTGCAACTTCAGATTTGATCTCAAATGAAAAAGAGCCAATTAAAGTGTTGACATTGGCTACTAAAGGCAATGAGACGAAGCAACCAATTATTGCGAATCAAAGTGCCAAATCTGAAGAAAAGAAGTTGAAAGTGCACAAGGCCAAAAAGGAATTGCCATTGGTCGAAACAGAATCATAGCCGAGATGCCCACTCGGCTTATTGTATTGGCAAAAGAGGGAATTACACAAACTTAGTGCACAAGAACTTGAAGAAAGGAACATGGCATGGGTTCCCAAAGAAAGTGCTCAAAATAAGTATTATGTGCAAGCCTCCATTACAAGAAGTGTGGCAAAGGTGAAGAAGGAAACGAGTGAAAACTATGAAGGACCAAGATTAAGGTTTCAACATCTTCGGTCTACACATTGTCCATATTCTTCAACTATGCCATTAACGCCTATGCCATGGAATTCGTCATCAGGTATGATTGGTAACCCTCAATGGGCTTATTTTAATCCATGGATGCAATATAATTTCTTACATCATGAAAGGGTATTACCAAGTCACTATACATTTGAATAGCTACAAGTTTGTTGCTGATCTAAAGGGTCGAAATATTTGATTTGTCATTTCATTTGTTTATTTTGGCCATATGTGCTTTGAATGAAGTTTACATGGTAATGGCCGATATTTATCTATAGTCGTAAGAGTATGTCAATGCATGGGCGATGCAATATTATAACATCGTCCTTAGTTTGATTAGAGAGCAAGACAAGGTACGTGCTCATGGAAATTTATATTTATATTTGAATGGAGTTGAGACATGATGACCGATGTCATTGAATACATGATGCATAGACCAATTCATAGTTACAAAATTGGCTAGGGGGCTTATACTTTGTTTGGATATGTTTTGGCTTATGCGTCTTTGAGATCTATAAGAGGCCAAATCATAGCTGATTTTATTACTGAACATCAGATTAATGACATGCATAATATTGATACTAGCCTTATCTCTTTAGTACTATGGAGATTATGTTTTGATGGTTCAATTCGTAGCAATGGCCAAAGTGTTGGTGTTGTTTATATATCTCCTAATGGTACTATTTTTGAAGCCTCATGCCGCTTAGAATATTTTTATGCACGATTAATCAAAGCCGAATATGTTGTTATTCGGATTGATTCTTTTACTTGTTATAGGTGCTATACATATTGAGGCTTTCGATGATTCATTATGAGTAGTGCAACAAATATCAAAGGGTTATCAATGTTTTGATGAATCCCTTATAGTTTATCTTGGGGTATGTCTAGATGCAAAATTTACCTTGGGTGGCATTAAAATTTTTCATATATTTAAACTTGACAATTGGAGAGAGTTAGCATAGCAAGCATCCGGCTACCATGTCCATCATGTTGTATTGCATTTCTCTCAATAGCCGATGCTTAGTCTCGTCAACATAGGTAAGGCCGAACCAAAGTCCACAAATTCGGCCACTAATGAATTTTTTATGCAGGCGAAAGTAAGGATTGGAGAAAGTTTATTGTTGATTATCTACCAAATCCTAGCAAAAGGGTGAACAATATGGTTCGGAGGATGACCTTGAGATACATATCTATGGGACCTTATCACTGGATTGTTAATGAAACTGAGAAGGTTTCACCCAAGTTTGCATCAGAAAGTTCACACAAGACATGGCCGATATATACTTATCGTCCTAAGAACATATAAATGGCTGATGGAGTGTTGACATCGTCCTTAGAATAAACTTGGTAAAACTTATTTTTCGGCACGCTAGCTTTGCCCAAAAAACAGGGGGGGAGAGTGTTGACGCTCAAAAGTGGCACGTTTATAAAGAGTGGCCTGAAGCTATGTCAAGATTAATTCAAACTTACTATTGAAAGTCACCATGAGATGGCTCTCTTGGAAAAGATGAAGATGAATATGAAGATGGTCTAAAACGGAGCTCGGATGTAAAAGTTATGACAAGTTCAGATATACTCATGTCAACACCAGATTAAAGAATGGCAAGAAACCCAATTAAGTTTGCTTCAAATGGAGAAAGCTTCAACATCAAAGTTGTGCGCCTCGTCAAAGCGATCGATTTTGATATAAAGATTGTCCCAATCCGAGGTCGTATGCAAAAGTTAGAGCCCGCACAGCGCGACCCTCGAGTGAGCAAAATATGACGCCCGGAACCAGACACATATGTGGGTATGTCTGATGAGATGCGTGAATAATTAGCTGTTTTACGTGAGCGATTTGACCCTATAGATGACCTCTGATGAGAAAACGTTCAACATGAAAGTTGTTCGTCTCGTCGAAACTATCAAGATTGCTTTTGGACTCGTTTCCATCCGAGGTCGTTTACCACCACAAAAAAGACCCACAAGGTACAGCCAGTTTTAGGCCGAATAGTTTTGGAAAGTTCGGATAAAACCAATCCGAATTTGACTAGGGTTTTGGACGTGAATCCAATCATTTTCCTTGCACGGGAAGTCCAAACGCCTCTTAAATACCTAAGGGGTGACGGCCGATTGAACAACACCAATCGAACCAATCAATCTACTGCACTTTTGTGTTCATCTATCTTTATTCCCTACCCTTGTATCTTTCTTTCTTGTTCTTCGTTCGTTCTTCGCGTTGGCGGGCAGCGATCCACGAGGCTTTAGGGGCGAGCGAATCGACCTAGGGCAGCCCATAGCCGCCACACTCCTAGACGGGGTCCCTTCCAGGCGTGTGGGGTTACACACGAACATGACACGTGTACCCTCGACTCCGAGGGTGATGCACCGTAGCTCACGTCGAAGGAGACCCGACCGACAACGTGATACGCAAGACAATTGGCGGGTGCTTTTGCAGATCTAAAACCCCACACGCCCGGGAGGGACCCCGTGAGGGAGTGCGACGGCTGTGGGCTGCCCTAGGTCGATTCGCTCGCCCCTAGAGCCTCGTGGATCACTGCCCTCCAATGCGAAGAATGAACGAAGAACGAGAAAGAAAGATACAAGGGTAGGGAATAAAGATAGATGAACATAAAAGTGTAATAAATTGATTGGTTCGATTGTGTTGACACCAGATTTTGGTAGGGTCAAGAACTTATTTAAGATGGCCTCAAATGGAGAAGTGATCTACATGAAAGAGTTCTGTATTGTTGATATGAACATCTTTGAAGTTTGGGTCATCGCCTTCCGATTTCATCTCGAAGGTGGAAACTATGCTCAAAGTACTAAGATCTTATATTCAGAGTACAGTTAGGCCGATTAAGCCCCCAAGACGACCCCAAATGGAAAAATGATCTATGCGGATTGTCTTCGTCTCATCGAAACAATCGATTTTGATATAAAAATCGTCCAAATCTAGTTCGTATGCAAAAGTTAGAGCAATCGGAGTGCAGCCTTGTCAGGAAACGAGATGTGGCGTGCCCCACCAGACACATGTTTGATGGGTAGCGCGAGGGAATAACCTGTTTTGCGGGACGGATTTGACCCCCAAGATGAGGTCTGATCACAAAACGTTCAACATGAAAGTTGTTCGTCTCGTTGAAGCGGTCAAGATTACTTTTGGACTCGTTTCCATCCGAGATCATTTACCACCACAAAAAAGACCCGCAAAGGTGCAGCCAGTTTAAACCGAACAGTTTTGGAAAGTTTGGACAAAACCAATCCAAATTTGACTAGGGTTTTGGACGTGAATCCAAGCTTTTTCCTTGCACAGGAAGTCCAGCCGCCTCTTATATATCTAAGGGATAATGGCCGATTAAACAACACCAATCGAACCAATCAATCTATTACACTTTTGTGTTCATCTATCTTTATTCCCTACCCTTGTATCTTTCTTTCTCATTCTTCGTTCGTTCTTCGCGTTGGAGGGCAGCGATCCACGAGACTCTAGGGGCAAGCGAATCGATCTAGGGCAGCCCATAGCCGCCGCACTCCCTGACGGGTTCCCTTCTGGGCATGTGGGGTTTCGGGTCTGCAAAACCAACCGCCGACTGTCTTGCGTATCGCGCTGTCTGTCGGGTCTCCTTCGACGTGAGCTGCAGCGTATCACCCCCGGCATCGAGGGTACACGTGATGTGGTCATGTGTCAACACACTTTTTGGCGACTCCGCTGGGGATCAAGCTTTGAATAGTCTCCAGCCCGTTCTTGCTACGAGGAGAGCGTCATCAAGCGGCTGCAATCTACAATGGTAACATGTATCATCAATATCCTTACGTAGATGCAAATAGCCATTATGTTGATGTTGCTAGATCTTTCAATGGACATGTCATGTCGGCTAGCCCTAACGAGCAAAGGCCGACTAGTTATTCCGTTGGAGAAACTTGGAATTTACAGAATCGCGACATGCAACTTATGAATCTGAACTTTCGTGCATCGGCAACATCTTTCAATATGCCGGTGAACAACACGATTTGTTCGAGTATAAATATATGACACCTCATGTACTGGAGGGCGTCTCACAGTTTTATCCATCGGTAGCAGACTCGCAATATGCGGGTTCATCCCCAAACATGCCGATGGATGGGGGAATCGGCCATGCTTCCATTAGCTATTTGGCCGGTTATCGTCAAACATCATATACTACACCTCGTGATATTAATTGCTTAGTGACATATGAAACTAAAAATATTCATGACTCGGATCATCTTTTCCGAGTGAATGGAGATTCTGCAGGAGCATATGTGCCTAATATTGCAGGAGATGAGGTGGCTCTGGCTGCATTAAAAAGTTTAGCCCAAAATAAGAAGATTAGTGCTATTTGCCTTGAGCAGCACGAAAAGGGATTGGTTCTTGATTATGAGGCAATAAGAGCCAGGGTTTTGAAAGAAGACGAAGTGTTGCCGATTGATCAAATTGGCGTGAGAAAATATTAAACAACAGTGCACATGTCTTCACCTATTATTGCAGCATGTTATACACCCCCTATACAATCGCAAAATTTTGGCAACATCAATTCATTGCCGAAAGATCGTAAAAGTATTGGGGGGAAAGACGATCCAAGCTGGGCTGAGTTTAAAGAAAAATATGCGTCCCAAGTGGACAAGAACAAGCCAGAGCTCATAGGGAATAGCATTAATGAATTTAGATGATGGCCGATGAAGTGTTGACATCGTCCTTAGAGCAAGCTATGTGCAAGTTATTTTTCGGCAGACAAGCTTTGCCGAAAAACAGGGGGGCATGTGTTGACACCAGATTTTGGCACGGTCAAGAACTTATTTAAGATGGCCTCTAATGGAGAAGTGATCTACATGAACGAGTTCCGTATTGGTGATATGAACATCTTTGAAGTTTGGGTCATCGCCGTCCGATTTCATCTTGAAGGCCGAAACTATGCTCAAAGTACTAAGATCTTATATTCAGAGTACAGTTTGGTCGATTAAGCCCCCAAGACAACCTCAAATAGAAAAATGTTATGGACGGGTTGTCTTCGTCTCGTCAAAACGATCGATTTCGATATAAAAATTGTCCAAATCTGAGTACGTATGCAAAAGTTAGAGCAATCGGAGTGCAGCCCTGTCACGAGGCGAGATGTGGCGCGCCCCACCAGACACATGTTTGATGGGTAGCGCGAGGGAATAGCCTGTTTTGTGCAACCGAGTTGACCCTCAAGATGATCTCTGATTAAAAAACATTCAACATAAAAGTTGTTTGTCTCGTTGAAACGGTCAAGATTGCTTTTGAGCTCGTTTCCATCCGAGATTGTTTACAACCACAAAAATGACCCGCAAAGTGCAACCAGTTTAAACCGAACAGTTTTGAAAAGTTCGGACAAAATCAATCCGAATTTAACTAAGGTTTTGGACGTGAATCCAAGCCTTTTTCTTTCACGAGAAGTCCAGCCGCCTCTTATATATCTAAGGAGTGACGGCTGATTGAACAACACACAATCGATCAATTCATCTACCATTGTTTATCTTTTATCTTTTCTCCTTAACCCTAGTTCCTCTTCTTCCTTGTTCTTCGTTCGTTCTTCTTATTGCAGGGCGGCGAACCTAGAGGCCCTAGGGGCAGTCAGGCCGACCAAGGGCAGCCCATAGCCGCCACGCGTCCTGACGGGGTCCCTCCCGGGCGTGTGGGGTTTCGTGTCTACAAAAGAGCCTGCTGGATTGTCTTGCGTACCGCGCTTCTGGATGGGTTTCCTTCGACGTGAGCTGCGGTGCATCACCCCCGGCGTCGAGGGTACACGGTGACATGTTCGTGTGTGAACACACTTTTTGTTGACACACGAACACGTCACGTGTACCCTCGATGCCGGGGGTGATGCACCGCAGCTCACGTCGAAGGAGACCCGACTGACAGCGCGATACGTAGGACAGTCGGCGGGCACTTTTGTAGACCCGAAGCCCCGCTTGCCCTAGAGGGACCCCGTCAAGGCTCGCTTCGGCTATGGACTGCTCCAGGTCGATTCGCTCGCCCTAAAGCCTTGTGGATCCGCAGCCCTCCAGCATGAAGAACTAGCAAAGAACGAGAAGAAAGATACAAGGGTAGGGAATAAAGATAGATGAACACAAAAGTGTAATAGATTGATTGGTTTGATTGGTGTTGACACCAGATTTTGGCATGACATAAAAAGAAAATGAGATGGCTTCGAGTGAAAGAGTTTTCAGCATGGAAAGTTTCACGTCGCCAAGAGGAACAACTTTGATGTTTAAGTCATAGCCATCCGACCTCATCTCTAAGGCCGAAGTTGTGTTCAAAGCACTGGATTTTGTATTCAGAACACTGTTCGGCTGATTACACCCCCAAGACGGCCTCATATGGAACAATTATCTACATGATTTGTCTTCGCCTCGTTGAAACGATCGATTTTGATATAAAGATTGTCTAAATTCGAGGTCGTATGCAAAAGTTAGAGCCCGCACAGCGAGACCCTCCAGCTCGCAAAATATGACGCCCGGAACCAGACACATATGTGGGTATGTGTGATGAGATGCGTGAATAATTTGTTGTTTTGCACAAGCGATTTGACCCTCGAGATGATCCCTAATGAAGAAACATTCAACATGAAAGATGTTCGTCTCGTCAAAATGGTCAAGATTGCTTTTGGACTCGTTTCCATCCGAGGTTGTTTGTCATCACAAAAAAGACCTACAAGGTACAGTCAGTTTAAACCGAACAGTTTTGGAAAGTTCGGATAAAACCAGTCTGAATTTGACTAGGGTTTTGGACGTGAATTGATGCAATTTTCTTGTAAGGAAAGCCTAGATGAATCCTTTTCTTGTACGGGAAGTCCAGCTGCCTCTTATATATGTGGGGGTGACGGCCGATTGAAATAACACACAATCGAACAAATCAATATACTACTTTTTCCTGTCTACGTTTTATCTCTCCACCGTTTTTCTCTCTCGTTCTTCGCTGTTCTTCGTGTTTGAGAGCTGCAAATCCCGAGGCTGTAGGGGAGAGCGAATCGACCTAGGGCAGCTCATAGCCGCCGCAATCCCTGACGGGGTCCCTCCCGGGTGCAGGGGGTTTCGGGTCTGCAAAAGCGCCCGCCGACTGTCTTGCGTATCGCACTGTCGGTCGGGTCTCCTTCGACGTGAGCTGCGGTGCATAACCCCCGGCGTCGAGGGTACACGTGACGTGTCCGTGTGTCATCACACTTTTTGGCGACTCCGCTGGGGAAGAAGATCAATCATGATCATCCACCATGTCCGATCTTCCCAAGCCATCTGAGGTAGACGCCGATAACATCATAAAGCCCAGTCTTGATGAGATATCGGTCGATCATTGCCAAGTCTATGAGGAGTACAAGAAGGCACGCGAAGAGAAGGATTTGCAGGAGTTCCTTGCAAAATTCAAGAAGGATCGCCAAGGCAACATCACTCCGATTGAAGAAATCAAGTTCCCTCCTCTTCAAGCCGAGCAGGTTAAACCGCTGTGAGTACTACCTTTTCTCCTCAGCGGTGGGCTGAGATTGAGAGTCGTATTGCTGATGGTTCTGGTCTATCAAAATTTCATAGAAAATACTAATTCTCAGAAAAATATATCTCAATCCTCTAGTGGTAATGATGGTGTAGCTGCTAGTGTGCAAAACCCTAATCTGGCTTTACCTATCTCATCGGTGCCTCCCATCCCGATGAATTATTATCCTACTCAAACAAATCAGATTTTGACTGCACCCATTAATCCTATTATGAGTATGCCAGGTTCGGTGGCAACGCCGAACCAAACCCTACCTACAGCTGCAACCACTCGGCCATTACCAAACCATAGTTCGGTATACATGCCATAGTTCCTACCTAATGCTAGTAGTCCTACTCCTCCTATGCCGCTGCCACAAGTTTCATCGTCCACTATGGATGATGGTCTAGCTAATCTTAGAGAGGGGATGGCTAAGATGCTCCGAGAGAATTTTGGAGTTGAGTTACCTCGGAATCGGATTTACCAAAAGTCGTACCCCAAATACTTTGATGCCATCCAGTGCCCTCCAGGATAAAAAATTCCAGATTTTGTTAAGTTTAATGGAGAGGGCAGAAAAACCACATGGGAACATGTTAGTCAATATTTAGCACAATTGGGTGAGGTAGGCACTACTGGAATCAGCTACTTTGCGATCTGCCTGCTTTTAGTCGTCAGCTAGCGGACGGCAAAGAAGCTCTTTGCCATCACCTACCTGAAAGCGGACGGCAAAGAACAGGCTGATGGCAAAGAAAGCCTTTGCCATCAGCCTGTTCTTTGCCGTACGCAAGCAGATGGCAAAGAATCTTTGCCGTCCGCTAGCGGACTGCAAAGAGGGAGGGGGGGCCACTGAGGAGCTGGTTAAAAAATACTTAACAGCCCCCCTCTTTGCCGTCCGCTAGCGGACGACATAGAGCACATTAGCGGACGACAAAGGTGGCGGACGGCAAAGATTAAACATATCTAATGGCCGGCGCGCCCCACCCCGCCCCTCTCTCTCTGTTTCCTCCCCTGCAAACAGACGTGCGCCGCCGCCCCCACCACTCGCCGCCGCCCGGTCGCACCACCGCTCCGCCGCCCCACCGGCCCCCCGCCCCGTCGCCCCACCACCCCGTCGCCCCGCCCCCCGCCCCGTCTCGGCGCCGCCGCGCCCAGGCCCCTCGGCACCCCCCCCCGCGCCCCACCGCCCCGGGCCCGGTGCCGACGCCCCGCCCCCCCTCCTCCACCGGGCCCCCGCCTCATCGCCACTGCCGCCAGGCGCCGTCGCTCCACCGGCCCCCCGCCCCGTCGCCCCCGCCGCCCTGCCGTGTCGGCGCCGCCGCGCCCCGGCCCCACCGCGCCCCACCGCCCTGGGCCCGGCGCCGCCGCCCCAGGCCGCCCCGCCCCCCTCCTCCATCGGCCACCTCCTCCACCAGCCCAGGTGAGCTCTACCTCTCCTCTGTTTTTCCTTTTTTTTCCTGTTTTTTTAGTTTTAGGTATATGTTTAGTTTAGATTTAGTTTTAGTTTTAGTTTTAGGTTTAGGTTTAGTTTTAGTTTAGTTTTAGGTTTAGATTTAGTCTTTTCCTTTTTTCTGTTTTTTTAGTTTTAGGTTTATGTTTAGATTAGATTTAGGTTTAGTTTTAGGTTTAGTTCAGTTTTAGGAAAGAAAAAGAAGAAGAAGAAAAAAACAGGAGAGCAGGAGAAGAAGAAGAGGAAAAAGGAAAGGAAGAAGAAGAGGAGGAGGAGAAGAAAAAAGAAGAAGAGGAAGAAGAAGAAGAAGAAAAAAACAGGAGAGGAGGAGAAGAAGAAGAGGAAAAAGGAAAGGAGGAAGAAGAAGAAGAATAAGAAGAAGAAGGAAAAAAGGAAGAAAAGGAAGAAAAGGAAGAAGAGGAAGAAGAGGAAAAGGAAAAAAGAGGAAAAAAACCCGACCCGACACGGCACCCCGACCCCGACCCGACACCCCGACACGACACCCCGACCCCGAGACCCCGACCCCGACACCCCGACCCCGACCCCGACACCGACACCCCGCCCCCGAGCCTGACCCGACACCCCGACCCCGACACCAACACGGCACCCCGACCCCGACCCGGCACCCTGACCCGACACCCCGACCCCGAGACCCCGACCCCGACCCCGACACCCCGACCCCGACCCCGACCCCGACACCGACACCGACATGGCACCCCGACCCCGACCCGGCACCCCGACCCCGAGCTTGACCCGACACCCCGACCCCGACACCGACACGGCACCCCGACCCCGACACCGACACCCCGACCCCAACACCGACACGACACCTCGACCCCGACCCGGCACCCCGACCCGACACCCCGACCCCAAGACCACGCCCCCGCCCCCTTGATGATGATACACTTAAGTGATATACATATTATTATTCATGTCAGTACTTTTTTCATGTTGTACTAATTTCGTTTATTCTTTGTCATGGCAGGTGTTGAAAGATGGTGGGCGCTGGTCGGGAGCGCGCCGAGGCCCCTTCTTCGTCGGCGCGTAGTGTGAGGTTTTCCATTCCACACGCACCTCTCCGCCGAGCGTTGCTGGACAGTATGGCGACACCGCCGGGCCCTTCGTCGATCGCGGTTCCCAGCAGGGGACGAGGTTAGAAGAAGGGCCGAGGTGGAGCACGTGGTCGCTGGAGAGGTAGGGTGACTCTTACGGCGCCTTCCTCGCCGCCGCCCCCAGCAGTTTCACCCGAGCACGTGACTGCCAGGGTGGACTCGTCTGAGGAGGAGGCTACACGGACTCCGTTCCACGAGCCTCCGGTCCACGGGTCTTCGGCCCACGAGCCTCAGGTCGACGGGCCTTCGGCCCACGAGAGTTGGGCCCACGAGACCCCGGAGGAGCACACGTCTGGATGGGGTACTTAGTCGGGTCAGCCTAAGGAGCCGAGTGGCCAGGCTGATGATGGCGGGGAGCCGAGTGGCCATGCTGATGATGGCGGGGAGCTGACTGGCCATGCTGATGATGGCGGGGAGCCGACTGGTTTTGAGGAGGAGGGGGAGGAGGGGGGCAACGTCTACCAGCATGGTGCTACACGGCTCCCGTCCGTGCCGGCGACCCGCGAGCAGAGGTGGTTGATTTTCCCTGATGGGGAGAGGTAAGTGCATTTAATCTTTTTATACCTTCTGCATTCACGTTTCTTCAAATAACTAATGTGTTGGCCTTGTCATGCTGCAGGGGTTGGGACCACCATGAAAGTGTCCGCTGGCCCAACTTCGTCCTTGGAGTTCTGATTCGGCAAAACTTTCCGGGGTTTGTCACGTTACCTGGTGAGGGTCGGCTTCTAGAGGTTGGATTGAGTTGGGAGCACTACTTGGCTGCCCCGGCCCCGCCGGGTGAGATTATCGATGGTGTCTTGTGCAAGACGAGGGCAGACATGGTGATCAGAAAGTTCTGGGTAATTTCTCCTTTACACAATTAAAAATCTTCAACTAGCTAGTTATTAATTGTACTAATCAATATTGTCTCATTTGATTGCAGACATTCTACAGGTGTGAGGAAGGATACGAGGAGGAGGCGACAGATGTTATCCACAAGGAGTGCAAGCGCCTACTTGAGAACTTACATCATGAGGCTCGGGTGCAGTCTGTTCGAGACTACTACGCCGACCGTGGTATCAAGAAGTCCAAGCAGGAGTGCCGTGATAAGTTCTTGAGTAAGGAGCAGTACATGAAGGTAATTCTTAAGGCCATGTACTTAATTCCTTTATTTAGTAATTCATAGCCGTAGCGCTGAAGTTTCTATTTGCTAACTTAGGCCCCTCAGAGATGGTGTGCGGATTGGATGGATTGTTGGGAGGCGTTGGTCGATGGGTGGTGCTCAAAAGAATGGCTGGCCACCCACAATGAGGCCAAGGACAAACGTGCCCAAATGGAAGGTGTGCCACACCACCAAGGCAGCTCCAACTTATTTCAGTACGGGCGGAACTGGGTATGTGGTTTGCTTCATGATTCATGCAATTCATTCATCATGCTAGCTTTAGCCCTTTAATTACTAATTTACTTTGTTTCTCTCTTTCAGCCACGCTACAATAAGGCGGATAAGGTGCCAGAGGTGTACGACCTGTATGCCATGGCCCACACTGGCTCTTACAAGAAAGTCAAGGCATTCTCTGTGTCTGACCTTGATGATCCAAAGAACTTCACCAACATCTCCGCCCACGACAAGCTCGTGCAATATAGAGATCAGGGGAAGGCGAGGAAAGGGGAGGACTTTAACCCGAGCCAGGGTCCCATTGATACAAAGTTGCTGATGATATCTGGTGGCGGGAGGTCCCATGGCTCCATAGCCATGGGAGATGGACTTATCCATTGTCCTAGCACTCTCCCGGAGATCAAGGCGCGCCAGTCGAGCTCCGCTCCCGAGATAAGGCCTCGTGAACGGCCAGTCCAACTCGCCATCAAGGTTAGTTATACGTACTCAGCTATCTTTCTCCATTACATTGTGTGCGCTTCCATCAATGATTACAAATGGTCATGTGAGTGGTGTTGCAGGCTGCTATACAGAGTGAGAGAGATAGAACGGAGAAACTTCTGGCGGAGGCGGCGGAGAGGCAGCGGGAGTTGGAGGAGAGAACGACAAAGATGTTGGAGGAGGAGAGGGCACGGAATAACATGCATGCAAGGGCCATGTATGAGCTCCTTGTGGTAAGTTTCTTCTGCAGATTACTTGCTAGTCTTAACATTTGAGTCTCATTACTAACTAGTATGACTCTGTTGTGAAAACCAAATGTGCAGTCTGTGTGCGAGAAGTCCGGTCAGACCGCTCCGCCGATGCCAGTGATTGCTTCTGGGAGCACGGTGAGTTTAATTTGAACGGACATTACTTGCTAGTCTTAACATTTGAGTGTCATAATGCTAACGAGAAATTTGAAATGATCTTTGGTGTAGCTTAACTCCAGAAACGCATCGCACGATCCTTCTCCAGCTACCGGCATGAGCCAGCCCGCTCCTACACCTCCCTAATCACGGTAAGTTTCTCTAGACATAGACTTAGCTTTATTTCCTCCAATATGCTTACCATAATGACCTAGAGTTAGCTTCTTTTCCTTCAAAATGACTTAATAAGCTTACTTATGTCAAAAATTGCATAATTAACTTAGTTAGCTCATAAACGATCCATTTTACCTAAGTTAGCTCTAATATGACTCATTTTACCTTAGTTAGCTTACAAGTGATCCAATTTATCCAAGTTAGCTCTAAAATGACCCATTTTAGTATATTAGCTCGTAAATGATCCATTTTACCTAGGTTAGCTTTAAAATGACCCATTTCACCTAGGTTAGCTCCAAAACGACCCATTTCACCTAGGTTAGCTCCAAAATGACCCATTTCACGTAGGTTAGCTCCAAAATGACCCATTTCACCTAGATTTGCTCGTAAACGATCAATTTCACCTAAGTTAGCTTAAAACGATCCATTTCACCTAAATTAGCTCTTAAATGATCCATTTCACCTAAGTTAGGTCATTAACGACCCATTTCAACTAAGTTAGCTCATAAAAGCTCATAAATGATCCATTTCACCTAAGTTAGCTAAAAAACGATCCATTTCACCTTACTTAGCTCAAAAACGATGCCCTTCACCTTAGTTAGCTCATAAATGACCCATTTCAACTAAGTTAGCTCATAAATGATCCATTTCAACTAAGTTAGCTCATAAACAACCCATTTCAACTTTGTTAGCTCATATATGATCCATTTCACCTAAGTTAGCTCATAAATGACATATACTTCTTGTTCTAGTCTTCTTCTTGTTCTAGTCACCTATTTCTAACTTTCTTATTTACCATTTTGCAGATTTCATTCACTTCATGGAAGCTAGCTTGCTATGATGGAGTGCTTGCTTTTCCTTTGATGAAACTTGCTTATGTATGAAACTTGCATTGTATGAAACTTCTTGTTCTAGCTTTGCTTATGTATGAAACTTCTTGTTCTAGATGTGATATGTGAAACTGATGTGTATGGATGAAACTGATGTGTGAAACTGATGTGGTATGTGATATGAAACTTATGTGCTGGATATGTGATATGAAACTTATGTGCTGGATATGTGATATATATTTGCTGTCATATATATTTGCTGTGAAAATTGTTGGAGTAAAAAAACAGAAAAAGAGACAATATGCAGGATCTTTGCCGTCTGCCACCGACGGCAAAGAGATCTTTGCCATCAGCAGCGGACGGCAAAGAGGCCACGTGGCAGGCAACTGTGCTTCTGGGAGGCTGACCAATTTGGTCAGTTTGCCAACAGTGGTTGACAGCAAAGGCTTTGCCGTCCGCGGCGGATGGCAAAGGCCTGCCATTAACCACCTAACGGAGTAACAGCGCATTTATTACCGTCCGTCTTCTTTGTTGTCCGCTGCCGATGGCAAAGGCCCCTTTGCCGTCCGCTGCCTGAAGCAGACGGCAACGCAGCTCTTAGCCGTCCCCTACTTTGCCGTCACCTTTTACCGTCCGCGGCTGACGGCAAAGGTCTTTGCCGTCCGTCATCCATGCCTTTGCCGTCCACCGTGGCAGATGGCAAAGTAGCAGATTCCTGTAGTGAGGCTCATTGAATGAATTGAAAGTGCGTCTATTTCCTTTATCATTAACTGGTACCGCATTTTCATGGTTTTCTTCTTTACCGCATGATTCCATTTGAGTTTGGTCGCAGCTAGAGCAAGAATTTCATGATCACTTTTATAGCGGCGACAATGAACTCAAGTTGTCACATCTAACATCGGTTAAACAGAAGCATGATGAATCGGTCTCCGATTACATCAAGAGATTCAGAGAAACAAAAAACCGGTGTTTTAGTTTGGTGATAACCAAATGGGACTTGGCGGACCTAGTGTTGAGTGGTTTGAGAACTCCCATTAGAGAAAAGCTAGAAGCCTATGAGTTCTTAAATATCAACCAAGTCTTACAAAGGGCTTTGGCTCAGGAAAGCCGAAGCAAAGATCTCAAAGAAGTGCATAGATATAAAGCCGATCGTCCAAAGATGAATATGGTCGAATATGATAGTGATCACTCGGACGATGAGGGTGATGTTTTTGCTACTGAATTTGTTTGGCCATCTAAAGCCAACCCATTTACTTGCAATGATCTGAAATCGATTCATAAGAATCATGATGAAGAGATGAAGTTTACTTTTAACATTGCTAAGTGTGATAGAATATTTGATGCTTTGCTGCAGGCTAAGATTATTAGAATATCTCATACTTTACCGCCGTTTGAAGAGCTAAAACAGCGCGCTTATTGCAAGTATCATAATTCTTTTTCTCAAACTACTAACGATTGCAATGTTTTTCGACGACAGATACAATCGGCCATTAATGACGGACGATTGAACTTTTCTGAGATGCAAGTTGATAAACAGCCTTTTCCAATGAATACCATGGATTTGGAGGGGAAGAAGCTACTCATTTGGCCGGAGGTAGCCGAATCTGCTAATAAAGCTAATGTTATTGTTGGTGAGCCCAGGAAAGACAAGGATGACAACAATATCTTGGGAAGACAGGTTGTGCTTGATAAGCAACCCGGTGGCAAGGAGATAATCAAGATCACCATCAAGAATCCGTCACTCGGGGGGCAACCACAAGTGCAAAAGAACGCTCATGTCAGATTTGTTAAGCCCAAGAGCACAGAAGTTGGTAAGTGGAAGACGAATGAAGCTAAAGTGCCAATCATGCGGCCAGTTCTAGCTCTAACTGGTCATCAAATTCGAAGCGCTCAAGGTCACCTCCCCGGGATGAACTTCAGCATCATGCGAGGCCATATGGGTCGTGGGTGCCGGGATCATGGATGCCGCCACTCCCCTATGCGCCATACTACATGGAAGGTTTCAATGGAGGATGGGGGCAGCCCCCAATGGCCCCTTATGCTTTTCATCCAGGTTGGGCAGAACCAAGGAGGCCCGTTCATGAGAGACTTTCTTATCCCGCACAAGGCCATTTGAACAATGCTGTCAATCGGCCAATGCAAGATAATGAAAAAAGGGTCGGCAAGCAAGAATGGCGTGTTAAGTCGCCAAGTGCTGCAATGGTCGAGTCAGGAAAAGGCAAGGAGAAAAATGGATGTCGACTCACTTATCTTGGGCACCGAAACATTCCCCATACAGCAGCTGACTGTGCATAACCACTCGACTGAGTCGATACTTGCTATCGCGCCAAAGCACTCGGCTAATGACCATGAAGCAAGCACCAGCCAAGTAAAGGCGAGAGATCCTAAATACACTCAGCCTAAGTGGTGTCCTCCAGGGCTAACAAAGACACAAAAGAGGAAACTACAGAGGTTAAGGAGTCAAGAGATGACAGAACAAGAGGCCGAGAAGCAAAGGGATATGTTGTTCAATGACACTCAGCCCATGGTGCCTACAAAGCAAGTGTGGAGGCCTAAACAAATACAAGATGTTGTGGCTTCTACACCTATCACAGCAGCACCTGCGCCACCAAAGGAGGACGATGCGACAACTATTACATCGTCTGCGACACTTCTTACTTCTCCTTCACTTGGACAGATTTCAGAATCGGTGGATGCACTTGAAGAAGAGGATGATATGTTGGACTATGAGTCTAGGCCGGTTCATGAAGGTATGGATATCAATATGGTATATTACTGACCTGCTGAGTTTCCTGCTGTAGATGAGGAAGGGGAGGTGGCTCAGCTGGATTTTGGCCCTAAAAATGCAATATTCGAGAAGCCAAAAGACCTAGTAACGCATCTGAAACCGTTGTATCTCAGAGGTCATATCAATGGATCACCGCTCACCCGGATGCTTGTTGATGGTGGTGTTGTGGTGAATCTTATGCCATATTCGGTCTTCAAAAAATTGGGGCTGCATGATGAAGAGTTGATAAAGACCAACATGGTGCTCAATGGATTTGAAGACAAAGAGAAAACGGAGGCCAAAGGTTTGACGTATGTGGAGCTCACGGTGGGAAGTAAAACTTTGGCTACCGCATTCTTTGTCGCCGAGGTGCAAGGTAACTACAATGTGATATTAGGCCGTGATTGGATTCATGCAAACCAATGCGTGCCATCTACTATGCACCAGTTTTTAATCCAGTGGGTTGATGATGAAGTGGAAGTCATTCATGCGGATAACTCGGCCTGTGTTGCTTTGGCCGATGCATCGGTGGATTGGCAGCATCCCAATGATACTTGCTTGACGGGACGTGACTTGTTAGAGTTTGATTTTCTCACCGCGACCAAGAATGGTTTCGTGCCCGTCTCTTTAAAGCCGACTAAATGCAATCGGCTCCAAGGTATGATATGTTTAAATGGATCCTAACTCAGAGTGGTTACAAAAGCGACTTGTAGAATATCAGGCCGATGAGAACGATATGTATGAGTCCATAGAAGAGTTAGATGATATGGATAAATTAGGACAAGGTTTTACATCGGCCGATCCATTAGAAGAGATAGATATAGGAGATGGTTCAATTCCTAGAACGACATTTAGTCGACGTTCACATGACACCACTAAGTTAATCACAACATACATATCATCAAAATATCAAACACATATCAAGTTCACATGATTACTTGCAACAAGATTTCTACCGTGACCTCAAGAACAAAAGTAACTACTCACAAATGATAAGCATGCTCACGATCAGAGGGGAATTAAATAGCATAATGGATATGAACATATAATGTTCCAATGATGCCATGTCATAACATTTACGGTTGCTAAATCTCACTTTAATTCACACACAATTAAAATTTAAATTAAAGTCAAAAATTAAAGTTTTGAAATGTCAAAACTAAAATGTTCAATATGTGACAACTATTAAATATATAATTGTGGTGGAGAAATCAACTTTTTTATAAAGTATTTAAATGCCCAAAAATAAGTAAAACAGGGGCTAAAACTATTATTTAAATGCTTTTTAAATTATAAAAATGCAAACTAAATTATTTAAGTGCCAAATTTTTTGTAGCAGTGGCATATTTTGTAACACTATTTTAGGTGCTATTTTTGTACTTTATAAAACTAAAATAAATTGAAACTAAATAGAAAATATGAAATAAATAATAAAAATATAAAAAGGAGAAAAAACCCTGCCCTTGGCCCACCAGGGCAAACCCAGGCAGGCCGGCCCAGCTACCAGCCCCCTCCCTCCTATACGAGGGGAGGTGTGGCTACGACCGATGCCCGCCAAGGCCCAGCCATCGCCATGGAGGCCATCTGGCGAGCTGCCCCCGCCTATAAACCCCGGCGCCCCTCCCCCACGGCACCCAAACCCTAACCCCCTCCCCCCCCCCCCTTGTGCCCTCATATCACCCCTCTGTCTGCTTGCCGCCCGAGGGCGCCGTCGCCGCCGATGCCCGACGCCACCGCCCCGCCGCCCTCGTCGCCGACCACCCATTCCCTTGCACCGGGGGCGAGCTCCTCGTATTCCCCCTTCTCCCCTGTCCCCGTTGCCCGCTCGTCCTCAGGACCGCGGCCGTGCCATGCTCCGCCCTGGCTGCGCTCGGTCGCGCCCGTGCAGCCCTCTCCGACGGCTGCTCGCATGGCCCCGCTACGGCTTGCATGCCACCCGCCTCTGGCCGCCTCTGCCCCGCCTCGGCCTACCTGCATCGCAGGCACCCCGCTTTCGCCACTGCCTAACACCGCCGCTGCCGCTTGCCGGCCGTCCTTGCCCCGACCTACAGCTCCTACCGCCTGCAGGCCCATGATCACGCCCATGCGCTCGGCCACGCTCCCGCTCGTTGCTCTATTGCTGCTCCTTCGGTAAAGCTGCACTGCCCGCACCTACAACTGCTGATGCTGCCGCTGCCCACTGTCCAGTCCGCCGCTCCTACATGCGTCGCCCATCGCCACCGCATGCACACTGCCACCCCTTGCTCTGGCAGCCCACGCCCCCTACCGCCATTGCTCCTGGCTCGGCCGTCGTGTGCACGCGCGCGTGCAGTGTTGTCGTGGCCACTGGTGGCCAGGGCAACTGACGAGTGGGGCGCCACGCCTGTAAAAAAAGAAACAAAACAAAAAAGACTACATAAATAATAATAAAGTAAAAATAATTATTAATAAAATAATTAGTAAATTATTAATTACTTACTTAGTTAATTTAAAAATTAACCTAATTAACTACGTTAATTAACCCTTCAGTCTATGACAGGGGTCCCCACACCCCTGTTAACCACTTGACTGGTCAACTAGACCACCCTGGACCCACACGTTAGCCTCTGGTAAGTAGGTGCTAATTGGGCAGTTGACTTAGTCAACTAGCCCCACCTGTTAGCCACTGTGTACACTTCTGTGTACACCGTGCTAGGTGCATTTAACATTTTGCTATTTTTTGAAATTAATATAAATTCTCGAATTTTCAAAAAAGTTTAAAACTCTGAAAATTAGTATAAAATAATCCGTAACTCGGATGAAAATAATTTGTATACGAAAGTTGCTACGAATCCGAATATGCAATTCGTTCATCTATCACATGCCCCTAGCATGATCAACATGGATCTTTCCCCTCCGATTCATGTGTCAAAAAAATGCCAAATGCCGAGAAAACATTCCCAGATGTTTTCCCTCTTCATTTGTATCACTTAGCACCGCGTTAGGTCACCCCTAGCACTGCAAATTGCCATGTCATGCATCGTGATGCATCTGTTTGCTTTATATTTATTGTTTCTTCCCCCTCTTCTCTCCGGTAGACACTGAGAGTGACGCTGCTGCCTAGTACGACTACGGTATGATGACTCCTCCTTCTCGGCAGAGCTTCTAGGTAAGTAAACCCCCTTGATCATTCCGATGTCACCTACTCTTTCCTTCTAATGCTTGCATTAGAGTAGTGCTACTGTTATTGTCTTACCGAGCAAGGATAGAGCTGTGATGACCACTGAAGGATCAAGCGCACCTAGTACCGACAAGAGGGCCAAGACCGAGGCTCCCGGCAAGGAACCTGCTGCATGCACTGATTGCCAGGAAGCCGCGGCTGCCGAGAAGGCTGGGAAGGGTGATGGGCCATACTGCAAGATCCATCGGACCAAAGGCCACGATCTTCAGGAGTGTCATCAGGTTGAGCAACTCGTCAAGAAGCAGAGGGCTGAGTACGAGAAGCGTGATATGGAGAAAGACCAAGATGGCGCTGGTGGGAAGGACCGAGGCGTCAGAGCAAGTCACCCCAGCAAGGCTCCTCAGTATCAAGGGAAACCCTCCAGAGGCCGTGAGAAGAAGGATTGCAATGACGAGAGTGATGAAGGAGATGAAGAGTAAACCAGCGAGCAGGAGTTCCAGAAAGCCACTGGCACCCTATGCATTGACTGGGGTGCATCTTCGCACTCCTCTCACCGCCAACTTAAACAGTGGGCGCGTGAAGTCAATGCCGTGGAGCTAGCGGCAGATTCTCGGAAGCCGCTCAAGTGGTCCTGCACGCCCATCATCTTTGATGAAGAGGATCACCCTAACCACACCGCCGTTGTAGGTGCTCACCAACAAACCGCAACCTCAAAATCACAATGATGTTGGTTGACGGCGGGGCGGGGTTGAAACTGATTTCTCCAAAGGTCATTAGCAAACTCCAAATAGCAGATGAAGAACTCAAGGTTACTGGTACGTTCCAAGGGATCAACCCCGGGTGGAGTCGTCCTAAGGGGAAGATCACACTGCCGGTAACGTTTGAGGGGAGTTAAACTACCAGACCGAGAAGATCATATTTGATGTGGTTGACCTCCCCCTGCCATACAATGGAATCCTTGGTTGCCAGCCCTAGCCAAATTCATGGCGGCATCCCACTATGCCTACAACACTCTGAAGATGCCAGGGCTAATGGGCGCCATTTCCATCCCATCAGACAAGAAAGACGTAATCATATGCGTGGACAAGATGTACCGGGAAGTAGTCGTTGAAGAGGTCGCGGAGGCTACCGCTCCTCCCAAGGAAAGCAACAAAAAGAAGAAAGCTAAAAAGAACGCCAACGAGGAATCCAGGAAGCGCACCTCGTCTGAGTGCGTTGCGCCTGTTGATGACTTGTCGGAGAGTTCCAATAGCAAGACTGCACCTGCTGTGAAGAAGGTCCCGACAGGGCTGGCTAGCACTGATGGTACATTTACTATAAGGGCCACCCTCGATGACAAATAGGAAAGCGTGCTCATTGCCTTCTTGTGGGCGAATGTCGATGTGTTTGCATGGCAACCATATGACATCCCTGGTATTCCCAGGGAGGTAATCAAGCACCACCTTGCTGTCTACCCACATGCCTGACCTGTCAATCAGAAGGTCTGGAAGAAAGCTTTGGAGCGGCAGCAGTTTATTGTCGGAGAGATCAAGAAACTTGAGGCAGCTGGTTTGGTCAAAGGAGTACTGCATCCAACATGGTTAGCGAATCCAGTGGGGTGTGCAAGGCGAATGCGAAATGTAGGCTTTGCATAGATTCACAGATCTAGATAAGGCATGCCCGAAGGACCCATTCCCCTTGCGGCGCATCGACTAGATTGTGGATTCCACCGTCGGCTGTGACCTGCTTTCCTTTCTGCATGCCTACTCCAGGTACCACCAGATCTTCATGTCCAAGGATGACGAAGAGAAGACCATGTTCATAACCCCATGTGGCACGTACTGTTTTGTACACATGCCCTTTCGATTGAAGAGCGCCAGATCCACTTTTGCCAGAGGAGTACAGATTGGCTTTGAGTACCAGCTGCACAGAAATATTGAAGCCTACATGGATGCTATAGTGGTCAAAACCAAGGACAAAATGACTCTCAATTAAGGATTTGGAAGAGACCTTTGCAAATCTGCGCAGGATCAACTTGAAGCTGAACCTGGAGAAGTGTGTTGGCATTCCTTCCGGCAAGCTACTTAGCTTCTTTATGTCCCATCAGGGGATAGAGGCCAACCCCGACAAGATCAAGGCTATCGAGCAGATTCAAGCACCCAAGACAGTTAAAGACATGAGACATTTGACTGGATGTGTTGCCGTGCTGAGCAGGTTCATTTCCAGGTCTGCTGAGCGAGCCCTGCCATTCTTCAAAATCTTGAAGAAGGCGGGGCTCGTGGAGTAGACCCCGAAGGCAGACACTGTGCTACAAGACTTGAAGACCTATCTTTCCTCTTTGCCCACTTTGGTCGCTCCCAAACTACAAGAGCCGTTGCTGCTATACTTAGCGGCAACCAATCAAGTGGTTAGTGCGGCACTGGTGGCGCAGCAGGAAGTGTATGAAGCGGCAGCCGCAACCACCGTCCCCTCTGGAGAGGAAAGTGAACCCATCCTAGCAAGGTCAGATGCAGTTCAAGACAAGGAAGAGCAGGGCGGAGGATACAGTTCCAAGATCATGGCAAGGAAGAAGGTGGTGCAGCGCACAGTGTACTTTGTGAGCTCCCTGCTACAGGGGGCTAGGTCGAGGTACTCTGGCATGCAAAATTTGATGTTTGGCCTCATCATGGCATCAAGAAAACTACGCCACTACTTCCAAGCCCACGAGATCACGGTTGTCACCCGCTTCCCTTTGCAACGCATACTCAGAAACCCCAAGGCCACTGGCAAAAGAGTGGAATGGACCTTCGAGTTATCCAGCTTTCGTTTGAAGTTTGAGAGAACGTCAACTATTCAGAGCAGAGCACTAGCAGAGTTCATTGCAGAGTGGACGCTAGCCCCTGATGAAGAAGTACTAGAGACAGTCATCCCCAGGAAGGAAGCGCCCCAAGAATGGATTATGTACTTTGATGGTGCCTTCTCCCTACAAGGTGCTGGAGTTGGCGTGCTTCTCATTGCTCCCACGGGGAGCACCTTAAGTACGTCGTTCAAATGCATTTCTCATGGGAGAAGGCCACCAACAATACTGCAGAGTATGAAGGGCTCCTTGCCGGGCTCAGGATTGCAACAGAACTAGGAATCAAGAAGTTGATCATCCACGGAGATTCACAACTTGTGGTGAGACAAGTAAACAAGGATTACCAAAGCCCATTGATGGAGGTATATGTCGAGGAAGTGAGAAAGTTGGAGGAGCGCTTTGATGGATTGCAAACAAAGCACACGCCACGTGCGGAAAACAGCATTGCTGATCATCTATCAAAGTGCGCTACGCAAAAACTCCCTGTGGAACCAGGGACTTTTGTTCTCCATCTAACTCAACCCTCCGTGTCCCCAGCAACAATGGCTAGAAAGAGAAGGAAACTGGACTAAGGCAAGCCTCCCACGGCAGAGCTTCCCGAAGCCCCTAACAGAGAGCTTGTTGGGAACAACTCCCCTTCGGTCGGTGAGCTGCACCCTCCCACCAAACTACCAATCTTTGCGATTGAGGCATGCGCTCCCGTGACTGAGGAGGTGCCGCTAGTCCTCGTTGTTGAGGCTTAGGCTCCAAATTGGGCACGACACATCGTTCATTTCCTCCAATCAGGAGAACTTCGTGAAGAGCAAGAAGAAGCTGAAAAAGTAGCCCAGAGGGCCAGTATGTATCGGTTCATCGACAATATGCTATATAGAAGAAGTCCCAACAGTGTGAAGCTGAAGTTCATTTGCCGAGAAGAAGGAACTGCTGGCAGAGATGCACAAGGGTATGTGTGGCTCCCACATCAGATCAAGGGCCATGGTTGGGAAAGCTTTCCGGCAAGGTTTCTACTGGCCCATAGCCCTCCAAGATGCTATTGAGCTAGTTACCAAGTGCGAAGCCTGCAAGTTCCACTCCAAGAATATCCATCAGCCTGCTCAAGCTCTCCAAACGATCCCTTTGTAATGACCATTTTCGGTCCAGGGGATCGACATCTTGGGCTACTTCCCCCGCTCTACCAGGGGCTTTGAATTCTTGTTCCTTGCAATCGACAAGTTTAAAAAGTGGAGCCCGTGAGAAAGGTGACCGCACAGTCAGCTATCAAGTTCTTGAAAGGATTGGTGTGCCGCTTCAGGGTACCTGTCCGAATCATCACCGACAATGGCACCCAATTCACAAGCCTTCGGGCAATACGTTCATTCCCTAGGAAGCAAGATCTCATTTTCCTCTATTGCCCATCCTAGAAGCAACGGAGAAGCTGAGAGGGCAAACACTAAAGTGCTGCGAGGCCTCAAGACAACAACATTTGATAAGCTACATAAGTGCGAGAGGTGATGGATTGACAAGCTGCCGGTGGTTCTTTGGTGCCTCCGTATGACCTCAAATCGAGCTACCAGACAAATTCCCTTCTCGGGGCAGAAGCAATTATCCCCACGGAACTCATATACGGGTCACCTCGAGTGCTTGCTTACGATGAAGTAGCGCAAGAACAGCTCCGGCGTGATGATGCTATGCTACTTGCGGAGAACCATCTCCGGGCTGCTACGCGTGCTGCACGCTACAAGCAAGCCCTCACTACAAAAAAATACACTTTCCGTGATGATACGTGTTTGTCACAGTAGGTCATGTTTTTTGTCATGCATGTACATCCATGACGATTTTATGACAGAATCAAGATAGTCAAACCTGTGCTATCGTAGAAGTGTTCCATGACATTACCAAAATTATGATCACGGAAGTGTCCACTTCCATGACGATAAATCGCGCATCACAGAAGTGCTTTCGTCAAGGGTGACTGACACGTGGCATCCACCATAACGGAACACCGTTAAGCTATCGGGTCGGGTTTTGGATCTGATAACCCGTTAACAGCCTGGACCAATGGGGATTTTCCACGTGTAAAATCATGATTGGCTGGAGGAAAAACACGTGTCGGCTCATCGTTGGGACAGATGTCATCCACTCATTGGACAGAAGGTTCCTATGATACGTCGACATGTGGCACAGCCCAATAGAGGCCCATTCCTGTGAAAATGCCGTCCCGTTTGACTTGGTCAAAAGGTGGGGCGCCGGCCCATGGAAAGCCTGTTAATGGCTTGTTCGCATATAGCCTATTTACAGCCCACTAACCCAAGGCCCGTTATGCCCTATCTGAATTAGGCCCAGTAGCGTCATCTGGGCCATCCAATATGATTCCAGCCCGTTATCACTTCTGGCCCATGATGTCTTTCAGCCCATATGAGGCCCTTTGTAACTCTTGGCCCATTAACGGGCCGTGGTGAAACTGGCCCGCGGTGAATAGTGTATCACTTTATACCCATTAACGGCCCGTGGTGAAACTGGCCCGTAATGAATAGTGTATCACTTTATACCCATTAACGGCCCGTTATTCCGTTGGGCCGTTTCCAGCCCATGTTATCTTTTGGCCTTCTCAGAGCCCATTTACTCTTGGGCTAATTTCCAGCATTCGTTTACTTACGGCCCGTTACTGTCATTTTCTGCTTGTGGGCTAAATTCTGCCCGAGGTTACAGTCGGCCCGTTTTGTGGCCCGTTAATACGTTGGGCCGTTTTCATAGCATCATCAAATACGGCCGATTAACGATGACCCGTTATGGTCGGCCCATGAACAGACGATTACAATTCTAGCTCGTTTATGGCCATAATGCGGTCTATTATTGGCCCATGTTTGGCCAACCTATCATACCGCCCGTACAAGGCCCATGGATGATACGACCCATAGAAGGCCCATTGTGTCTACGACCCGTATAAGGCCCATTGTTTCTACGACACGTAGAAGGCCCATTGTTTCTATGACCCGTAGGAGGGAAATGGTAACTACAGTAAATATGTAGCCCATGGTTATTGTCGCCTAGTTTTAAAAAATAGGTTATTGCGGCCACTAGCAAACCACAGAAAAAGAACTACATTGACTACAAGCAAAGAAATAAACAAGATAATAAGGAAATAAATAAGCATGCAACTTACGCTAGGCTATCACGGCTATTACACATATTACATCCACTGGGCATCAAAGTTCGCCACCAGTGCAAATATAGGGAACACAGCAGCATATAAACGCCACAGCAAAACAAGTCCAGAACTGAAACCACTTCAGAAGAGCTCAAGAGACAATATCCTAGGTACCCACAATGCTGGCAAGATGCTTAGCAAGCTTATTAACTTTCTCTTGTTTGGCGCTTAAGTCCTCCAGCACTTGCTGTTGCACCAAAAAGTATGCATCTGAATTCTGCAGGGACTTCCTCAGTCCTTCGGCTTCCTGTCGCATAACATCTGATCGATGTCTTTCAACTTGAAGTTGAGACTCAAGAAGCCGGACTGATTCAGGCAACGAGTTCGAAGAGCTGGTGCGAGCAGTAGTAGCTAGTAACTCGAACACTACATCAAGACAGGACTTTGGGGTTGTCTCAGTGTCTTCAATATAGTTTTTATCAGCTTTCTTGGAGACCAACAGGGATGTCTCACTATCTTGAACCTTATTTGCATTACTTCCTTTTCCCCTATCATAACGGGGTACTCTTCTCCAATATTTTATCCGCGTTCTAAAAGAGAAACAAACAAACACATCACAGGTTTACAATGTAGTACATGAAACTCATTTTGGTAAACCAGTTCAGTAGTAAGGTGGATAGGATAACAGCATGAAACAAACATATATCTATGTAGTATGGTCACTGTATGGTCTATATCATTCTAGTTTATGTTGCCAAATCAAGATAGATAAAGTTCGAATAAGTGTGGGAAACTACACAGCAATAACAACACTTGTAATGTGCATGGCATGAGAACATAACTGTTTATTCAATTGAAACTGAAATCAACGTAGAGCAAGTTACAACATTGTCGACAAAAGCAATGAGAAAGACAAAAAAAGGACGACATGATATAATTCACATATATGACGCTTGCCTAAACAGCATGGCATTGCATAATTCACATACATAATGCCTTGCAACAAGATAACATTGCATAATTCACATATATAATGTCTTGCAACAAGATGGCATTTGCATAATTCACATATATGGTAATTAGACACTAAACAGGTGGCATTCACATAAAGTTGTCTAAACTAAGCAAATGACATAGCAATGCACCATACGCATGATATGAGCAACATAACCCTGCCAAGTTAGAGCATGCACCTCGGGGGGGGGAGGGGATATGACTGGTCATCTGTCTCTGAATCCTCCTCCGAGGAGCTATTGGTAACTAGCAAGACATGCGCTTCGTCAGATAGCATTGTCTACTCTGAAGGCCTTGTTTCCACTCCAGATTTTTCCATGACCGTGCCGAATTGCTGATGCACAGGAAGAGTAATTGAATGTACTAAAATTGTTGACAAATTTAACACGTAATAAAAAAATGATGGCATGATATAATTCACATATAAGATGACTGGCTAACTAGGGTGGCATTGCAAAATTCACATATATGATGCCTGGCTAAACAAGATGGCATTGCATGATTCACATATACGATAAAGAAACTAAACAGATGGCATTGACACAAAGAATGTCTAAACTAAGAAGATGACATCTTTAATGTATACAGTAAGCAATGCAAGGCACCATATGCATGATATTACCAACATCAGCATGCCAAGTTAGAGCGATGACCTCATGGGGTAAATAGGAGTGGTCTTCTCCTTCTGAATCCCCCTCAAAACATTTATCTTCCTCTTGATTACAATCCGAAATGGGTGGAGGGGGGCTGCCTTTGTGCCCACCATGGAGCGACGTCTGCATGAAATTTTATTGCCATGCAAGGCTCGTCTCTTTTGCTCTACCTGATCAGTTCCATTGTGTACAATAACTGGCATGCATAGGAATAAAACAGAGTGAGATTATGTAAGGAGTGCATGCACAAACCCAGATTGATGGTAGCAAACTATGGATAGACCCAAAACCAATGATAGCAGGCAGATAATAGCTTTAGTTAAAAAATACAGATAATGGCTCCTTTAATGTTTGTTTGCACCCGACCTGAAACTCATAGTAGACAACCGAGATTAACCAGATAGTAGACAGATAGTACTGATTGCTGCCCCAATATGTACCCCACAACCATTTAAAACTCAAGTTTCAGCATTAGTTTGGACCTGACTCGGAGTCTAATAGGTGAACACGACGATAATGTAGCATGTCATCATATTAAGCGACGCATAACGTAAGCAGACACGGAAGAGTGTGACCTCTCTTGCGGATCTGTGTAGTCCTCAAGGTCATCTGCTCAGTTGATGATGGTAATGAAGTCGTCGTGGCTACCGACGGCGGGGAAGAAGATCTGAGGCGGCGAAAGACAGTCTGGAGAGCGGATCCCTGAGCAGGTGAACCCTTCCATCGTTGGAGCAGCTGAGCTGGGGTGGAACACAGCGCCGCAGGAGCAGGACAAACCACACAAGGATTTCTTTGACACATATCTGTAACAGAAGTAATTGAGTAAGGGCTTGTTTGAATTTGAGGATTCTAACAATGCAGGGATAGGAAATAGACAGGAATAGGATAGGAATGCACATGCAAAACAAAGAATTTTAAAACACAGGATTTTTGCCAATCTGGGTGTTTGATTCACAACATTTGGAAGATCACAGGATGCAAAAAAGCATGGTGAGATTAAGTCAAACCACAAGAAAATGTACGGTTATAATGCTATTATGCTACTATCTCCTAGTCTTGTGCTTGATGAATAGGAATATGAAAAGGAGGACAAGTGGAAATTAGAATTCCTACGGTTTTTATTTCAAGGAGACACTAAAGGAACAAACCCTATAGTTTTCCTTTGATCCATTCCATTGCACCAAATTCATGAAAAGTAGTACCATAGGAAACTTTCCAATTCCTATGTTTTTCATTCACTTTTCCTTCAAGCACTGGCGATTCTAGTAGGCAGGCTTGAGAAAGGAAAATCCTACACTAAAAAAATGCTTTTGTGCTACTTCTATGACTTTGGACCCAGGCCACTGCCATACTAGCTCAACTCCCAGGCCCATCGACAAATTCACAGCTCAAACACGCAGAGATAAATAATGATGGCATTCAAGAGAGTCCATCATGGATAGCTAAGTTGCATGGTACCTCACTGCTTGTCATATAGTAGGATAAAATAATCGTATTTCCCGTTACTACGAGTGCTCAATGGGCAATATATATAACATGTAGAGTAAAAAAGTGATGCAACAAGTGTACAACCTCTTTGGCGAAGCCATGTCGATCTCAGCGTGATTGGTTTGGCCGGTGAGGATGCTCCGGCTGACTTGACTGTCGGAGGAGGGGAAGAAGCTCTTAGGCCTCTGGAGATGGAGCCCGAGGTACTGCTCTGCTGTGATGGAGGGTTTTGTCATTGGAGCAGCTCCGGTGAGTTGTACGACGCTGAGGCTGAAGCAGGACAAGAGAGACAATGTTAAGCTGAGAGGAATTCTAATAGCATCTCCAATACATGACGTATAATACATAACCACAAAGCACTAGACGTAAAATACATCAGCCGATCATCTCTGAACTTAACTGTCGAAACTGAATTTAACTGTCGAAATTGAACTTAACTGTCGAAACTGAACTTAACTGTCGAAACTGAATTTTGCTGTCGAAACTGAACGCACTAGCAAGGTGAGGCAACATGTTGGTCGACTGACTTTTTCATCTCTGGTCAGTCGATTTTGCATCCGTTGGATACGAAATCAAGGGCCTGCAGTTCATCTTCAACCTCCACCCCCCTGAGCCGCATGCCACAACCGGCTAAACAACAGCCCCCCCGCCGCCCGCGGCCGATGTTGGGCCGCCCCGCCCACCCCAAAAACACTCCCCACCGCCTGTCCGCCGCCGCCCCGGCAATCCCTCTAGCCCCCCCTCCCCCGTGCCGAGCTTTTTCTCCGGCGATCCCCCCGCCACCGCCCCGCCAATGCCCCGCCACCGCTGGCGACCACCGCCCCACCCTGAACCCTAAAATAGATAGTGGGGTACCTCTTCGGCGATCCCCCCTCCCCACTGCGGCTGGTTCTTCCTTCACCCCGGCGAGCCCCCCCACCCCTTGAAAATCGACTGACCCAAAAGTCGATTCAGTCAACTGAAGTGTAGCTAAATCGGAGCAACATCGCAAGCAAGAGCAAGAGCGAGAGCAGCAGCGCGAGCAAGAGCAATAGCAAGAGCATACCAGGCAAGGGACCGAGAGCAAGAGCAGAGCATCAGCGAGAGTGAGAGCTAAAGTAGCAGCAGCTCCTACTAATGTGGACGTCCCCGCTGAGGGAGCGATGCCGTGGAGGAAGTGGCCAGCGATGCCGCCGTGGATGGAGCCGCGCCGTGTCGGCTTGGGACCGAGCGCCGGCAGCACCGTGAGATCGAATCAAGAAGAAAATGCGGCGATTAGTGTACAACCTCTTTGGTGGCGCCGATTAGGCCGCAACTTCATCTGAGGAAATGGTGATGATGATGCTATTCCGGTGGTGCAGGTGAAGACAGCGGTGTGGGAATGGAGGTGGTGCTAAAGACGAGGGGAACGTCAGGGCAGCTCCTTGGAGGTGGAGGATGGGGTGGCTGAACCGGCGGGATGACAAGATCGACGACGGATCCTCATCCAGTACGGTGGATGAGGGACGTCGAGGTGTTGCTGTGGGAAGAGGCTCCGGCTGGGTGGCGGACGGAGCAGGGTGTGGGGCTTTGTCGCGGGTTTTCGCGGCCTCGGTGTACGAATGGGCGGCCGAATGGGATGGCAGTGCGGAACCATGGCTTAGGGACGCGCTTGTCTGAAATGTGGGGTAAGTTACGAAAGTACCCCCACCGATTTGAGGCGGTTCTTTCGGTTCAGGGGTACCACGGGCATTTCACGTGCCGGGATTTCACAGGAGGTGGGAGTTTTCGGGCGCATTGTAATTTCAGAATAGCAAGGCGCGGGTTGAGATGGAGGGAGTTGTGGGAGCACAACGAGACAAAGATATATCTTAAATATTTCGGGCTAACAAGGCGCGGGTTGAAGAGGTGGGAGTTTCGGAGCACGATAGACAGAGACGCTAGCTTGAATTTTCGGCATAACAAGGCGCGGCTTGAAATTTCAGGAGAACAAACTTAACGTGTACCCAAAAAAAGACAATTTGCACCTCAACACGCACAACACACACACAAACACCATTTAGACTAGAGTAAGGTACACGTGCATTGCACGCATGAGATTTGGCAACCAAATTATGAATAAATACCACATTATAACATGCAAGCTTTGAGTCATATATGCATGATGTAGATGTTCATTTAATTCTTATAGTTCATTTCATTCAAAATCATCTAGTTTTTATAAGAAAGCTAATCTATTTTAAGATTCATGGAATTGTGCGTTGTAAGACATAAAGTAAAAAAATGGCAAATCATGTAGAAAAATATTTGGGCAATTCTGATACAGAAGATTCTAGAACAAAGAAGCAGTGCTTGTATTTTGATGTTTGTGCATTATGCTTAAGTTCAACCATGGAGTCTTCTAGATTATACATGTGGCGAAATCTGGTGGAATCTTGATGATATCCAACGACCAGTAGTGCTCAAATTTGCCATCTTTGGATCATCGGATTCGCCTCATCCAACGGCCATCTTTCAAAGTTAAAGTTACCCGCACACAATATAAAAAAATATAAAATAATATATATATATATACACACACACACACATATATATATATAGGGGTATAGATATAGATATGTGATGCGAAAGCCACCCATCATCTCCAATTAGAATAGTGTGTCCATGCACGGATACGACGTGGCCAAATGATGTCTGCCATCGGTATCT